>NC_135478.1:48785137-49095008 GCF_052094955.1 Ictidomys tridecemlineatus
GTCCCTTCAATAGGATTGTCCTGGCCACCGTTGCTGCCAAGGCTTGGACAGATTCCTGTTTATTCTGCAATCTCCCCTTAAGCCAAGCCCCTTTCAGAGCAGGTCAGAGAGGTATTTATAGAAACAGCGGGGACTCACTTTTCTCTCACTTGCACCTCCTGGTCTATTAAGTCCCCCACCCCCTGATTCCTGACCAAAATGAAATCATGCAGCAAATGGGGGAGAAGAGGTGGGGGAGGCCAAGGCAATTTTTTTTTTAAAGTCTCTGGTTTTGAGCAGCTAAGTAAGAGCCCTAAGAACAAGGACAGAAGGGGCTTCCCAGACAAGCTCGGGTGACAGGAAGCGGCTGGGGTGTCCACCTCCCTCCCAACCTCCCTCCACCAAGAGTAGAATGGCAGAAATACCAGGACACCTTCCTTCCTCCCCCTGCCCAGAGGAGAATGCTGGGCATCATTTACCTGCTGAGATCGGGAGGACGCTATTGATGAAAGTCGGCTGAGACAAGATCGAGCGGAAGAAAAGCTGAAGATAAATTCCCAGAGCCATTGGGTTCAGGACAACCATGCTGGCCAGGTCTGGCAAGTGTCAAGTTAGCAAGACAGAGTTGCTGCAGGAGCCTGCTTATCTCTGCTCTGCCTCAGGGCTGGCTCACTCTCTCCCTCCCTCTCTCTCTCTCTCCCCCCCTCCTTCTCTCTCTCTCTCTCTCTCTCTCTCTCTCTCTCTCTCTCTCTCTCTCTCTCTCTCTCTCTCTCTCTCTCTCTTCTCTCTCTCTCTCTCTCTCCCAGACCCCTCCTTTCCCATGCCTTTACCAAGAAAGAATGCCAACCATTTCCCATTCAACCTTCTCCGTACTACACAGAGTTATATTTATCTCAAGCCCTGGATCAAATTTGCCCCCATTAACATTAAGATGTCAGAATCTTCTTTTTTGGATACTGAAGTCAGTGGCTCTTGAAGAGGTGATAAAAAGGCAAAACAAGTCTCGAATGCTCACTAGACAAGAGTCCCTAATTGATTATCCACCGTGGTCTACTCTCCTGGAATGAAGGCGAACCGTGGTAACAGAGGATCAGTTCTCCTGACTCGAACTTGAACTTCCTGGAGACAACCCCTCTGCTGTCAGTTTGTGACAGTTTTACCCACTGGGTGACAAAATGGAAAGTTGACCTCAGGTTTGTTTTTTGTTTTTTCATCATCCAATAAAAAGGAGAGGAGTTTATGTTTGCAAATAGTTTTCCCTATGAAAAAGTCTCTCCCTCTCCAAGAGCTGCACACTTTCAATACCAAGCAAAGCAAAGTAAATGAAAACAGGAAATGGAGAGGAAAGTGAAAAATCCAACCACACTTGGAGAAACAGCAACACTAACTTGATCTTGGTTAGACAAAATTCTTTAAATAAATAATTTTGCAATCCTTCTTAAATGAAGATCTTTTATAAGTTTATAGAGCCTGTCACAGAGATCCTTCACAGTACTGAAATAATTAAAATAATCCACAGAGTTGTTTGTTTTGCTTTAATTTATACAGTTTATGCCTCTTGCCTCTTAAGAGTTAATTCAGAATCAGTTTGGGAATGGCTGGACATTGGGTGAGCATCCTTGAGAGAAAGCATTGATCTTCATCCTGGGGAAGGTGGAGTTAGGTTCGTGCAGAGTATAAGTCATACTCTAAGGCTTTAGCATAGACTTGGGCTCTAGACTCAGCACTGAGTGGCATTGGACAAATGGGGGAGAAATGGCATTGGACAGTTTGTTTGTTCTCAGTTTACTCATCCAAAAAATAAAGACTATATTCCCTTTATAGGTTTGTTGGAAAGGTTACATGACATAATATGGGATGAATCATACATGAATTAGGAACTTTATCTCCAGACACCATAAATTAAATCCAAGGAGCTATGGTTGGTGGGGTGCAAAGAAGGCCACCCGATCCCTCACATCCCCATATGTGCATGCCCCTCTTCCCATCAAAAAGTGGAGTATACTCCCCGGCCACCTCAAATCTGGGCCAGCCTTAGTGACTTATTTGTTTTGATCAATATTGTGTGGCCAAAGCGATGGTGAGCTGTTTCTAAGCCCATGTCTTAAAAGGCCTGGGAGTTTCTGCTTTTGCCTTTTCTTGGAAACCAGCTGCCATTTTTTAAATCTCTGGACTATTAGAGAGACTGCCTAGAGGGGAAGCAGCCAGCCCTGGGCTGTGTCTGCCCTTCCCAGAGGAGGCACTAGATGTGTGAGTGAGGCTATTTGGGATCATCAATCCCCATTCAGATGATGTCAGCCACAGGAGTGACCCAAGAAGACACTAGCTGAAGAACTGCTCAGATAAGAGCCCAGATGACAGAATCATGAGTAAATAAAACGGCTACTATTCAAAACCTCTGTCTTAGGGTGATTTGTTACGTAACAGTAGCTGACTGATAGACAATTGATAACAAAAGCATGAAGAATATACTCAGGCTACATTCAAAATGTACAGGAAAGCTTAAAGAGGGGGTATTCTATTTAGCTGCTCCCCAATTTTTTCCCAGAAGGAGCTGTGATCATTGGCCAAGCCCAACCAAGACATCTCGGCTTTCTCCTATTGACTCTTGGATCCAGCAGCTCCAGTAGTGGGAATTTCGTGGCTGAAGAAGAAACAACTAATATAGTCACCTGTTTTCTGAACCCGGGCTTTTATCACCCAGACTCTCCTCTGTGAAGCCAGCAGGATTTCTCCCTTCTCTCTGTTGAACCCTGACCCAAAGAAAAGATCACCAACTCCAATTTTAAATCGAATTAAAGCAAGCTCGTATTTGTGTTCACAAAGAGAACTGATCAGCAATTGTCTCCCCTAATATGGGCTAGAGACCAGCCCCCCAACTCTCCAAGAAGGAGATTTTATAGCAAAAAAAATTGCAAAGGGGGGTGTCTTAAGAACTTACAGATAACAGGATTTTGACAAGCATAATACAAAGGCAGATAGTGGGTTAATGATCTACATGGCATAATATTTCAAGGCAGGGAGTAAATTTATATCCCAACATCAGAATTTATGAGGCACTTGCTGAGGTCTCAGAGAGGGTTGTTATCTGGTCAGGGAAAGCCAGGCATGGGTGAATTCAAGGCACAGGCAGGAATTCCAAACAAGTTTAGAAATAGCAGTAATTTAAAGTAAAACAGAAATTAACTTTTTATGACTTTGTGACGAGATGGCTCCCAATCTTAAGATGGAATTAGGCTGGGTTCATCATCTTAACAGGGCATTTGCCCCTGACTGTGCACTTGGCACAAATTAGCACAGTATGTTCCACCTGTGTGGCACCTGTGGCTATTCATTTTGAACTGCTTCTAAGCCACCTTGCTCTCTGCCTGTGTTAACATCCCTGAAGATGGAGGACTGTCCCACCACTGTGTGCAAATCAAGCAGAATAGAATTAGCAAAAATGGCAGGAGGAAGTTGGTAGTTATCAATAATAAATCTGAATGTAAATAGGCTAAATTTACCAATCAGAAGACATAGACTGACTGCCCCAGGGCAAGAGTCCTTGTCGCCTAACAGATTTTCAATGATGTCAATTAATTTGGTCAAATCACAGCACTGTGATGAAGAGAAAAGAAGAGAAAGTGATGTTCCAGCTGCACTGTACAATTTGCATTTTCCCAGCACCCTTTGTGTCTTTGCATGCACAGATGCTGGTCTGGGCCTAGTACAAGGAAAGGCTTTGGTAAACTTGGTGAGAGAGTGAGAGGTTATGTGGACCGCCATCTTGAATTAGGACCTGCCTACAGGGTGGCTAAATGACACATTCAGGCTGCTGGGGAGCAAGTCACTGCTGATGTAAAGTGACCACTGGATTTACTTAGGGCAGGCCCCAGTATAGAGATGCTTATGAGCTCCCAATATTTACTAAACAATTCTTAGTAAATTTCCATTTCCCTATATATTTTGTGAGCCTTTGTCTTATGAGGTTACCCTAACTGACCAAGGCAGAAATGATCATCTTTCTCCAAACCCTCCTGGAAAGGCTCTGACTCTTTCAGAATCTAATAATACAGGCTATTAGATTTGTCCAGAAGGAAATTATCTAATATTTGAGAAAGGCTCACACCCATAAGCCAATCAAAGTCAGAGCCTTCCCTCTCAGACTTTTTAGATGAGAGTGTAATGCTGGAGGACAACTCCTTGGTTCCATTAAACTTAAAATGAACTTACCATTGAATCCAGAAATTCCACAGAAATCCTCATTAAATTGCCCAGTGGTTTAGGTATAAGAATGTGCATTGGAAAGAGCCTTTCTTTTTTTTTTTTTTTTTGGAGGGAGGGTTCTTTTTTTTTTTCTAACATACATGACAATAGTGGAAAACATTACACTCATTATTACCTATTTACAGCACAAGTTTTCACAACTCTGTATATAAGAGCCTGTCTATTAATAAGACACTGGTGGAATAAATCATGGGCCATTCATTCAATGAAGTATTATGCAGTCATTAGAAAGAACATGATAGTCTTTGCAACACATGGTGTTGAAAAAATTGGACTACCAGATGCTTACCTTGCCTCACAAGTAACAATTAGTTAAAAGTAGATCATAGACCTAAATGTGAGCGCTAAACATAAGAGCAGCAACAGGCAGAAGACGAGACTGGGTAGCTGAGAAGGCCCAGGAAAGGTACTTCCCACATTCCCCTGTACCCTGGCAACTCTCTCATCAAAGATAGAATTGATGGAGCCTCACAATGCAAATAACAATTCAGTCAGAGTCAGAATAACTAATAAGTCAAGAGAAAATCAAAGTCATCCCAATATTCAGCCTGCATTTACATCTACAAGGCCAGGGGCTCAGTTTTCCTCTTGCAGGGAAGAGATGTGCACTGGATTAGCCTTGAGCCATATGGAGGGCCATCACAATAGTGACAATTGTCTTATCTAATATAGTATTTTTCCAAACTGTGCTGGGAGGTGCACTTATTCTAAAGGAGGCTTTGTTTTTAAGAAGTTCCCATACAGGGAGAAACACTGTCTATTTTATGTCCTTCTTGAAAACTTATAAGAAGTATTAGCATGGCAAAGTCACTGAGAAGCCCTGCAGTAAAGAAACTCATTTGACTGTCCTTGTATCCTTGAATGTATTTGATTCTCAAGCCCACTTTTATTTAATTATTTACTTCCCCTTGTCATAGTTTGGATCTGGATTGTCCCCCAAAATCTCATGTGTTAAAAGCTTGGTTGCCAGCCTATGGTGCTATGGGGAGATGGTGGAAACAGGAAGTGAGGCCTTATGGAAGGAAGTTACATCATTGAGGGTGTGACCTTGAAGGACATATTAGGACCCCAGCTCCTCTGCTCTCTTTCTGCTTCCTGGCTGCCATGAAGTGAGCAGCTTTACTCAACCATGAACTTAACACCATGCCGGTTGGACTGCTTCACCACAGCCCTGAAAATGATCAGGACAAGCGACTATGGACTGAAACCCTGAACCAAATATAAACTTTTTCTCTTTTTGAGTTGTTTACCTCAGGTATTTTGTCATAGTGATACAAAGCTGACTAAGACACCCCCTTTTTTCCTTTACTTTGTTTTGTACACTAAACATTCTAGTGATATGATTAATAATTCTTATTTAGGGCTTTATTGTTTAGACGATTCTTTTTTATCATTTTTTTTCCATTTAACTAAGGGAGCAGGCTTAGAATTATAATTTGCATTTTACAATATGACACTAAAGCTTATTTATATGAACTTCTGGGAACCATGGCAGAGATTCATGCCCTTGTTTGGCAAACCACAGTGATTACTGGCAAGATTGGAGCTGAACCCTCCAGACTGCCCAATGACGAACCAAGCCAGATGTCTCCTGTGCTTTAAGGCCTTCAGGGCTAGACTTGCTCTTCTTGCAACATTAATCAACCTGCTATCACATTAAAAAAAGAAAAGGCTCTTTCAGCTCTAAAGATGTGAAACTATATTCCTGGTGGAAGATTGACCCATGGAGAATCACATGGAATCACATGGAGCTTCAAAGGAGATTCCCAAGTCGTTTTTGACATTCTAATGATTGACAGATCTTGACCATACCCTGCCCCCCATCACTATTCCTGTTCTTCCAGAGACATGATTCCTCTTGAATCTGAAGAGGTTGGATGGGGTAGGGAGGAAGACCGATTTAGCAATTTGTTTTGACCCAAGGTAATTTTCAAAGCTTGGATTTAATCTCAGAACAGCTAAATGTGGAGATCAAGGGCCTGTAGCTGCATTGGGCAAGGCCTTAGAATCTGACTGTACCTAACACACAATAGGCTGATCCTGATCAAGACCCCAAAGCAAAAAGTGGAAAAGGGCCTTGACCCTGCCATGCATAATTATGCATGCTTGATTCCCGCTGTGAGAAAAGGTGTTGGCTAAGACTGTTTGGGAAACAGTCACCTAGGAGATGGAGGAGAACACACACAAGCAATGCAGCCCATGCTGTTTTGGGGTCTGCGTTCCACAGAGGCCCCCTAATCCTCGGGACAAGGAGGTCCTCCCATCCTGCAGGCTGTGGTGGAACAAGTCCTGCAAACCTGGAGCCTCAGTACATCCTGTATTTAATCCACTCTGAAGGCCTTGAAGTGTTTAAAAATACTCAGCCACAGGGGAGGGGCTATCTCCAAGGCCAAAATGTATATCTACACACTCTGGGGTAAGAGGAGCAGGTGATTTTTTTTTTAAGCACTAGAGGGATGAAAATTTTTCCATCCAGTTATGGCTTATGTGACAATCTGTTTCCTTATGTACAGAGTCACTGAATATGAGTGATGTTTTAAGAACACACAAGTATGTCCTCAGGAAGTAAATGGACAAGGCTAACTGAGAAAAGATAGAAAGAGAAAAGCAATTATTCAGGAAGGAAGAGACAGGTTGGAGGTTTTATTCACTTGTTCACTATTCATTCATTCAACAAATATTTACTGAGTTCTTACTGTGCTACAGGGATAGATGTAGGAGCTGGCATTCAGCATGAACAGAATGCACAGAAATCCTTGCCCTGGGCAACACACATTCTAAGAGGGTCTTGAGACAGACAGAAACATATAGAACAGTCCAGTAGAATTTAGTATTAGCTAGATTGAATCAGAGAGGGCCACCCTGCTGAGATGGCATCTGAGCAGAGAGTTGAGAGAATGATCCATGCAGATATCTGGGAGGAAATCACTCTAAGACCACGGGAAATTCATGTTCAAAGGTCCTAAGACATTCACAAGCTTGGTGTGTTCCAGGAGCAAAATGGAAAGGCATGTGGTTGGATCAGAGTAAGCAAGAGGGAGAGAGAGGGAAGCAGGGTGTAAGAAACTGCTGGGGACACATCATGTGTTGTAGATTGTGGCAAGGAGTTTGGACTTTAAGATGGAAACCAGCTGTGGTGGTACTTGTTTGTAATTCCAGTGGCTTGAGAGGCTGAGGCAGGAGGATTGCAAGTTAAAATCCAGCCTCAGCAACTTAACGAGACATTGTCTCAAAATAATATATATATATATATATATACTCACACACACACACATATATATAAAGTTCTGGGTCAGTGGTTAAGCACCCCTAGGTTCAATTCCTGGTACCAATAAATAAATAAATAAAACAACCTAAGAGATAAGACAGCAGAGGGCTTTGGACAGGGGAGTGGCAATCAATCATGTCTGAAGCACTGGAGGTTAGAGCTTAAACATAAACTTTGGAAGAACACAACACAGGCCATGCTTAATTCAGCCAATTTCATTGGTTTCAGCTGCAAGACAAAGCACATTCTCCAGAGTCAGAAGATTCAGATTCAAGTCCATTAATTTTCTGGTTGTGGATCATGGGCAAGTTGCTAAACCTGTCTGAACTTTTGCTTCCTCATTTGCAAACCTGGGATCTTGGGTTTTATGAGATTCAAATGCATTGCCATGTGGAAAGCACCTGTTACACAGTGGGTGCGGGAGGGCTGGCTCCCCTCTCGTACATGTGGGAAGTGTGGATACAGAGGCAACCTGCTGATAGACAGCTGGAGTGGAGGTGGGCGTGGTGAGGAACGCTGATGAAAGATGCTGCAGCTGGGCAGAGCGTTGCACACCAGTAATCCCAGTGACTTGGGAGGCCAGGACAGGAGGATCACAAGTTCAAAGCCAGCCTCAGCAATTTAGTGAGGTCCTAAGCAACTCAGTGAGTAACATGCATTGCTATTTGAACTGGATGAAAGATTGAAGATTTGATACACTCTGGGCTGGACTTTTTAAAGTCCCCTGAATGCAAGAGTTTGGGCTACTAAAATGGTAAGAAGTTTGGAGTGTCCAGTGGAATAAATGGTAAAAATCAAATGAGATACAAGATTTTATTCAAAGGGGAAAGCTTAGGAAGAGCTTTGGATTGGCTCTTGCATTGCAGAAAAAATCAAAAATTGGGGGCTACTACCTGAAATGGGAGCAAAAACTATGATTCCTGTTTAAACCTTAGCCCCAAATCAGAGAAAGAGAGATGTTGATACATCTCATTTAAGAACCAAAAACTTTTCATAAACTGGTTATCAGTACTTATTGTCTCTTTCATGTCTTACAGGTCCATACTCTTTCAAAGCAACAACATTTTTGACCTATTGACTTTCCCTGCAATGCAAGAGCCAATCCAAAGCTCTTCCTAAGCTTTCACCTTTGAATAAAATCTAACATCCCATTTGATTTTTACCATTTATTTCACTGGACACTCTAAATCTCTTACCATTTTTTTTTTAAAAAAAAGCACATTAAAATGTAATACAGACTTTAATTGAAAGCTCTATTACAAGTGTGGGTGGGGAGAGACTGGCAGAGGGAGGGGACAGGGCCGTCTGAGTCAGGCTGAGGTCCCATCTCTGCAGCTATCTGAAGACACCGGTAGGGCCGGAGAGTCTGCAGAGACCTCTGTTCCTTGCAACACAAACTTCTTCATAGGGCTTCATGAGTCTCTATGGCATGTATCTGGCTCCCTAAGAGCAAGTGACCAAAGAGGAAGAGCAAGGAAAATGCCACGCTGCCTTTTGATGAACGACTCCTGGAAGTGACACAGTATTACTAGAGCCAAGTCACTAAGTGCGGGCCACACTCAAGAAGCAGAGAAGTAAGCTTCCCCACCTGAAGAGAGGTATTTGTGGATACATTTCAAAACCACCACCTTTCCCTGCTCTTCTGAGTCAAGCTTGTGCATACCAACTCTGTCTCTTTCCGTATGAGATTGCCTTCTCATAAGGCTTTATGGTTCTTTTTTTAAAAATATCTTTTTAGTTGTAGTTGGACACAATACATTTATTTTTATTTATTTATTTTTATGTGGTGCTGAGGATTGAACCCAGAACCTTGCACATGCTCAGCAAGCGCTCCACCACTGAGCTACAAACCCCAGCCTCTCTATGGTTCTGATGCAACAGGATCCCAGCATCCTCTAAGCCGAACCTCTAGATTTGACTTGCAGGGGGCACTTGCAGCCTGTTTCTTCTTTTGAGCCTGAGCTCAGCACACTTTTTTCCCAAACTAAATGTCACTTTATCCCTGAACAAACTTAGACCCTAAACCCACATCTCCATCCTTCTGACATCCTATGCTTTAGAAATGAGACCAAGTACCCATGCACACCCAAACAAGAGAAAAATGGGCCAAGCTTTCTTTATTAGATACCTGAAACTAAAAACACATGAAACTTTGGGTGAGCAGATGGGTCTCATCTGATCATGCATCAGATCCCCTGGAGGGCCTGTTAAAACAGATTTCTACAGTGCTGACCCAGGAAGTCTTGGGAATTGGGTGGGGATTTCCATTTCTCATATGTTTCCAGGTGCTGCTGCTGCTGCTGGTCCATGGTGCCACTTTGAGAACCACTGGTCTAGGGATTAAGTGAGCAGCAAAATGAATGTATGAGAAGTGATTGAATTATTGGAGCATACTTGTCCATATGACCATGTTTAAGAGGGAAATATGGAGAAACTTATTTTGCCCTGGGAATTCTATGTTGTGACTATGTTCTTGTGGTCTCTCATCTTCTCTGATGCTATTTTTAGATTTTTCTTTATAACTTGATTCATTCCCAGAATTGAGGCACACGAGGAACCCTTTGGTTTGCAAATTCAAAAACAGCTTGAATTGAGACCCACTTAAAAATACATCTTATCACTTTTTTTTCCTTTTTCTATGGCCCACATTTCCTTTATATACCCCCTTTACATATCAGTTTGAGTCTAAATAGTACTTGAATTAGAAACATCACAAGCCCAAGGCAACGATATATGGTAGCAACTAATATGCAAATCCCTTCCTAAAGTAATTTTGCTTTTTAATTCTACCCTGTTTCATTACAGCAAAGAACATGTACTAAAAGCACTTGTATTCATATCAGTAGTTGGCTCCATAAGTAAACAATGTGTTCTATTTTCCCTTGGATCTTTTTCAGCCATATTTGCTCCAGTTGAGTCACACTATCACACTATCATTTTAATTCATATTCATTAAATAGCCCTAACTTGTTGGTACTTATGTACTATTTTAGACACTTTTAGATAAAAGAGACAGAAAACTAACTTACCCAGACCAAATAATTAATAATAATAATAATAATAATAATTTGAAAGAATGAAGAAAGCCCATGAGATTTATAAGCACAATTTATGTGAACAAATAACCATATTATGGGAATTTCAGAAGGTGATAAAAAGGAGTAAGGCATTAAAACCTATTTCACAAAATAATAGATGAAAATCTCCCAAATGTTCAAAGAGATATAGGTATCCAGATCCAACAAGGATCAACCAAACAGACTTTAACCAAGTATACTGTAGTCAAAATTATAAGACAAAGAGCAAATCCTATAAATAGCAAGAGAAAAGCATCAAGTCACATACAAAGGATGGCCCATAAGACTTAAGCAGGTTTCTCAGCATAAACCTTACAGGCCAGAGGGAATGTGATGATATATTCAAAATAATGAAAGAAAAATACTGCCAACCCAGAATACTAAACTACCCTTCAAAACTAAAGAGAAATGGGGCTGGAGATGTGGCTCAAGCAGTAGCGCGCTCGCCTGGCATGCGTGCGGCCCGGGTTCGATCCTCAGCACCACATACCAACAAAGATGTTGTGTCCGCCAAGAACTAAAAAATAAATATTAAAAATTCTCTCTCTCTCTCTCTCTCTCTCTCTCTCTCTCTCTCTCTCTCTCTCTCTCTCTCTCACTCTCTCTTTAAAAAAAAAACTAAAGAGAAATAAAGTCTTTCCCAGATAAGCAGAAAACTGAGGGGAAAATTCCCCATTGAACCAGCCCTACAAGGAGTTCTGTGCTAGAAACAAAAGGATGATAACTACTGTCCAAATATATGAACATGCACAACTCACGGGAAGAACAGATACACAAAAGAGAGAATCAAGAGAATCAAGGCTTAGTATGATATAAAATGTCCAAACCACAAAAATAACCAATAAAAGAAGTGAATAGGAAATTTATACACACACACACACACAGTGGGGAGAGACTGGCAGAGGGAGGGGACACACACACACACAAAAAAAAAATCAAACAGAACAGAATTAGCAAAAATGGTAAGAGGAAGTTCATACTTACCAATAATAACTTTTAATGTAAATTGATTAAATTCACCAATCAGAAGACACAGACTGGCTGAACAGATTTTTTTTTTTTTAAAAAAAAAGACCAAACTACATGTTCCCTTCAAAAATCTTACTTCACTGGTAGAGATATACATAGACTAAAAGTGAAGGACAGGGAAAAGACATATGTAAATGGAAATCCCAAAACAGCAGGAGTAGCTACATGCAGCTAAAACTGTAAAAAGAGACAGAGAAGGTCATCATATATTCATATATATGAATATATAAAAATTATAAACATATATACACCCAACTTGGGACCACCCAAGGATGTAAAGCAAAAACTATTAGATCTGAAGAGATACACTCTAATACAATAATATTGGAGACTTCAACATGCCACTTTCATCAATGGATAGGTCATCCAGACAGAAAATTCAACAAAGAAACATCTGAGTTGAACCATACTATGGAGCATATACATGTAACAGATATTTACAAGACATTTCATCCATCAGCAAATACAATTTTTCTCATCCGCACACAGAATATTCCCCAAGGCAGATCATACAGTAGGCTATAAATCAAGACTCAATAAATTTTTAAAAAGTAAAATTATACAAGTATCTTTTAGACTACAATGAAATAAAACTACAAATCCATAAGAAAAAGAATGGAAACTATAAAACATACATGGAAATTAAATGACATGCTCTAGTCTGGGCAATTTATCAAGACCCTGTCTCAGAATTTTAGGAGAAGGCTCAGTGGTAAAGAGCTTGCCTAGCATTCATGAGGTCCAATGTTTAAACCACAGTACTGAAGAAAAGAATAATTCATCAAGCTGTACTTAAATACCAAATGCAAATGGAATTCAGGAGCTAATTTCTGTTAGAATAATAAAGGGAAGTTAACCAAGCTGAGCATGTGGTACACACCCATAATCTCAGAAATTTTGGAGGCTAAGGCAGGAAGAATTGCAAGTTCAAGGCCTGCCTCTGCAACTTAGTGAGGCCCTAAGCAATTTAGTGAGATCCTATCTCAACACAGAAAATAAAAACAGGGCTGGGGATGTGGCTCAGTGGTTAAGTGCCCCTAGAAAAAGAAAAAAAAAAAGAATAGTTAATTGATTCTGTGAAGGGTGTGCATGCTACAAAAATATAAGTGGAAACATGTATTATAAGAGATGCATGAAATAAACAAATATTTATGTAGGAAAAAACGAGTATGAGTCTAAACACTGAGTGGCCAAGGTACCGAAAAGGAACAAGATTGAGAGAGAGAATTTAAGAATATATTTATAAATTGCTGGAATGCTCATTCTTACAATTCCCCCTCCCTTTTTCTGTACTGGGAATTGAACCCAGGAGCTCATGCATGCTAGGTGAGTGATTTCCCACTAAGCTACATCCCCAGCCCTTTTTATTTTATTTTGAGACAGGACCTCACCAAGTTGCCTAGGCTGGCTTTGAACATGTGATCCTCCCGTCTCAGCTTCCTAAGTAGCTGGGATTACAGGTGGTGTGCATCACAATGCTTGGACTACAATTCCAATTTCCATGAATAAGAAGTAGATTGCACTTTCTACTTCCCTGGAATTGAAAGGAAAATTTGAAACTGTTTTTCACTGATTCTCAAACTGGGCTGTGCCTGGGATTCTTGGGGCCTCCTTGCAGGTGTGATTTATAGGTTTCTAGAGCTCCCCTGCCAGGGACTGCCAGGGTATTACTCTTCACAATAAGAACAGAGAAGTCCTGTACTGGCACTGGCAAAAGACTTGCTAAATATCCATCAATCAGCTGCAGCCAGTTTTCTCACATGTGCCCTAATAGGAGGGAGCTGTGGCATGGCTAATGCCAAAAGTGAATGGTCTAAAACTAATTTCTTTGGTTTGGGAATGCAGCACATGACTTCCTGGCTGCCAACTGGTCTGGCTAATTCAGTTTGGTCCAAATTAATGTGCCCTTCCTGAGTTCACACCACAACCAGCCCTGTGATGAGGTGTGGAAGGAACGGTAGCCAGATCTCAGCTGGGGCCAGTTCCCCTGTGGCCAACTGACTGACTGTCAAAGGCCCACAGTCCCTGTGCAGACGTAGGGACTTTCCTTACCAAAGAGCTTCACAGTGGGCAAGGCCACCTTTCTTCAGGTCTTTACTATGTGAGTTTGGGGACCAGAGGCGTGGCGAACTGAAGAGAGAGGGGCTTCTTTACTGAGGACTATTTGTCCATTTTGGTGCTCAGCATTTTTGCCCCTTATCTATTTATTGTTTTTTTTTTTTTTTAGTTATATGTGACAGTAGAATCCACTTTGATATAATTATATAAGTATGGACTACATCTTATTCTAGGTAGAATCTCATTCTTATGGATGGACTTGACGGTGGGATTCACTGTGTTGTTTTCATACATGTACACGGGAAAATTATGTCCCAATCATTTCTCTGTCTCTCCTACTCCTACCCACTTCCCTTCCCTTCATTCCCAATTATCTAATCTATAGCACTTAGATTCTTCTCACCATCCTCCTTATTTTGGATTAGCTTCCACATATCAGAGAAAACTTTCAACCTTTGGTTTTTGGGGACTGGCTTATTTAATTTAGCATGATAGTCTCCATTTGCTGGCAAATATCATAGTCATTCTTCTTTATGGATGAGTAATTCTCCATTGTGTCTATGTACCATATTTTCTTTATCCATTCATCTGTTAAAGGGCTCCTAGGTTGGTTCTATAGCTTAGCTATTGTGAGTTGCTGCTGTAAATGGTGATATGGCTGCATCACTGTAGTAGGCTGATTTTAAATCCTTTGGGTATATACTAAGGAGTGGGGTAACTGGGTCAAATGGTGGTTCCATTCCAAGTTTTCTGAGGAATCTCCATATTGATTTCCAAAGTGGTTGCACCAATTTGTAGCCCCACCAGCAGTGTATGAGTGTACCTTTTGGTGCTCAGCATATCAATAAAGAGTACGTGTTCCACACAACTCAGGCAGGCTTTTTATTACCCCACCATAGAGATGAGGAAATTGAGGCCCTCGGAGATTGTCTGCCCACCAAAGCCAATGCAGGAGAGACACTCGGGCTTATACTCAAAAGATTCTTTTGAAACACCATCTATCCAAGAAGGCCAGCTGCATATAGACCTGGGTCCAATCCTTGGATTTTAAGTCTTGCCTAATGAACTTTTCCTCCCATTTTTTAACTCCAACAGTCTAAAGGGCAGCAGCAAAACAACCTTTAGGAAGTGCCATGACGAACCTGTTTCCAACCACGGAGACATACCTGACCACAGCCCCCAGCTGTGGCCCACGGAAATCTGTTGCCTACCTCTGTGCTGTGGCCATGTCTCCCAGGCATCGTGCTGCTCCTGGCCAGTCAGAGTCCAGCAAGGCAGGAAGGTGGGCCCGTTTCTGGAAGGCAGGAACTCCCATGGCCTTGCCAAGTCTTCCTAGGCTGCATGCAGGCTTCTCCCCTGTCGCGAGGGGGCAAAATTGCGACCTATGCAGTCGAGGGGAGAAATAAAGAATGTCCACGCGCTTCTGCCCCTTTCAATGCTTTATTCACTCAAATTACTCAATACAGTTCCACTCTATAGGTTCCTAATCAAGAAAACAACAACCCTTAATGCTAGGCACGGCAGTAGACATAATCAATTCATAGATTAATTCTAAGCCCTGCAAACACACTTAATCATGATAGGCTAATGACTGACATTCCCTCTGCATGCTAAGTTCAAAGGTCTTAAGTCTTAGGTTTTGAGTCCAGCAGGTGCACACTCACTCAGACCACAGTAATCAGTCCGGAACCAAGGCAGACTTTTCCTGGTGAGGAGCAGATGACCAATTGAGGAGGGGATCCTGGGAAGAGTTGCAACTCTCACCAAGGTCCAGACAAGGCGGTAGAGTTTGAGAGCGGTGAGGATCACTCAGAGGCTCAGAAATGATGACAAGTGATGGGATGTCAGGTCCTCATCAGGCTCTCCAGCTCGAGTGTATCCTTGTTTTGGCTGGCTGAATCCCTGTTCATTTGCTCTATCGTTTATACTAAATTTTGGGGCTTTTAAACCCCCTTTAAATCCTTATCAACTACCATCAGATTTCTCAGTGACATCATTTACCCTGAGGTCAGAAACATCTGGTCTGGTGGTCTTCTCACCTTTCCCTCTTACCAGGTGAGGACAGCCTGCCTGGGGCTTCACTCTCTTTTATCAGGGTGAGGGGAAGTAACTTGTTTGAGGCCATACTGGAGGGATCTGTGGATGTGCCTGGTGAAACTACAGGTCTTTTTAAATGAAGTTAAAATGGAGTTGCTGAGGCTCAGGCCTAAGGCCATCCTAACACTCCCCCACCGAGGTCTGATCTGCCTGGGCATCTGAGGGCTCACCCAGACATTCTCAGCTCCTTCCCTGTTTCCTCTCACGGTCATCTTACCTGTTTAATCTCATCTGCCACTCCTAGCACCCTGACTAAAGTGATGCCCCTCCACACTGGTGCTCCAGCTCACAGTGGGAAAAGGGCAGAGGAGGAGGTCACCTTCTGCTGACACCAAGTGGAAGCTGGCCTGATGGTGAAGGTGAAAACCCAGGGGAAGGGATCCTCGTCTCAATGCCTTGAAGGAAGGCAGTTTAGGTAAAAAAAAGCAATTGCCTAGCAATAATCAAGTGGCCAAGAAATCACCTGTTATTGCAGGTGCCTCAACTTGGAAACAGTAGGTACTCTTCTCTGATCTTGTCATGTACCTTTGGGGAAGACATTTGTTAGATTTCATTGTTGCTGCAACAAAATGCCACAGAAGACTTAACAGAAAGACTTATTAGCTCATGGTTCCAGAGGGTTTGGTCCATGGTCATTTGGCTCTATTGGTTTGGGGTCTATGGTGAAGCAGTTACCACCGCGGGGAGTGTGTGCTGGAGCGAAGCTGCTCACTTCATAGCAGCCAGGAAGCAAAGACAGAGGGAGGGCCAGCGTTCCAGGTCTCCTTCATGGACACGTCCCCAGTGACTAACTTCTTCCAATTATGCCCCTCCTTTTAAAGGTTCCACCACCTTCCAACAGCATGTGGCAGGCAATCAAACCTTTAACATATAAGACTTTGAGGGACATTTAAGATCCAAACCATGACAACGTTCCAATCCTGGAACCTCAGGAAATCCTCCTAGGAAGGTTTTCTTGTCATTTTTTTCCTCCTCATTTTCCTCCTCCTCAAGGATGAAAGTAGGTAAAAGATATGGTGATTCTAATAACACCCAGAAGGAAGACAGGGCATGCCCACCAATATCATTGAGAATTGTTCTGGAAGTAGTGGCCAATGCCATTAGGTAAAAGGAAGGAAAAAGAGGTTAGGTATAGACTTCAAAAAATGCAAACAATAGCTACATATACAATATAGTGGAAGTTGATAATGTATTTACAACAGCAATGACACAGATTCATATCTAGGAACAAATTAAACAGAAGAATAGAGCAAATATGATGAGCACTTTCCCCCAAAAAACAGTTTCAATAAAAGAAGCTTTATTCTTGACTAGAAATAATATCTTAAGATCTAGTTCTCCAATTATCCATCTCATGGTTATTTAGTCAATACTATTAACCAGGTCTTTTTCTTTTTTGTAATTCTTGCTTTTCATATGCAAACTAAAGCTTCCAGACCCACAAACAAACAAACAAAAACCCCACAAAAACCCCAGCCTCCCTCTTTATCAGGTTCTCACTTTCTGGGCCACTACTCTCTTGCCTTACCCCAGGGCCACAAGTGGATAGAGACAGCCCCACACCACCTGGAGCCTATCCTTTACCTTTCTTCCTGCAGTAAAAGCCTCAGCCCACTAGTTCTGAGACCAGCCTTGGGTGTTGCCTCCTGCAGTCCTGTGAGGTGTGGGGTGAAGTGCCTTCTACTCTCAAACTTAACAACTAACTTTTCAATGGCATTTGTCTCCTGAAAGGCTCACTTTGTCGAACAGTTCATTTTTCTGCTAATACAATCAACTTTAAGACACACTTCAAGGGGCTGGAGTACAGTTCAGTGGTGGACCACCTTCTCAGCATGTGCAAGGCCCAGCCTGGGTTCCACCTTGGGCACCTCCCCCCTGTGCTTCCCCGAGACCTACTCCAACTAAAATACCAGATTTATTTTTGCTATTAAAGTTAATATAGAAAAATAACTGAATAAAGATAATGTGAAAATTCTGAAAAACTAATGCAGAGTGGCAAGGCAAGGGGAGAGACGGGAGAGGCTGATGAAGGATAAAGGCGCAGGGTTGACACCATTGCTTGAAGACTGTAGTGACATGAATCTCAGTCCACAGCACTCTGTTCTGAAAGGAAAAATTATTTTCGGTAACTGAATCTATTTTTAATTTTTACTTCCATTCTGCCAGGGTGGAAACTAAATTTCAATCATTTCAGGGCCCCAGGTCTCCAACCCCCATCCCCAGCATTGCTCTAAGAATTGTTGGGCTTATTTAATACATAGGCATTGGGTTGGGTTTCTGACCCTTGGTGGCTCATCTGTGCACCCTGCATCTTGGTTAAAGTTGTCTGCTGTGCCTTGAGTGAGAAAAGCCCTCCTAGATCACTTCCACCCCAGGATAATCTCTGTGATGTGGTACTGTAATCTGCCAAGCAGAAGCAGGCTCTTGAGGGGAGAATTCCCCAAGGCACTGGCCAAACAAGAGCAAGAGGTGCAGGCTTGGAAGGCTGGCAGCGGGTGGGGTGAGGTGGGTGGTATCTGGGTTACCCAGGTGCTCACAAGTGGGGGAGATGGGAGTTCAACTCACCACGAATATCATATATTGTAAGTGACAAAGGTGCACACAGGGTATGTCAGGGGAACCAGCAGGGAAGATGACTTCAATGGAAGAAGGGACTGTGGAGCTGGGCCTTGGGGGCGGGGAGCGGATTCACATGGTGAGAATGTATGAGGACATGCAGAGCACCCCAGCAGAAAGAGCAGGAGCAAGGTCAGGGCTAAGGTGAAACTGGGTCTGACTTTCTGAACCTGCCATGAACATAGAGTGGGGAGGCCATTCCTGGGAATGGGCAGGGGGACCAGGGGAATGAGCCTTGGGCCAAACCACATGGCTGTAGAATCAGTTCCAAAGACCAGCTCTATCCACAAAAGATAAAAATAATGGATTTTTCCATTTCTGTGCATATTTCTAGGTCCTGAGTCCCTTAAAGCGATCCCTTCAAACTTTGACCCAGAGGTTTCCAAGTGTGCCTTTCTCTGCTCCCTAACTGGAGGGGAGACCATACAACCTGGATTTGCTCTGGCTTTGCTGATCAGCTGGCCCCTCTCCTGGACAGAAAGGCCTTGAAGAGAAGGGAATATGCAAGATTACTCAGTGAAATCCAGGGGTACACGCAGCCCTGCTTGCCAGGGCTGAGTCTAAGGCCTAATTTTATCTCCAATTACTGTAAGGGTAGGATTTATAGGATTGTCAATTTCTTCTTTCCACATAATTCAATTTACTCAGATTCGTAGCAGCCAATGCAACCACTGGACACCAGATGATTCCAATTCCAGCTCTGTTTCACTCTCCACAGCAGAAGGCCATCAGCTTTATCAGGGTTCCCCAGTCACACTTCCCACCTGGAATTCAACTGGTTTCTAACTTTTCATACAATCATATGACACTCTAATAAATGTTTCCATTTATTTCAGTCCCAGGCCACTTCTTCACCGGAATGTACTGTTTCCCCCATTATCTAGGTGTTCGTTTCATATAATAAACTGAGCTACTTCAAAGGTGCACGTGTGTAGTAACTATAAAAAAAAAAATCTCCACTAAGTTTTTCATTTTGGTTTGATGGTACTGAGGATTGAACCCAGAGTACCTGATCAAACATTTTATTATTTTTTTTAGGATCCATTCCCTAGGTAGACTCGCTGGGTCAAAAGGCATGAGGTATGAACATTTTTAAGATTCCAAAGGCAAACTCTCCTAGAATTACTAATTAGAAATGTTGCACCAATTTCACCTCCCAATGGAAGCACAGGAGTCTCCGTTTCACTTCACTCTTACCTGAACTAAATCATGTAAAAAGTGCTTGGCCAGGTGGATAGGCCAAAGGAACTGATTTTCAGAATATATAACATATCCATGTTTATTCAGACTCACGTTTCACTACCATTTGTATTTTTACTGTTACCTCTGTGATCTTTTGGGACCTTTTCCTTTTTTTCTACTGGTACATTAAAACTTTTCCTATTTACAACAGTTCTTTTTTTTTTTTTTTTTTTGGTACCGTATATTGAACTCAGGGGTGCTTAACCCCAGCCCTTTTGATTTTTTATTTAGAGACAGAATCTCACCAATTTGCTGAGGCTGGCTTCGAACTTATAATCCTCCTGCCTCAGCCTTCTAAGCTGCTGGGATTACAGGTGTGCACCACTGTGCCTAGTTTACAATATTTCTTTATATAGTCATCCCATTTAACAATGGGATGTGGCCTGAGAAACACATCATTAAGGCAATTTCATCATTATGCAGTTATCATAGTGTATTTACACACACTTAAATGGAATAGCCTGCTATACACTTAGGTTGTATGCTGTGTGTGGAGTACAGCTCTTGGCTCCTGAGGCTACAATGAGCACCGCAACGCGAGATTACATGAAGTACAAGAGAAAATGGTGCAGTCCAGAGATTCAGGAAATACAAGATGTATGGGCTGCTGCACAGCAAACTTTCTCTTAATAAGCAGGAATACAGTTTAAAAGTACTGATAAAAGTATATACAGCAACACGAAGCTGAGGCAGGAAGATAGCAAGTTTGAGATCAGCCTGGGCAACTTGACCATATCTCAAAATAAAATTAAAAGAGAGGCTGGGGATATAGCTGGGTGGCACAGTGCCCCTGGGTTCCATCCCTAGTAACATACCCACATATAAAAAGGATATAGAGTGAATACATACATCAGTAACATTTATTATCAAGTATTACATAGTATATATGATTTTTTTACAGTATATATGATTTTATGTGCTATCCTTCTATTAAACTGGCAGTATAGATTTGTTTACACCAGCTTTACCACAAACACAAGGGTAATACCTTGTGTTGTTGAGCTACTATGGCTGCGATGCACTAGGTGATAGCAATTTTTAGTTCATTATTATCTTTGGGACCACTGTCATATATATGATCTGTCACTAACCAAAATGATGTCATGTGGTGCATGACTGCACATTAAGGCCACCTCTATTGGTCTTGATGTGGCCTGTGTAAACTGAGGTGGCTAGTCCAAATATACCCTGCAGTTATTAGTGTGCTTCTATATCTCCTGTGGCTCAGTGAGATTTTTGTTTTGCTTTTTTTTTTTCTCAGCTGTAGAAGGACACAATACCTTTATTTTGTTTACTTATTTTTATGTGGTGCTGAGGATTGAACCTAGCTTCACATGTGCTAGGTAGGTGCTCTACCACTAAGCCACAACCTCAGCTCTTCAGTCAGTTCTTTACAGGGGGAAAAACAAAAGAAAAACAACTCAAATATAGCACAAGTCCCAGTAAAAACTAAGGTACTAAGTCATCACAAGATAAAACATAAAATACAGCCTATGCTCCCCTATTTACTGAACATGTTTCTACATTAGACAACTCTTTTTCTGGGGAGTGAGTACCAGGGATTGAACTCAGGGGCACTTGACCACTGAACCACATCCCCAATCCTATTTTGTATTTTATTTAGAGACAGGTTCTCTGAACGCCTCACTTTTGCTGAGGTTGGCTTTGAATTCACAATCCTGATCCTCTTGCCTCAGTCTCCCAAGCTGCTGGGGTTACAGGAATGTGCCACCACACCCAGCTTACATTAGATAATTCTTTTTTAAAAATATTAAATTTTTAGTTGTAGTTGGGCACAATCTCTTTATTTATTTATTTATTTTTATGGAGTGCTGAGGATCGAAACCAGAGCCTCACACATACCCTACCACTGAGCCACCACTCCAGCCCATATTAGACAATTCTTAACAGCTTTTTTCTTCAAAGGTTTTTACAAAGTAAAGTTTAACTTTCAGAATGGTTTACATAAAAGAAAACGGATGTGTAAATCAGCAGTTGAGACAGTTACAATGCAATTGTAGAACCCTTCCTCTTCTTTCACCTGTAAATTATTAATTCTGTGGTAGAATATACTAGGATAGCTTTCTGTCACTGACAAAATACCTAAGAAAATCAACTTAAAAAGAGGAAAGATTTATTTTGGCTCAGGATTTCAGAAGTTTCTGTGCACGATCACTTGGCCCTATGGCCCTTGGGCCTGTTGTGAGGCAGCAGCGCGGCAGGAGTGTGAGGCGGAGGAGGGGAAGGGACTGGGATTCCAATATCCCCTTCAAGGGCAAGTTCCCAATGACCTAACCTCGTTTTTTCTGGGCCCCACCTCCTGAAGGTTCTACTACCTTCCAACAGTGCCACAGGTTGGTGACAGGCATTGAGTATACATACAGATCTTGGGGGGACATTTATGATTGAAATTGAAACAAACAATGTAACTTTTCTGTATTTAATTAATTCCTTTATTATAAAATGTTATTTTAAAATATTATTTTATTTTTCTTTGCACCATTACATTTGTAGTAACTTTGCTGTGGAAAACAAAATTCAACCTTGTAGGAAAGAGAAAATCCCTCAAGAACACCTACTGGCATCTTTATTTACATATTAGAGCGGGTGAGCCAGTGAAAATCCTAGAAAAGAAAAGACATTCAGTCAGAAGAAATAATTCATCTCAAACTGTACTCTGTTTTGCTTATTCTATAATTTAAAAGTCCCACACAAGGGACTTTTATCAATGAGGTCTGTCTTTGATCTAGTGCTTTCCCAAAAAGGAGCTAACAATCCACTAGTGAACCTTGTTGCCTGGCCCTACAAACAACGTAACATGGCTTTCTGGGTCCTCTTCCTCGAACTGCAATCAGGGCATAACAAACTTGAGAATGAAAGAAGCAGAAATAACTTGAAAGGAGGAGAAGAGAGGATGGAGGCCCATGGAGGGCTGAGCTACAGGGTCTGAGAACAAGGACAAAAAGAACTATGCATGGAAACCTTTTCCAGGACTAACAGCATCCTACACTTGTGGCCTGGACACAGGACACTGCAGAGAAGTAGATATTGCCTATGTTAAAGCAGGAAGCAGCAGGCCTACACTGTGACTCAGTGGTAAACGGCTAAGGGACCATCACTGAAAAGTAATAACATGAAAACTATGGTGTGTGTGTTGTGTGTGTGTTGTGTGTGTGTGTGTGTGTGTGTGTGTGTGTTATCTTCCTTTCAGATATATATATATATATATATATATATATATATATATCTGAAAGGAAGATAATTCAGAAGTGATTAAATGCAAGATATATAAGGATAATCCTCACAGAATTATAAGACAAGGATAAGAACTTCCCCAGAAATACCTGAACAAAATTCACAGAGAAAATAATAGAATGGATCACTGGAAGCATTTCTTTAGAAGGATGAAATCACTAGCAGAAAGAAAGCAAGTCACCAGGCTCTTCCATGACTAACACAGATCAAGGCCATTTTTATGATAGTATTTGTCAGGGTCTTACAGTGGCTTTAGTTTCCCTAGTACTTTGATGCCCTGATGCCAGGAAAAGGGCATCCTGGTTTACAAAACTAACATCCCAGTCACTGGAAAGTATATACCCAGTTATAAATTAATAAAATGTCATGATTTAAGAACCTGTCCACTGGGTGTCTGGCTGAGAAAAATCACTTCAAAAAATAGAACTCAAGGGGAAAAAAAGGCAAGGGGGATGTACTTTAGTGGTAGAGCATGTGCTTGGCATGCATAAGGCCCTGGTTTCAATCTTCAGCACCAGAAAACAAAAGAAAAGGCAATCAATAAGCCCACAGGGGTACATTTTTCAAGGTGGCTGACCCAATCTCAAAACAGTCTGCCTTCTTGTTCCACAGAAATCCGTGCTAATGCTACCTGCCCATCCCCATCCTGACTCAACCTGTCTGTGCTCACTTTCCTCATTACCAGACTTCACCTTGAATATCCCGTCTCTTGGCTATAAGGTAAATTCCAGTCTCTGATGTCTGTTTTTACACAAACAATTCTACATATCTTAAGTTTTTAAATTAGTTCCCTATATTTCATTAATCGTCCAGATATCTCTTTGTGTTCTGCCTTGTTCAACAAAGGAAGAGATTCTACAGTGGATGCTAGTCTAAGAACCAAGACAGAAAGCACTCAAAAAAAATCTGTTCTGAAAAGAGTGGCTGACATACCAGGTGGAAACATGGAGGACACGTGTATAAGAGCAGGTGAGTGACAGGACCAGAGGGCAAAATTAAACGTGAAAAACCAAGAGCAAAAGCAACTTAATCATGTAGCACTGGCATTATATTACTGCTATAATCTACAGTGTAGTTTTGCTTTAGAGGTCAAAGTAACTAATATTGGATGTTACTGCACTAATTATCCTATTACAATTTCATCTCCCACTGTGCGTACTCCATTCTCCTTTCCAGCTGCTCTGGCCTTCTTGCAGTTGCTCAGACATGGCCTGCTCCCTCTTGCCACACAGCCTTTGCACATCTTTTTCCATTCCTCTTTGACAGATTCTCCCTATTCATCCTTCATATCTCAGTTTAAGTATCACTTCCTCCCAGAAGCCTTCCTTATAACTCCAATATAAATCAGATTCCTTTGTTGTGTGTTTGCTTAGAACTGGCTCCCTTTCCTCTTGAGTTACCTTGGTGGATCATGCAACCTTCAGCTGTGAGGTTATTGGACTGTCCTCTCCCCTGCAAAACAGTTTAAGCTACATGGAGATGAAGACTGAGCCTGGTTTTGCTCACCACGCTATTCCTAACACAGTACACCTAAAGATATCTCAGCAAATATTCACTGAACATTTGATAAAATTGCCAAACTCAGACATGTTTATAAAGAACTCTGGGTAATAGTGTTCCTTTCTGGAGGGAGATGAGGAAGGAGCAGATGCATTTCCTGCTTTCTGCTTAGCAAATGCTTTTACCTGGGCCTTCCTTGTGCCTTGTGGCTCAATCATAATGTTGATAAGAGAGGGTTTAGTAGTATCTTCCAGGGTCTGCCTCAGGGATTTTTGGAGTTCTTCCGGTGTTTGTACAAAATATCCTTTACCTCCAAATGCAGCCATGACCTGTTCATAATGTGAGTCTGGCAGGAGACACATCGGAGGGGCCCTGAAAAAGACGTTATGGGTCAATGAAATTTAAACCTTAAAGCTTCTAGGAAAAAAAAAAAATTCTCTGAAATAATCAGTGAAAAAACTGAAGCTGAGCTGAAAGGCATACTTTTATATCTAACCCTTTGATCTTGACACTTAAGCTGTCAGAACATGAAATTTTCCCTATTTTTTTTATTGTCTATAGAAATATCTAAGAAAACTTCCTGTGATGATGGAAATGTTTTACAGACAGTATGGCAGCCACCAGCTACTTGGTGCTGTAAGCATTTGAAATATGAGTAAATTGAAGAACTGAATTTTTAGTTCCATTTAATTTTAACAATATATAAGTAGCAACATGTGGCTAGTGGCTACTATGCCAGATAGCCGAGACTACACTTTCAACTATTAGAATCCAAAAGGGAAAGGAATGGTCACAGCACAACAACAAAGCAGCACATGAAGTCTGGGAGGCATTAACAAACATCCTGGCTGGCTCACAAATTCACATCTTGCACCCACCCCATAGCCAGCTGTAACAGTCTTAGTTTGGCTCTGCCATCGGATGACCAAGATTTATCCAAATGGTAAAAGGAAGGAAGACCTCTGGATCATAAACAATCTGTAAACATCCATGTCCCTCCCTGGTGTAGTAGGAACATTAAGACTGGGGACCTTGCAATAAGCCCCGTCATTAGCAAAGCTTAGACATACACTCATGAGTCTTCATCAGCTACAAACTATTTATAAAGCACTAATCAGAGAGAGTTGTGCAAAGAGGAACAATGAAGGCAGGGTTTCTATCCTTTAAAGGGGCTGACAATAGAAACAAACAATATTCACATGACATAAGCACATTCCAATACAGCAAACTCTTAAAGAGAGAATGAGAGAGAGATGAGAGAAAGCAAATACACACTGTTCTGGGTTACTTACACTGTAGTAGCATCTTGACATTTTAACATTTCTTTCCAAGAATCTTTATCAACACCGTGGTAAATTCCATTATTGTTCACCACCAAGAGTATGATTGGCAAATTGTACCTCAAAATGAGAACAAAATAAGAAGGAACTCATTCTTCAATTTTTCTTTTGGTGTAAATGTTAACTTAAAAATCAGTTTTCTATAGGCATTTTGTAATAATAGAGGAAAACTAAAAACCAAGCATTTATTATCCTAATAAAGAATATTACACCATCAACAGAAACATCATAGAGTGGCAGAAAAAAAATAAAACCTTCCTACTTTATTTTTGGTACCAGACATTGAACTCAGGGGCACTTGACCACTGAGCCACATCCCCAGCCCTGTTTTGTATTTTATTTAGAGACAGGGTCTCACGAGTTGCTTAGCGCCTCACTAAGTAGCTGAGGCTGGCTTTGAACTCTTGCCTCAGCCTCTCAAGTTACTGGGATTATAGGCATGTGCCACCACATGGGCAACACCTTTCTACTTAATATCCTCTGAAGCATGTCTTCTGAAGAAGTTGCTAGGAATACTGTTTAGAAAATGCCTTTCTATTCACTGAGCTCCTCACAGACAACCAGTCCTTCCTAGATGCTGTGAGAGGCACACAGCAACTGGCAGAGTCACTTTGTGCTCACACTTCTACCTGTAATCAGAGATGCTTCAGCTGCTGTAATCAGTAGAGTGTCTAGCAATGTCTTCAACGAAGAAAAGAGACCAATAAAAAAAGCAAAACAAACAACTGATTAAACTTCATTAGTTACAGAAAAAGAATAGGGGTTTTATTTCCAACAGATTAATTTCTTAGGATAGGCAGTGAAGCCAAAACTGAACCACACATTGCTATACTATAGGATTGTGGCAACTATTTGCTCTCCAGGTTAAAAGGGAATCGTTACTCTCCAGAAAGCTGACTCCTCATAAATCAATTTTTTGGTGTCACTTAGTTGCCAATACTGACACTCTAACAGGCAGTATCTTCCCCCAATCTTGAAAGTTTTAATATACCAAAGCTTCAAAAGCCCCAAAAAGCCAGGCATAGTGGCACCACCTGTAACCCCAGCAGCTTGGGAGGCTGAGGCAGGAGGATCTCAAGTTCAAAGCCAGCCTCAGCAAAAGTGAGGTGTTAAGCAACTCAGTGAGACCCTGTCTCTAAATAAAATACAAATACAGCTGGGGATGAGGCTCAGTGGTCTAGTCCCCAGTACCCACAAAAAGAAAAGCAAAAGCCCCAAAACATGTTCACAAAAGTCCTAATAAGAGTCCTAAGAACCGAATGGCTTTACTACAGTTTAAATATAGCTGGGGATAGGGGGTCCCCTTAATCCTTCAGTAGGAGCCACAACTCATGAGTTTCTCCATGATTCCTCATGACTGAAAATATAACCTGAATGACTCATATCCACTAGGCATCACTTCAAAATTTACCCTGATTATTTCATTTCTTCCTCACAATCACTCTCTAAGGCAGGAACTATTGCTATTCCTACTCCTATTTTAGAGAGGAAGAGAGAGGCTTGGTTAAATGACACAAATAAAATCACTTGGCCTGACAGAGTAGAACCAGTACTGAAATCCAGGCCACCTCACCCAGAGGTTATGCTCTTAACCACCAGGCTCTATCTTAGTGCAGAAAACAAGCTTCTCTCAGGCCCATTTTTCTTTTTCAGTGACCTCAAAACTACACCTCACCACTCTGCAGGTTATTTACACTGTGTTACCTACCAGTGCTATGCTCAGGGCACCTGGCAATATGGGGAACACTTGGAAACTGTCAAGCAAGGGGGTCTTATGTGTAAATTTTCACATTTAGGAGAAGAAAATGCTCTGCTGCAGGACTGTGTCTTACCTGCAGATGGTTTCCACCTCCATGCCAGAAAACCCAAAGGCACTGTCTCCCTCCACACAGATGACCCTTTTCCCAGGGTTTCTATCTTTAGCCACTAGAGCAGCTGCAATAGCAAATCCCAAACCAACTCCCATTGTTCCAAAAGTACCAGCATCAAGCCTGTTGGGGAACAAAGCCAAAATAAAATCTCTGGGGCATGTCATAGAAGGTGGCATTGGCACAAACCTTCTAGTTATATTTACATGGCTCATTGGAAAATAAGAAAATATAAAAATATTCTCTTTAATATAAAAGTTTTTGACTAGAAGGAACTGATTTGTCAAGAATAAGGAACATGAGAAGAAAAAGCCACACGATTGCTCAGAGGACTTTAAAGATATCCTTAGAACAATAAGCATGTAAATTGTCACATGATAATCATAAATCAAGCATAAAATCTCTATGTAAAAACTCAACCAAGAATTCACTTATATGTCCTTATACTATAAACACATACAGTTCTAAAACTTTTTTCTATAGCATTTAACTTCTTAAAAATTTTATTTTCATAGATTAGTTTCATTTAGAGATTTTCACAATAGAAAAGTTACACTATTTTACACTTTTATATTTGTAGACAGATTATTTTAGAATAAGTAACAAAAATATATTTGACAATTAAGTCCCAGTTTATAATTGAATTATTAAAATAACTGTAATTAGAAGATTTGTCTCAACTTGGACTTTTCTGTTATTTCCTCCTATTGCCAGTCAAATGGCAATGACAGAGCAAAGGAGGTGAACAATCAATTCCTTTTTATTTTTTTTTTAGTTGTAGATGGACACAATACCTTTATTTTGTTTATTTTTATGTGGTGCTGAGGATGGAACCCACTGCCCCACATTTCACTCTACCATTGAGCTACAACCTCAGACCCACAATCAATTCTTAAGGTATTAAGTTAAAAAGGTCAGAGCATCCACTGCATAGTTGGAATTAACAAAACCCAGCAAAGATTAAAGCTGAGAGTGTCAAAAGACCTGCCTTGGCAGTTTTCTGCCATGTAAGTCCATGACATTGTCAGAAAGAATTTGTCCAAGGCCTAGTTGACATGGAGAGTGGAGGCTTTAGCCAGGGAGATCATCAGAGAGCAAGGACTAAAATCAGCAGTTGGATGCAGGCTCAGAAGCAAAACACTGACAACACTCTCACCAGTCCAGTAGTGAACAGACTTGGAACCCACTCTGGGGTAGGCTGGTCCTGGAGAAAATGAGGCTTGTGGGCATTGGTGACCAGTGGGGTTCCAAAGCAACCAGTGATCAGCCTCCTTGGGCACCAGAGGACACTCCACTTCCAGAGAACCACCACCTCATCCCTTAGTTGTGTTTGTAAAGAAGTAGAATTTTGTGAAGAGTTAAAGCCTCCTCTGTACTTCTCCCAGGTGCTATTGTATCCCTACCTCTCCACAGGTAATAACTAATTTAAATTTGGTGTTTATTAATCTCATGCATTTGGTATTATTTTAAAATTATATAGATGGCATTAGACTGTACCTTATTTCAGTTAACATTACATTTCTGATATGTGTTCATGCTGACTCAAGTACCTTTAGTATATTCATTTAAATTGTTGAAAAGTATGCTGGGGATATAGCTCAGTTGGTAGAGTGCTTGACTCATGCACAAGGCCCTGGGTTCAATCCCCAGCACCACAAAAAGAAAAAAAGGAGTATCAAATCAAGAGATGCTAACTTATTTTTCCATTCATCAACATTCAGATGACTTCCTATTTTTATCATGATTAACACATATTAGTTGTGCAAATTAATGGAATCCACAGTGACATTTCTATCCACACATATATCGTGTCCATCCATCCCTCTTTGGCCTCCTTTCTCTTCCCTGCCCTCAGTCTTTCTCCTTTTCTCTAACAGTCCCTCTTCTTCTTTCAGGTCATCTCTCTCTTGTTTTTTATGTTTTTACATTTGAGAGAAAACATGAGATAATTGTCCATGTATGGTTTATTTCATGTAACAGGTTCTTCCAGTTACATCCATTTTCCTACAAATGACAGGATTTCATTCTTCATGACTAAATGATATTCTCTAGTGTATAGTTATCATATTTTCTTTACCCATTCATCTGATGTTGGGCACCTACAATGATTCTATAACTTGGCTATCGTTTATAGTGCCATGATAAAGAAAGGTTGCACATGCTGCACATATTGCTTTTGCATGCTGACTTCATTTCTTCAGGTATGCACACAGGAGTGGGATCATATGGTAAGCTCTATTTTTTATTTTTGAGGTACCTCCATACTGTTTTTTGTGGTGGCTGTACTAGTTTCCAATCTCATCAACAGTGTATAAGGGTTTATTTTTCTCCACATCCTCACCAGGATTTTTTTTTTTTTTTGAGCCATTCTGACGTGGCTAAAGTTGAATCTCAAAGTGACTTTCATTTGTATTCCCTGATGGTTAAAGATATTGAGCATTTCTTCATGTAGCTATTTGGTCATTTGTACTTTTAAGAAGTATCTGTTGAGATTACTTGTCTATTTTTTGAGTAGATTACTTGTTCTTTTGATGTTAAGTCTTTTTGGTTCTGTTTAGTTCCGTTTCTTTAATTCTGTAGGCTCTCTCTTTACTGTTGATTGTTTCCTTTGCTGTGCAGAGCTTTTTAACTGAATGTAATTTCATTTGTCAATTCTTGCTTTTGTTTTTGAAGTCCTATTCATGAAATTGTTAATTGTGCCAGTATCCCCATCTTTCCTCCAGTAGTTTCAAAGTTTCAGGTCTTGCATTAAGATCTTTGATCCATTTTGAGTTGAAATTTATGCAAGGGAAAAGCCAGGGAACACATTTCAATCTTTTGCATGTGACTATCCAGTTTTCCCAGCAAGCATCATTTGCTGAAGAGGCTGTACCTTCTACAATGTACACTTTTGGCATCTTTGTTGAGAATCAGTTGACTGTAGATATATGGGTTTAATTTTGGGGTTCTCTTTTTCTTTCTTTTTTTTTTTTTTTTGGTACCAGAGATTGAACCCAGGGGTGCTTAACCACTGAGCCACATCTTCAGAACCTCCCACACACACACTTTTTTTTTTTTTTTTTTGGAGACAGGTTATCACTAGGTTGTTTACAGTCTCACTAAATTGCTGAGTTTGGTTTGAGGCTATGATCCTGCCTCAGCCTCCAGAACCACTGGGATCACAGCTATGTACCATGGCACCTGACTTGAGTTCTCTATTTTCCACTGGTCTTTGTGTCTGATCTTTACTGTTTCTTTCCTCTGCTGATATGAATTTTTTTTTCTTATTTGGAAAAAATAAGGTGTTGAGACCATAATGTAATTTGAGATCTTTCTTCTTTTTTAACATAGGTACTCATTGCTACAAACTTTTCTCTTAGAATCGTTTTTGCTGCACCCCACAAGTTTCAGTGTTCTTTCCATTTTTGTTTGATTCAAAGAAATTTTAAAATGTCCCCTCTTACTTCTTTAATTATCTACTAGTTGATCAAAAAGTGTATTGTTCGATCTCCATGTGGTTTTTATAATTTCCTGTCTCTCTTGTTGTTGATTTCTTCCCCGCTGCTACTTGAAGTTGAAGCCAGGGGCACTTTACCCCTGACAGTACCCAGTCCTTTATTTTTTTGAGACTGGGTCTCACTAAACTGCTAAGGCTGTCCTTGAATTTATAATCATCCTGCCTCAGCCTCCTGAGTCGCTGAATTATAGGCATATACTGGCTTTTGGTTAACTTCGTTTCATTCCATTATGATGGAAGAAGAAAATGCAAAATATTGCTTCATTCTTTTGAATTTGTTAAGATTTGCTTTGTGTCTTAATATCTGAACTATTTTAGAAAAAGTTCCATGTGCATTCTACAGCTGTTGGATGGAATATTCTATAAATGCCTGTTAAGTCCATTTGTTCTCTAGTGTAATTTAACTGGTATTTGCTGACTTTTTTGTTTGGACCATCTACCTATTGATGAGAATGAGTACTGAAGTCACCCACTATTATTGTTTTGGGGCCTACCTCTCCCTTTATGTCTAGTAGAGTTGGTTTCATAAAGCTGAATGCTCTGATGTTCAGTGTATATAAATTTATAATTATTATATCTTCTTAATGAACAGTTCATCATATATAGTTCCCTTCATCTATATATAGTGACCTTCTCTGTCTCTTCTGATGTTGTCTTAAAGAATATTTTGTTGGCTATAAGTTTAGCCACTCCTACGTTCTTTCAGATTCTATTTGTTTGAAATATCATTTTCCATCCATTTAATCTGTGTATGTCTTTGCAGGTGAGGTGAGTTTCTTGTAGACTTCACACTGCTGGGTCTTCTTTAAAAAGTTCATTCTGGGGGCTAGGGTTGTAGCTCAGTGGTAGAGTGCTTGCCTTGCAAACGTGAGGCCCTGGGTTTGATCCTCAGCCCCACATAAAAATAAACAAGTAAAAATAAAGATATTGTGTCCATCTACAACTAAAAAAATTTTTTAAAAAAAGTTCATTCTGTCAGTTTGTCTTTTAATTGAAGAATTCAGACTATTTACATTTAAGAGTTACTAATGAGGGGCTGGGGTTGTGGCTCAGCAGCAAAGCACTTGCCCAGCATGTGTAAGGTAATGGGTTCAATCCTCAGCACTACATATAAATAAATAAAGGTATTGTGTTCAACCTCAATTAAACAAAAGAGTTATTATTAAAAGGTATGTACTTGTTCATGTCATTTTGTTGGGTCTTCTGGTGGTTTTGAATTTTTGTTTATTTCTCCTCTCTTATTTATCTTTGAAGTTTGATGGTTTACTCTACTGATAATGTTTGATTCTTTCCTAAGTCTCATAGGCATAGCTACCCTTTTAGTGGGATGTATTCTTTCTCATACTCTCATGATGGTGTTTATCTTTCTTCCTCTTCTGGGCATAGGAAACAAATTTAAAAAGTCCTTGAATCAAACAAAAATGAAAGCAGAACATATCATACCAAAAGCTCTCCTTTAAGCATCATGCTGGTCTAGGGTCATGAATTCCTTTAGTTTATGCTTATCTTGGAAAATCTTTATTTTTCCTTTGATTCTGAAAGATACAGCCTAATTGGGTATAGTAATGTTGATTGGCAGTTAATTTCTTTCAGGACTTGAAATATGTCATTCTGTACCCTCCTGGCCTTCAGAGTTTCTGATGAGAAATCTGCTTTTAGACTCATGGTCTACCTTTAAAGGTGACTTGGAACATCTCACAGATTTTAATATTCCTTCTCTTGCCAGTATTTTTGGCAGTTTAACTACAATAAATTGTGGAAACGTTCTTTTCTGGTTATCTCTATTTGGGTTCTAAATGCCTCTTGTACCTGAATGTTCATTTCTTTCCCAGCACTTGGGAAATTTTTATTATTGGAGCAAACAGGTTTTTCATGCCCTTGACCTTCAGATATACTTTTGAGCCAGATGTTTGATTTTTTTAATGGTGTCTCAGAGATCTTGTAAGTTTCCTTTATTCTTTTTAAAATTTCTATTTAAATATAATATACTGAAAGACTTGTCTTCAAGCTCCAATATTCTTTTTTCTATTTGATCTAATCTGTTTTTGAGGCTTTAATTGAGTTTTTTTATCTGACTTACTGAGCTTTTCATTTCTAAAATATTTGTTCGATTCTTTTTTCAGAATCTCTACCTCTTTACTGAATTTCCAGTTCCTATTCTGCATTGTTTTCTTTAGTTCATTCAACTCTTTATCTATTCTCCTAGACTTCCAATGAGCTTTCAGAAAATCATTCTTTAGAATTCTTTATCCAGAATTTCATCTACATCAACATTGTCAGAATCTGTTCCTAGAGTTAAGAATGTTACAAGATGTCATATTACCTTATTTTTCATATGTCTTGTGTTTCTATGTTAAGATTTACACATCTATTGGGATGGATTCTGTTTCATTTATATGCTGGTTTTCTTAGTAAGCAGGTTTCTTTTAATGCTGTGTTCTTAGGTACTGGTTTGTAGTGTAAAGTTGAGTTTATTTTCAATTGGATTCCATGGTGTAATCTCCCTGTGGTTTATTGGCTGTGATTAGTAGGTATAGACACAGTGCACACCATATCAGACTCTGAGGAACTCTGAATAACCCACTGCTTCTGTAGGTCTTTCAAGAGTATAAGTCCTCTGGGAACTCAGTCAGGTGTGGTATAGAGAGCAGAATATGTGGGGTGTGCCCTCTGTGGTTACTCCAACCATGGGAGTAGAAGCCCCCTTCAGGTGATGGAGGCTCCCACAGGCTCTGTTGATATTGGATCTGTTACTTAAAAAGAGACTCTGATACTTGTTGTTCCAATCACAGTGAATGGCATGAAGTTCTTGCTTTCTGTTCATTCATTGGCTCAGTTCCTGGTGCTTCATAGGGAGAGGCATGGGCCAAGATCAAAGTCCCCCACCTGTGCATCATATTCACTTATTAGCAATGAATAATCTGATAGGGTACAAGTGCCTCTGATCCAGGGAACCCTCATAGGTACAGTGTTCCCAAGAGTTATGAGTCAAATGTTGGCGCTGCAGTGTCTCTCATCACCTCTGAAGGATGAGAGGGGCAACAGGGTTACAAAGATCTGTAAACCCTCAAGATTCTGATGTCCTGAGTCCTGACTCCCTCATGAAACACACATCTATTCACTCTCTAACGCTCAGAGGGCAGGTTCCCTGAACTACTGATTTTACAGGGAAGCACCTTTTGCTCTTCTCTGTATGACAGTCTACATTTCCCACGATAGAACCCTCAGCAGGTTTGTGTCAAAGTCACTCTCCTGAGCCAAGACTGTCTTATGAGGTGGCCACCTGTGAGGTAATGCAGTAGAATGGCCTGGAGATGGGAAGATTCAGGGATTTCTGACCCCCAGAGCAGTAAAAGCTCAGCCAACAGGACCCTTCTTAAGATGGCTCCTGATTATAGCACCCTGAGAATTTGCTGGGTGAGGCAGTGAACTCCTTCTCCAAAGCTAGTTCACCATGCTGATTCCAGGTCTCTTATCTGTTTAGACTATTTCTGTGAGGCTTTAAATTTTGCATCAATAGTTTGCTGGGATTCTCTTTTACCTATACCTCTGCTAAGGGTATATACTCCCCCAACCCTCCTCAAGTCATATTGCCATGTGATAAATGCTGGGATGCTTTGTTTTTCTTGATATTCTATTATCCAAAACCTGGTTTTACTAGGTCTGTCTCCACTGTTGAACTCCAGTGCTCTCCCATGGCCACCCACCTCAATATGCAGCTATATACCTGTTGTTTTGGTTCCATCTGGTGGAGAAGCAGGCAAATGAATGGTACCTCTATTCTACCTCATTGCCCTCCCTAAAATGTTTTCTTAATCTACATTATGATAGCTTCAAAGTAAACACATCATAATCAATTATAATTTTTTTCTCAAAAGTCTTACCTGTGACGAGGTAGGTAGTTTTGAAGCACAGTGCGTCCAATGTCCATGGTGTTTGCTCCCTCGCTTACCACAAAACAGTCCCTGGGGAGTTGTTCTTGAATATGATAGAATACTGTGTAATAATTCATAGGCAGGGATTTTTTGGAAGCTAATTCCTAAAACAGTAGAAGGAAATATACTCTAAATTAGATTGGGACACAATGAAAATAACCATTATCAATAATCTACTAACAAACTTATCTGGAAATAGTTAGTTAATCATTAGAGGCTACCCAATTTCCAAATGGCTGTACAATGGCAACTCTTCAGGAGCTAAATAACCTGTGACAATATGCTAAGAAAAATGTGTCCCACAGTCCCAATTTGGGACACAATCAAATAAACCAGGGAATATTCTTCTTCCTGGAGAGCCACAATATAGGTGAGCATATTAAAGACTCTAAGAAGTTGTACATTAAAGATAGCTAAGATACACTGAATTAAACAAAACCTGAACAATCTTATTTAAGCACTATTAGGATAATGTTGCCTTACAAAAACTTTTTATTTATAAAATTTTTATTCCAGAATATTTTCATCTAAAATATGGCACTAAATTTAAAAATAAAATGTTAGGAATACAGAAGACAATGCTAAAATCTGATTCTGCCCCATACACTGGAGACTAAAGGAGATGTACTACATCCACCATTATAGAGTTCTGAATGGAGGGGGAAAACAACAAGCAAAAATCACAAGCTACAAATGCCTCTGTATATATGGCTTTCTAGTGCAGACAGAAAGCCACCTGGCCTTTAGCAGCAAGTTTCATCTGTCCCTAACACTACCTCTTTGCCTGGGCTACCATCCTCTGTTGGAGATTATACCAAGATGGACTAAGGACCTTCCTGTACTCCTACACCAGAGAAGAGAGTCAAGCTCCATTCATCTTAAATTATGGAGAGTCCTAGGGAAAAGAAGGGATTAGTTATAACACAGTTTAGAAAATAGGTCTGAGACTAGTTCTTGATAGGAGAAATAGTTACTGATTAAAATTCCGATGTAAGACAAAATCAGGTATAATCAATTCTGCTCTGTTTGCTTTGAACATGTGAATTTTTTCCAAGACCATGAACATATTAGGGAATTAAATGTGCATAATTTGCTTTTTTTTTTTTTAGAGAGAGAGAATTTTTAAATATTTTATTTTTCAGTTTTCGGTGGCCACAACATCTTTATTTTATTTTTTTGTGGTGCTAAGGATTGAACCCAGCGCTCTACGCATGCCAGGTGAGTGCGTTACTGCTTGAGCCACATCCCCAGCCCTAATTTGCTTTTCTTATGTGTTATGTGTTAATGCATGATTCCACCAGCAAGAAACACTAGGTAAACAGAAAACCACACCCAGCTGAACCAAGACACATTTGAATACATAAAATAGTGAACACTTCAGGAACAACCTATTTCATAATCAAAGAATAAGCACCATATATACAAACACTTAAAACAGAAATCACTAAATCCAGAAGAAGTGATTCATTTTAGTGATAGTAATGGATATATAGACTCCCTTCCAAAGCCTTCACTGTCAGGCATTAACTATCAGTGCAGAGAAGAAAACCACAGAAGAATTTTCAGCAGCAATACGAAAGTTAAATAAAAAAGAAGGCAATATGTGGATCAAATTTTCAGTTTTAATGAAACAGCTATCTATTATGTTTGTATGCCTTAAAGGACTTGTAACTTAAAGGCAGAAAACCAAGCCTTGACATGCCCCAGGACTTAAGGTTTCAAAAGATCACTAAACTGATGTTCTGTGCCAAAATCAAACTGAGGGGCAATAAGCCACATCCACCTGCATCTGCTATTATAACTTTCACCCTCCTTCTACCACTTCACAGTAACTGACAAGCTGCAAGCCAAGATGATGTCCAATTCTACAAGAAACTTCATGTCTTTTTCAAGGCAAAGTACCCATATTTATATATGTATCTATTACATAAACATGGTTAAAACTTTGCTACCATTTGTATTAGGCTCCTCCTACCTTATTTTTGTTTCACAAAGTTTTTTACAGTTGTGAGTTTAACCCCTTTTTCCAAGCCCTGTGGTTTTCATTTATGATTCTGCACAGCATGGTGACTTAGGGCAGAACTAAGTCAGCCATGAACCTGAGGTGTTCTTGACTTTCAGGGGGTCCCATGTTACCTTGGATGCAGTGTCATTGCTCTTCATTTTTTCCCTCAGAGTATTCCACCACTTGCTCTCTGGAGGGTACTGCCATGGTGCCTTATCAAACTGTTCTAAAAGCTAAAAGAAAAACATAAAAGTTTTCTTTCCTTTTTGAAAATAAATTTAAATCACATAAATATAAAAATCTCTTCTTGGGCTGGGGCTGTAGCTCAGTTGCACAGCACTTGCCTGACATGTGTGAGGCACTGATTTTTTAGCACCACATTAAAAAAAAAAAAAAACACTAAAACAAAGGCATCCTGACCACCTACACCTATTAAAATTAAAATCTCTTCTTAAAGAAGACACACTGCTTGCTATGCAATTCTACCATTCACATTGCTCATATTCTGCTTTTCTTCTAGGCAGAAAACAACTGATAAATGGGTAAAATGGTAAGCTTTTGTTTGGGTCAGTGTGAATTTCTGCCAGATGCTGGGATTTCTGTAGGACAGAGTGAGGTGCCACCTCCTCCACATCTCACAGGCAAGGGCTCTTAAACCTCTTCAGTCTTTGACACTGAAGGAAAACAACTCCCTACCTAGAATCCTTATAGGAAGGCTGGTAAATACCCAGAGTCCTCTGATACAGACTCCACAGTGATTTCATATGTGATTGGAGATGTATCTTAATACTGGGTGCTTATGATAACAAATATTCTCTAAAATCAAGTAGTAAATGTGACAATATTTTATCTCCTGTTACAATGGAATATATGTTATATACAAATAACAAGAACCTGGACAAGTCATTGATTACAGGCCTTTGGGATAGTAAAAAGCTCTTTATTAACTAAAATAAAACAAAACAAAAACAAAATACACCCTAATTTTTTTTTCCAGTGTATAGAGCCGGATCTTACTTAATAAATCCCTGTTTTCCTACTGAATGACTTTAAGGTACTTTTAAAGTACCTTCCTAAAATGTTTAACTTACATGAAAATGAGTTATGCACAAGAAGTTAAAGTTTACATATTTCACAGTTACACTAAGAATAGTTTTCCGGGGCTAGGGTTATGGCTCAGTGGTAAAGCACTCGCCTCACATGTGCAAAGCCCTGGGTTTGATCCTCAGCACCACATAAAAATAAATAAATAAAATAAAGATTGTGTCCATCTACAACTAAAAAATAAATATTAGAAAAAGAATAGTTTTCCATCATAAATTTTGCTTAAAATAGATATTAACAGACCTGTCACCAAGGTAATCAAGATATTTTCAAGAACTGACTTTTTCAATCCACATAAACTAAATCCAGGCAAAAGCTCCTACCTGTTTAGTAACAGCATTTATGTCTCCTAGTAAAGTCACAGCAGGTCTCACGTTATTCCCCAATTCTTCTGCACAGATGTCAACCTAAAAGAGAACAAAGGCTGAAGAACAAGTCATGTTTATTCTTCAAAATCTTTAAGTCAATTAAAGCTGAATAAATGGATTGTACATATATGATAAAATTTGATTTCAACTCAAAAAGTTCCTCAATAAAAGTAAAAACCCATAAAACTATTCCAAGTATCATAGCTAGTATAGAGAACCTCCTCATCTTTTCTCATTTTAAAATCTTCTCTATGGAATTCTATTGTCCCATTATACCCACAGGAATTTTTTGTGCTGATCAATTACAGTTTTTGAATCTAATTGATAATAAGGTTCAAATGAAATACACTTAAGATTCCAATCTAGAGAAGAGGTTCTCAGATTTGAGCATGTATGAGAACCACCTAGTGGATGTGTTAAACCATACACTGCAGGAGTCCATCTCAGAGTTTCTGATTTAATTAAGTCTGGGATGGGGTACAAAAATGTGCAATTCTAACAGGTTTTCTAGGCAATGCAAATGCTGGTGGTTCAGGAAACACACTCCGAGAAACACTCCTAAAGCATGGCCTGATTGTTTTCCCTTTACTCAGAGGTTCCATTTCTGGACAGCCAGGAACAAGTAAAAATGGCTTTTGCAAGAGGGACTACTGACTCCTTAAGAGGTAAATGGCAAATATGTCAAAATATGTTCTGTCATATATAACTAAAAGGAACAAATAAAATTTAAAAAAATGAATGGCAGGCTGGGAGAAAATTATAATTGAAGCTGAGTCATTAAACATTAAATGGAATGAGGCCAATCTGTTTAGGGCAAACAGAGCTCACTCATGTCACTAGATAGGTAGTTCTTCCTATAGCATAGAAACTGGATTATAAAGAGGGTCAGAATGATAGAAGAATCAAAAAGAGGTAAGAGTATTTTTCAGACACGGTTTAATGACATAGGTAAAAGCAGAATAGTTTAGAGATTTCTAACCAAAGAGTGAAAGTTCTGGCTCTAAAAGAAAAACTCACTCCATAACAATGCTGAATATTTCATTCTTATCTACCATCCTATTTGAGTTTCGATTCTCAACCTTTAAATATACTTGAACTGGGATTTTGCTTTTCAAAACTTTATTTTGAAAAGTTTTCTGGTCAGAAGTAAACTGGAACATGATGTTGAGGTTTGAAAAGGCAGATAACTTTAGGGCCTTTAATTATGTTAGACAATTTTTTAAAATCTTCCTTTGTAAAAAGAAAGCAGATCTGATAATGGCTGAGAGAAAGATCGATGAGCCACAGACAGCTCTGTTCTGAAATCTTTTCTGAGTACCTGGATAAACTTCACATCTGGCCGATATCTTGGAGGAAGTCCAAAATGTAAAATCCAATTCAGTCTAGCACCAAATAACACAATCACATCAGCAAATTGCAAAGCCCTATTTAAGAAAAAAAAAATGAATGTAATACAAAGAGTACATCTATATTTCTTATTTGAATTATTTTTTTAATATTTATTTTTTAATTTTAGGTGGACACATTATCTTTATTTTAAATTTATTTATTTTATTTATATATTTTTTTTGTGGTGCTGAGGATTGAAGCCAGTGCCTCACATATGCTAGGTGAGCACTCTACCATTGAGCCACAATCCCAGCCCTCTTAATTGTATTATTCTAAAATTAATTTTGGAAGTATTTTTAATGTCTAGATAATTTGGAGTTTATATTAAACTTATGAATTCGCTTCCAGGGTAAATTTGATCATCCAAGCTAAAATAATTTATAAAGCCTATTCTATTTAAATAGTAATCTAAAAGATAAATTAAGTAGAATAAATATTATCATAAACTGTATCTACAATCCATTTCGTTACTTTATCACTAGAAACATAAGTCCTCTGTAGATAGTCTTGAAAAAAAAAAAACCAGGAAAAAAAACAACCAAAAAAGCCAAGTTAATCTCAATAATATTATCAATTGTAAACTATTATTCATATCCTGGCATATTTTCATCTAGTCTTTTTTTCTATGTAAGCATATTTTTACGTAACTGAGCTTATATAATACAGTCCACACATACTTTCACTTATCATAAACATTTTCTTTATCATTAAGTTCCTAAGTACAATTTTTTAAAAGTTACATGTTTTTCTGAACATATATGCCACAATTTATTTAATGTTCTCCACTGTGGGGCTGCATATCTTTTCTCTCCTTCCCTTCCTTCTACCCTTGTGCTGAGGATGAAATCCCAGGCATCATACATGCTAGGCAAATGCTCTACTCCTGAGCCACAACACCAGCATCTATGTTTGAATCTTTTTTTTTTTTTAAAGATGATTATAATTATTATTTTTTAAAAGACAGAGAGAGAGAGAGAGAGAGAGAGAGAGAGAGAGAGAGAGAGAGAGAATTTTTTAATATTTATTTTTTAGTTTTCGGTGGACACAACATCTTTGTTTGTATGTGATGCTGAGGACTGAACCCGGGCCGCATGCATGCCAGGTGAGCGCGCTACCGCTGAGCCACATCCCCAGCCCCAATGTTTGAATCTTAATGCACATTTCCCAATGATTCCTAGAAGCAGGGTTGTTTGTTTTTATTTTGGGCAGTGCTAGGAATTGAACCCAGGGCCTACTGTATACGAGGCAAATTCTCTACCAATGAGCCACATTCCCAGCACTCTAGAAGTAGGCATTTTTAAGACTATCAATTAATATTCCTGAATTGCTTTCCAAAATATTATACAAGTATATTACTAATAGTTTTATTTTATACACCTTAATACTTCTAATCTTTATTAGATTCTAATAAAGAACTTAGTCTAATATAACTTCCAATCTTTGAATGAGTTTTATTTTGATATCCACATTGATACTAACATACCACTCTTGCTTTGTTTATTTCATATATCTTTCCTCAATCTTGTGTTTAAGTTGTGTCATTTTGATAGCTCTTATAGCACATAGTTGCTGTCATTAATCCAATCAGAATGTTTCTGCCTTTTTCTGAGACACTTTATTATCATAATTGCAATGAGGTTTGTTTTGTTTTACTCCTCATTGTCCTGATTTCTGGCTGACTCCATTTTCCTCTTGCTGTACAAAATCTATTTTTATTGCTTTTGTCTTCTTTAGTGATGAATGCAATTTTTCATAGAAATTCAGCTATCAGGTATTTACTCAAAAAAGCATCTTCGTACATTGTGTCAATCCTAGGGAAACTAATTTAACAAACAGATAAAAACTGCAAATTGCAAAATGAATTAGCTTATCGATACTCTACAACTCTTTAAATTATCAATTCAATTATTTATAATCCTTTGCAATACTTTTTACACTATTTATGTCTTTAATGTTATCTTCTCAAAATCTAGTTAGAATAAAGATAAACTTCAGTTCAAACTAAGTCACAATATTAAACACACTTAACAGTATAAGAATTAATTTGACTACTATACATAAGAATTTGATTACTATCCTAAGTATACTGAAAAAGTAAAGGCATGATGTAATAGCATTAAACAAAAAACATAAGCAGCAAATATGACATTTAACTTTTTTTTTTTGGTACAGGGATTGAACCCAGGGGTGCTTAACCACTGAGCCACATCCATAGCCATTTTATTTTTTTATTTTGAGACAGGGTTTTGCTAAGCTGCCTACGGAAGTTCTAATTACAGAACTGCAGATGGCAAAAACTTAGAAATAAATACTGTCTTCTTGGCCAGAGGATCAGGATACCATCAAACCACCACCACTCTCACATACTCATACACATACACACACACACACACACACACACACACACACACACACACACACACACACACCCCTTCCCTCCCTCCATCTCTTCCTCTCTCTCTCACACACACACACACACACCTTTCTCTCTCTTACTTGCTTCGATTCACACTGCAAGCTAGAGAGAACTTCATTGTGGTTTTTCCCCAGCAGCCAAAAATATAAGATAAATGTCATTTTTCAGGTAAAAGGAACTAGAAAAAGCACACCCCCACCCCCACCCTATGGTCTAAAGTATGGGATCAGTCTCCATTGTTTTTTTCTTCTTGCTTGCCCAGCTGTGTGGTATTATAAGGCTGCAGCAAGGACCTGGAAAAGGCACTTTTGGGAAAAAAGAAAGTGGAGGTGGAAACCAGAGAGACCCTGGAGAGAAGAGAAAAGAAATCCCCAATTCTGGATATGAACCAGCAAGTGTCTGGGCTCACCCCCAAAAGCAAGGCAATTGCAAACAGACCCAAAACATAATAGCACAATTTCTGAAGCAGAACTGACTCTGGAATTAGTGCCCCGAGTTAAGTAAAAGAGAATCTGCAGTCTGACCCTAACCTGACCTAATCAGTTGACTGCTTGATAAACAAACAAACAAAACAAATCAACATTCTAAGGATTTTAATATGAACCTGAATCTCACAACCTATTATTAACCAATCTAGGATATAACCCATAATTACTCAATACAGAAAAATGTTCAAAAAAGATAATACATGCTAATCCAAGAAGTCCCAGATGTTAGAATTACTAAATAAAGACTTTAAAGCAATAAAGACTGAATAAAGACTATTATAACTATGTTCCATGAAGAATAAATAAAATTATTCTAGAAATAAGCTTAAGGATAGAAATTCTGAGCAAAGAAACAGAAAATGTAAGAAACAAAAGGGTTGAAAACAAGTGAACAGATACTTGGAAAAAATCAAGATGTATAATATTAGTACCAATGGAGTTAGGAGGAGCAAAATATTGGTGTAGAAATAACCATAAAAAAGTTTATAAAATTGGATAAAGACAAAATTTACAGATTCAAAAAGATCTGAGAACCCAAAGGAAATCATGTCCAGATATATCATAATCAAACTGCTAAAAACCAAAGATAAAGAAAAATTTTGAAAGCAGACAGATAAAAAGAACTTACTACATAAGAGAACAAAGATTCAAATGACTGCAGATTTTTCAACTAAACCCACAAGAGCCAGAGGAGACTCGATAACATCTTTAAAGTACTGAAAAGTCCAAAAGTAGCAGGTAGTCTTAGAATTACATGATTCTTTCAGAACTTCTTTCCAGATGCATTAAGGTAACAAAACAATTTAAGTTAGCCTAAAATTTGCCACAACATTGTATTTAAAATGTGTAATGCCACATACCTGGATCTGGCTGCAGATACACAATTGGGATGGTTGTCAGGGACAACACCTTTTCCCATTGGGGTAGGCAAAAATGGCAATTTACACTGCTCCACCAACTTCCTGATACTCTCTTCTGCATGGGCATAAGCAGCACCTATAAGAAATGGAAATGTATTAGATGATTTAGCTAAGTTTGGCATTGGGACCAAATAGTTCACATGAAATTGTTTTTAGGCCTCAAATACTTTCCTTTTGCTTATACATGGGCTTAAAAACAAAATAAACTGTAACTATGGTTTTTATCTTTGGTATTTTTAAGTGCTTAAGAAAGCAATAATTCTAAAGGTAGCAGAATACAACAGTCATAATATGGCATTATGTAAAAATGTGGATGTGTAACCGACGTGATTCTGCAATCTGCATTTGGGGTAAAAATTGGGAGTTCATAACCCACTTGAATGTCAAGAGCTTTGTAATGTTGTGAACAACCAATAAAAAAATAAATAAAATAAAATCAATTAAGATAAAAAAAAGAAAGCAATAATTCTAACTTCCCCTCAATAATATTCTAGATTAATCTGAAGAGTAAACAAAAGTTATACCATGCATCTCTTGTTGATACATCACTTACCTGTTCCATGCCATCATCCTGCTGAACTACTAATGGCAATTTACTAAATACACTGTATCTACTGGGAGGCCCAGGTGGGCAGGAGAAGCTCTGCACTGAAAGAGAAAGGCTCCCTCTATCTTCTCACATCCATCACCAGAAAATCCAGTCTGCACTAGTCTAAGAGGGCTTAAATTCCTAAGGCTCCCCAGATCTTTCTATAGGTTCTACAATGCTGTGACTGTACAGGGCTAACTTGAACGGTGATATATACCTGTTTTTTACAACTATATGCCTGAAGAGTAACATGTCTTTGACATTTAAAACACTAAATGTTTGCTGAAATATAGGAATGATTCCATTTCTCATTTGATCAAGGCCACTATTATTCTTAGCTATTTAATTTTATACTTTTTTCATGGTTAGCAGAATTCTATCAATATTTGGAATTTAAATTCTTTACTGAATCTTATTAAATAGTATAGTGTACTTTCAGATCCAGTATCACATTCCCCCTACAGAATCTCTCCCCGACTCCTTTCTCATACATACACAATGAAAAATACTTTAGATTTTATGCAGCAAGTTTCCTTATTCTCCTTCTTACTCTATGTCGATGTACACTCAGTCTCTCTTCCTAGACTGTCTTTGTTCTCCCTGAAACTTAGTGAACTATTACCCAGTTTTTCAAGGTATAGCTGCTGTGCCATGCCTTCTGGAATGTCTTTGCACCACCTACACAAGGCAAACTGTTGCTGCTTTCCTGGAGAAGCCACCTCGGTCTCTCTTTACACACTAAGAGTTTACATGTAATCAGGTATCAGGCCTATTACTCTATAGGTAGGAATCATTATTTTTCTGTAGTCCTCATGAATGGTTTTATAATCTCTGCCTTATCATAAGTACTCATCAAGTGTTTATTAAAGGAAGAATGAAAACTAGCACCCACTGAGTGCTTTCCACATATGTTGTTGCTGTTTATACCCTATTGAGGGAGTTAATATTCCTATTTTACAAGTGAGATATTGAGACTCAGAGCAACTGCTTGCCAAAATACATCATAAAATGCATTCAACTCAGAATTATTTCAGTTGTTCACCATTTTCTTTAAAACTATTTTTAGTTTCTATGTGATATCTAAGTAATGTATAACTGATTAACATGGTCATAGGTGATCCCAACAGCCTTACAACAATAAATTTCTGATAGGAGTATAAATTGGTTGGTACCACAGCTCAGGAGAAAGCAATTAACAGTTTATACCAAAAGCCTTAAAAGTATTTTGACTTGGTCTGGGGATATGGCTCATGCGGTAGTACGCTCGCCTGGCATGTGTGCGGCCCGGGTTCAATTCTCAGCACCACATACAAACAAAGATGTTGTGTCCGCTGAGAACTAAAAAGTAAATATTAAAAATAAATTCTCTCTCTCTCTCTCTCTCTCTCCCCCTTCAAAAAAAAAAAAATATTTTGACTTAGTCGATTCTCTTTGGGGGGATCTGTCTTAAATCCTAAATAGGAAAAAAAGCGTTAGGCACGGATATTTTCATCACAGCTACTATAAACTAACAGTAAATATTCACCAGTAAAGTATTAATACGTATGTGAACAGACATTAAGAATTATGTCTAAAAAATAATTTCAAAAATGTTACTATGAAAAAAGGAATAGAAAAGTATAAGGGTTAAAAATCACTGGATGAAGAGATTTCTCCTATATTTCTAGATTTTCCCAAAATTTTTTACAATAGGAAAAAAATCATTTTACTCTTAAGTCCCAAGCAGTTTAATAATTTCCTCGTAAGAGATCTCTGGACAATCAAGGATAATTATATGATCTGAAAACTAATAATGTAAAATGAAGATGAAGAAAACTCTTATTCCAGTTTCAACATTAGAGCAGACAATAAATAAAAATAATTCCAAAAGAGAATCAGCATTCTTTCAAATGCCTCGAAAGACTTAGTCCTATTCAACGTTACCTTTCCCAATGATGAGAAGGGGCTGTTTGGCATTCCTAATTATAGATGCTGCCATACCCACAGCAGAGGTTTCTGCCATGCTAACAGGAGGTGGCATACAGCACTCCTTGTACCTGCAAATAAACAGCTCTCTTAATTAAAACAGGCCAACTCCAAAATTTCTTACTGTGAAAATTTCAAATACATAAAAAGGTAGAAGCCAGGCACAATGCTCCACGCCTGTAATCCCAGCAGCTTGGGAGGCTGAGACAGGAGAATGGCGAGTTCAGCATCGGTAAGGCCCTAAGCAACTCAGTGAGACCCTATCTCTAAATACAATACAATAGGGCTGGGGATATGGCTCAGTGGTTGAGTGACCCCGAGTTCAATCCCTGGTACTCCCTCTCCCCTTAAAAAAGTAGAAAAATAGTACAATAAACTCCATAAACTCACCATGTAGATTTAACAATTGATACCAGCTTACCACCTTTGCTTCACTCACACATGTGCATGTTTTTTTCCTCCGAATCATTTATATGTATGGTTGTAGATGAACACATTACATTAATAAATATTTATTTATTTTATGTGATGCTGAGGATCCAACCCAGCGCCTTATACATGCTAGGCAAGCAGTCTACCACTGCGCCACAACCCAGCTCCCCCCACCCAATCATTTTAAGTAAATTACAGGCATCAAGACATTTCACCCTAAAAAATTCCTGATGCAGCTCTAAAAGAGAAGAACATTCTCTTACACAAACATAATATCCTTATCACATCTAGTAAATTAACAGTTCTTCCCCAATATCTAGTAACCAAACAGGCAATTCATTGACAGGAGACAGGGGTCAATAGCTTTGCACTGTAACAGCAATAGTAGTAGTTATTGTTGTTGTAATAGTAAATACCATATTAAAACCAATTATTTAATGCTATATGCCATTTTTTTCTCATTTAATTTTCAAAACAATAAAGAGAGGTATTACTATTACCTTAGTTTCACCACTGTGGAATAAAGACTCATAGACAGTAACTTACCCATGGTCCCCAAATGGCACAGGACAGAGACTGCACTAAACAAGTCTTTCTGTCTCCTAAACTCCAGTTGTGTTTCATTATTCCCCTCAGCACTCACTATTTCCACTCACTAAGTAAGTCAATACTGTAGTAGCACCCCTTCTTCTACAGGAATTCTTCAGTAAATTTCTCCAGAAATCTTCACCATAATTGATCTCAGGACTATCGCCAAAGAATCTCTGCAAAAGAATCTCTACAAAAGAATTCAATGTAGTGACACTTCCTATTTCCTGTTGCTCTATCTTACTTGGCCACCGCCTGGAAGAGATCAGCACTCCAAGTGCTGAATGTCACTTTACTAGTTTTTCACAAATATTTATGGACTATCTAACATACACAACAACATATAGTATTTTGTAGAAGTGTGCTTGCAAATGCAGAGTATTATATGAAAAACAGATTCTTTTAACTAGGCCACAGGCCTTGGGGCAGAGCTTCACAAAGATGCTTACATTTCAAAGAGAAGAGGTTACCAACTACTCCATGGTAACAGCTGGCAGGGGAAGGGAAGAAAGGGGAGAAGAAGCTCTCCTCTTCTCAGGTGTTGTCCTTGAAGGGTTAACTTGCCCAGAAAAGTGAAAGAAAAAGCTGCTTTTGTGTGAACTTCTGCAGGCTGTGAACTTCTGAACCTCTCCCCTTACATGCTGAGTATAAAGTTCTGAAACTCAGGGTTCAGGGGGATTAACTGATTACAGCAAAAGCTATACCCACTGAACCTGGCTGCAGCCAAATAAACCTCCTTCCTGTTTCCTGTTTGGTATCCTGTCTCATCTGTCCCCTACTACAATACTGTATAGCATTACAATATGTATTAGCAAAAGAACTTAATGAAATTGTCCCAGGTAAGCATTTCTGAACAAGTCCTCACTGTGATTAACTTATTCTAATAAAAAGGGGTCAGGTTGTGTGGCTCAGTGGTAGAGCGCTTGCCTAGCATGTGTGAGGCACTGGGTTCCTTTCTCAGCACCACATATAAGTAAATAAATAAAGATCCATCAAAAACTAATAGAAATATTTGTTTTTAAAAAAGGAATATTCAACCTTTACAAAAATATAAAAGGCAGCTTATTAAAGTTACAACTTCTCTGAGCCTCACCTTCTCTCACTCCTTAATACTATTTTATCATCTTCAGGTATTATACAGAAAAATTTATTTTTGTCTGACTCTCCCAATCACCCTTGGTATACTGAGTATACCCCTGAGGCCCACTTTCTATAATCAGTAAAGAACCATTTCCACAATAACAAAGTCCACAAAAATTATAATTAGGACTTTTGTGTGTGTTTGTGTACTAAGGATCAAACCCAGGGCTTCTTGCATGCTATGCAAGCACTCTACCTTGAATTACATCCATCCCTAGACCAGGAAACGATCACAACAATGAAAAAAATATCATGATAATGAAGCCAGATTTAAAGTTATGTAGTCAGTGTAGTTAGGTAAATCAGGTCTAATATCGAGTGAAATCTAAAATGGAGGCCATGCTGACAATGATTCTGCAAACGCAGGACAACTCATGGAATGTTAATGAAGTCCCAGAAAAGCCCCTAGGCCCAAAGTCCATCCCAAAGGAATGTTAATGGAGCCCAAGAAACAGCCCCCAACAGATTTGTAGATAGCCCATCCCAAAGAAGTGTTAATGAAGTCCTTCCTGCCCAGATTACATGTTTGGCCCACCTGTGTCCCAACCCTTCGCCCCTACATTCCATCACTGAAAGAACTATAAAAAGGGGAGACAACAGCCCTTCCACATATTCCACCTCTTGGGTCCCCTTCTTCCTCCGGGAGAAGGAGAAGACTTTTCTGCTGTCCTTTAATAAACTTCTAATTTCTACTCTGACCTTGCCTTGGCATGCTTCTCTGGTGTTATTCTTCAACATTGGGGAAGCAAGGACTTGTCACCAGTCAACAGCGGTAACAATAATGCCAAGTAAAAAAGGTAGAATATAAAACTATGTAGTATGAATACAATATGTAAAATATGCATGAAAAGAGAATAGAAAAATAGTGTTAAAAATGTCAATTCTTAGCTGAAATTATTTCTACTTTTCTGACTCCCCCTCCCCCACCAAAATAGAAAAAAACACATTTCACTTGTAAGACCAAGAAAATATCACTAAGGCACCAAGGTCCACAATAGCAGGAATGCACTAAATAATTCCTAAGTTGATGCACTAAATAATTCTCAAGTGCCATCCTTAAATGGCCAAGTGAGAAACTAGAGAAAAAAGGATTTTTGTACTTCTTTTCACTCAGTGTTTAAGAAATAAAAGGATATGACAAATCATGGAAACATCTATGTTAGAACATTTTAAAATCATACAGAGAGTTAGATATACATTTTTTATGCTGTGTCACAATAATTTCTCAACAATCACCTCATCTCTTGGCTTACACTAAGAAGATTGTTAATAACCCATTAATGGGAATATATATTTATGGTTACCAGGGAAATACTTTCAAATGAGAAATTCAGAAAGCTCCATGTAATTGATTTAGTAATTGAACCTTAAAATAGTTATGAAATAATACCATTTTAATTAAGAAAATTAAGCCATTTGGCAAGGACTCAGCTGAATTACTAAACTGTCAAAAGTTAATACAACTAGAGATTAATTTATAAACTACTAGGTAAATTCTTTTTAAAAGGTAAGCACTAGCTATGCACAGTGGCACATGCCTATAATCCCAGGGCTTGGGAGGCCAAAGCAGGAGGATCACAAGTTCAAAGCCACCTCAGCAACAGTGAAGCACTAAGCAACTCAGGGGTACTTCAACCCCTGGTACCAAAAAAAAAAAAAAAAATTTTTTTTTTTTTTTACTCACTTTACAGAATTCACATTCACCTGGTGGGTCACAAAATCTGCAGGTATGTCAACATAACAAGCACCTGGACGACCGTAGATACTGCTTCTTACTGCCTATGTTTATCACAAGAAGAAGGTTTTTTTTAAAAAAAATCTCAATCCTTATTATCATATTTTACTTAAAGATAATTCATTTTATTTGTTTTACTTGAAGATAATTTAAAACTATAAAATAAATGCTATTTTAATTTTTCCAGACATCCTTAGTTGGAGGGAAAAAAAAACTCTAATTAAAATTGAAATGTTCCCCATTAAGTCTACATAATTCAGAAGATATTTCTTGTTTAAAAAAAGAGATTAGACGGAGGTGGTGGTACACAATGTTATCTCAGTGACTCAGGACGCTGAGGCAGAAGGATTACAAGTTCAAGGCCAGCCTGGGCAACTTGGTGAGACTCTGTCTCAAAACAAAAAATAAAAAGGGCTAGGGATGGGGGCTGGGATTGTGGCTCAGTGGTAGAGTGCTCGCCTACCATGTGTAAGACACTGGGTTCCATCCTCAGCACCACATAAAAATAAAGATATTGTGTCTACCTATAACTAAAAAATAAATATTAAAAAAAGGGGTAGAGATGTAGCTCCATGGTAGAACACCCCTAGATTCAGTCTCCAGTGCTGAAAAAAAGGGGATGGGGGAGACAAGAAAGAAAGTATTCACTTAGGGCTTTAAAATTCATGTTCTATTCCACTTTCAGAAATTATTCACTAGACTCTGCATGCCAAGTTTTGAAACTGTAATGTGTACTTTCACCTGCTTCTTAATCCTAATAATCTGGCAAAGTTTTCAGAAACTTTGTGATGTTGTAATATGTATAATATAATTTCTATAATTCGTGGTTTTGACATGGTTCAAATGTGTATATAATAAACGATGGATAGATAATATAGCTTATTAAAATTCATTTTATTAACCGAGAGAGTTTTTTTACACATTAGTCCCAATTTTCAAAAATAATCTTTGACAAAAGCAAGGAGTACCCAGGGGTTTGTTACACCTTTATATTTATTTATGCATAATTAAAAAGATAATTATAAAAAGTGAAGCACAGGAAAAAAATTTTTCAAAAATAACTTACTTCATCACCTCTATGTTTCTATAATTAAATGTAGTTATGGTGAACACTGAAATGTAAAAAGCTTTGTAACAAGGTCATTTTTACCAGTCTGGGTATACTCCTAATTATCATTCATTTTATTGAGAGTAAAAATAACAGTGCTAAAAGTGTAATTCAGTGTTAGAGCATGTGCTTAGCAAGTGTGAGGCCCTGGGTTTAATCCAAAGGAGAGAGCGTTATTAAATACTGTACCTTTTCAATAACAGTGGGAATAGCTTCTATGCTACTTGGCCGGACAGAGAACTTGCTATATAGTCTACAAGCTTCCACCTATATAGAAAATGAAAAATATCTAAACATTCAGCTCATAATCATATTACTCTTCTCAAGTAAGACAAAGTGTTAAGTTATTACTTTCTATTACATTTAGAAGATGAAGAAAATGCATTTTAAGACTATGTCCTAAAGGCCTATTCAAATCATAATCAAATTTCTAACAAGAGACCTTTTTTATTCTCAGACTGACAAAAATTAGTTTGATAATACCCACCCATCTACCACAGCACAGAAAACAGGCACTCTCATAACTTCTGGTAAGATAATACATAGAAAAGAAAGCTTACTAATGTCTACAAAAAAATTCAGCAACCATAACCTGAGCCTAGCAATTCCACAGCTAGGATTACACAACTTCATCTGTTACATCTTATCTATTTTTATGTTTCTGCCAGTTTCTCCTTTTATGTTTGTTGCTATGCTGTTTGGAACATGTGAATTCAGTAGTGATAAATTCTCACGTTTAATGTACCTTTAGCGTAATATATCAACTGTTTCTCCTGAGTTTCTGGTATGAAATCTATGAAAAACTTGGACACCTCAGTGTCATGGGCATGAAGGAGAGAATTAAGCTAATCCCTGGAATTTCTGTTTATGGTCATGTCTTTTCGTTTTAAGGACTTCTACAAAAAGAAGACACTTGGATTTTAAATCAGTGATCTTTCTCTTCAATTTTAAAATTTACTCTAATAAGCTGTTATTTGTTTTCTTATCAGGCAAAAAAATATTTGTGATGGTCAGTATTCTTTTTTTATTCTCAATGATTGTTTTTAGAGTAACCTTAATTTCCTTTTAATTAACTTATTTGCTCCATGTACTTTTTCAGATATATCAGCATCTTTTAAATAACTAATAATTATTATTATCTTTCTTTGGCAAGTAAAATTTCAAGTCCCTTTTAAGTGTATACTTAAATTTATATTAAACTATACCAAAGTATAGAATTTTGTATTAGTTCATCATTTATAAAATTCTATTTGGGATTGTGGGTGTAGTTCAGTGGTAAAGTTCTTGCCTAGCCTATGTGAGACTCTGGGTTTGATCTCTAGCACTGCAAGAAAATCTTTCTAAAAATTCTGTTTATAATTCTGTTCACAATTTGTTTTTAACTTTGCTCATTACTATAAATGCTCAAATATATTTATATTGTATCCATCATTCACTCTTATGTATTACTTTCTACAACTATTTTTAAAACTAATATTTTATTGAAAAAAATCTTAATTTTACTTTTGAAATACTCTCCTTCTTCCTTCTCTCTTCCTTCTAAAATAAATATAAATTTGTCCAGAGTCTTCTGATAATCACTTTAAATAGGAATTATCCTCTCAACTTTTTATTTCCATGAAGTTTAGGAAGCATAGTCCAAATTCATTTTTATTCCCATTTTTGACTCTTACAAGAACTTATTTTCAAAATTAAAAATCCTGTCAATTTTGGTATATTTCTTGAAAGCCTGATCTCAAAGCAGGAATAAGCCCTTTTTTTAATATTCCTCTAAGATTGTCTTGTTCAGAAAAATTACCTTAGGCACCTCTAATTTATGCCTTTTAAAATTTTTTATTTTGCAGACAGGAGTTCTTATATCTTGTCCATAATTCCTACAGTATATAACTGTGTTGTTAAAATATTAGATACCTGAGGAAACTCCTGGAAGGCTCCCATTGTTTCTTGATTTCTTTCAGAGGAACCACCAATCACAATCAATGGCCTGAAATAGTAATTTTTGAAAAAAGATAACTACAAATGAGACTATGTAAAACCCTCTACAGAGTGTTCAATGTATAACATTGCAATAATGCTAATGAGAAACAGAGAAACAGAACAGATTACATCCTCCCTTAGAAACTATAGGTTAAAAAATACTTAGAAGGCAAGGTGGTGAGAGTACCCTTCCTCAATTTCAGAAAAAGGTAACATTTATAGTAAATGTTTTTCCTTACTCCTGCCTCACCCCTACTGGATGCTGATGCTAGACTAACGGGTAGAAACATAAAATAAATTTTTATGCTCTTCTTCTTGTTCTTGGGATAGGGGAAAGAGAAATTCAACACTTTATTAGGTAAATCTATTTAGAAATGGTAAAATGACTGACATTCCTCATCAATAGAACTTTTAACCCTTAAGGTAAAAAAAATCACAGCAAACCTAAAGGTACTCAAAAATATCAGATCCTGATAAAGGGAAAGACTAGAAAAAAAGGAGAGGAAATTAAACATGCTATAAATTGATTAGAACATAAACCCCTTCAACCTGATCTTATTGGTAAAGTACCAGAGATGGGCCAAAGGCAAAGTCAGAGAATAAGTACCAAGCAGTTTGTGAAGCAAACTCAAATACAAGAATCTCAACTGCCTTGCTAAATATACAAAGTGAAGAATTAAGACACATTTTTAAAATACTAAGCTGGGATCTTTAAAAAGTAATTCCTCACTGAAAGCAAACAGAACTATATAAACATACACATACATACACATATGTATATACAAATAAACATACAGAGAGAGGGAAAGAAATTCTAAAATGTTAACAGTGTTCACCTCTAAGTAAAGGAATAAGAATAATTTTCATTTTCCTTATACCTTTTAAAACAGCCTATATTCATGGTATACAATATGGTGTTTAAAAAATACACAAACACATAATGAAGCATGCTAAAGTAAAATTAACATATTCATCATCTCATATAGATACTTTTTCTGTGTGTGGTAAAAGAACCTGAAATCTACTCTCCTGAATCCAATTCTATTAATTAACACAACACAACATTAACTATTGTCCTTATGTTGTACACTAAAACTCTAGGCTTATCTATCCTGCATAACTAAAACCTTGTATCCTTTGACCTTCACCTCTCACCTACCCCCTTTCCCTTAATCACCTTTCTATTCTGTTTCTATTTATTAGAGGATTTTTCCCAGTCTTTCCACTGAAGATCAGTTCTACTTGGTAAGATTACAGAGGACATTTTAAGAAAATGTTTTCAGTAATAAAACTTTGATTACCAACAGTTCATATTTGAATTTGCCATACCACCCAAGGCATGGATGAGACCTGGGCCAGAAACAACAAGGCATACTCCTGGCCTAGAAGCAAAACAGAATTTATTTTATTAAAAGCAGATCAAATTTACAACTGAACAAGCAGAATAAGCCCCTAAAATCTTTTTTTTCCCCCAGAACTGGAAACTGAACCCAAAGGCTTGCACATGCCAGGTAAATACTTTACCACTGAAGCACATGCCCAGGCTTTTTAAAAATTTCACTTTGAGTCAGGGTGTAGCGAAGTTTCCCAAGCTAGCCTCAAATCTGTGATCCTCCTGCCTCTGTTTCCCATGTAGCTGGGATTATAGACATGTACGATATGCCCAATCTAGCAATCTCATTTTTGAACCAAATATTTTTGGTCCATAACAACAAATGATTCAGATCACTTTAGAGTGAAATACAGCAGCAATCTTCATGAACTTCAAATAAAGACATGTAGGTCTTTATTATAATTGTAGAAAAATTAATAGAATATTTGTAATAAAAAAGATGATTACATAAGCCTTCTTATAAGAAATAAAGCACATATCATCTTCACATTGAATTTCTCTATCCTCTTCATATTTTGCTCCCATTTCATGTGGGCTAAAATGAGTTGACTGCATAGAGAAGCATTTTGGGAATGGGTATATTTTATATGAAGAAGGTGATTTTTTTTCCATTTCTTAACAAATAAATGCCAATTCAGGGGCTGGGACTATAGCTCAGTGGCAAAGCGCTTGCCTAGGAATTGTGAGGCACTGGGTTTGATCCTTGGCACCACATAAAAATAAACAAAATAAAGGCATGCTGTCCATCTACAATCTCAAAAAATTGAAAAAAAAAAAAAGTCAACTGACCTTTGAGAGGAAAGTAATTCTGTACATCATGTTCTACCAAAATTCTTTTCCAACTAAAGTTCAATGTTTTACCCTAGAAATGACTTTCTAAGCCTAAAGCACTCAAGAAAAAGGTATCTCTACATTGAGTTCGCCACTTAACATTTATAATTTCTTAAGAATCTTTAAGACAGACTTTAAAATGCATTAACTTTTCACCAAAAATTAAAACTTCTACAACAGTACTGACACAGAACTTTTTGTGCAGTCCAATATGGCAGCCAGTCCACAGATGGTCACTGAGCACTTGAAATGTGGCCCTCATAAATTAAAAAACTATAGTTTAAATGTTATTTCATTTTAATTAATTTAAATGTAGTCACATATGACTAGTAGCCAGTATAATAAACTATGTAGTACCAGAAGTTCATTAAAAGAAACAAAATTTTGCTGGGCATGATGGCACAAGCCTGTAATCCCAACAACTTGGGAGGCTGACACAGGAGGATCTCAAGTTCAAGGCCAGCTCCAGAAACTTTAGTGAGACCCTGTCTCAAAATAAAAAAACATAACAAAAAAAAGGCTAGGATGTAATTCAGTGGTAAATTGCCCCTGGGTTCAATTCCCCAGTACCAAAAACAAATAAACAAATAAGTAAACAAAAAATAAATAAATAACAAAATCTTTGAAAGTATAAACTTGACTGTTTCTTAATCATCATTCCAGCGTTTTTAAAAATTAAGGCATCAATGACTATGATTTAAATGTTTTCTGGGCTAAACAAAAAGATCAAACATTGTTTATGTAAATAATGTGACAGAAAGTGGCAAAAAGATGTTATTTTTTGGTTGGCCTATTTTTTTTCCGCACTGAAGTTCAGAAGGTCCCCATCAAAGAGGTGGGACTATGGTGAGGTCTAGACTTTTGAGAACCACATTTGTCTATATTTCTTAGCAGTTTAATTACTTATTTCATTTTTGGAAACAAAAAAATTAATAATATAAGTGAAAAGAGGTTAAAAATTATAGTAGGAGTCCAAATTCTGCTTAAAAAATACATGTAGAAAAATAACTGGAAGAAAATACTACAAATTCTTAACAGTATGGGATTAGAGGTGATATTAGTTTTCTTCCTTATACTTTTCTATAATCTCCAAATTTTCTAAAATGGGCACTTTTTTCTTTCTCCCCCGCCTTTTTTTGTGTGTGTGTGGTGCTGAGGATTGAACCTTTGTGCATGCTAGACAAGCACTCCACCAACTGAGCTATATCCCAGCCCTAAAATGGAGCACTTTTAAAAATATTAATTTTTACTTTTTTATTTTTTTTTATTTGTGTGTGTGCACATGTGTGTGTTGCTAGGGATTGAACCCAGGACCTTGTTCATGTGAGGCAAGAACTCTACCAACTGAACTATATCTGCAGCCCAAAAAAGTATTAATTTTTAATAATAAAAAAGGGGTGAATAGTTAGTTAATATAGATACAAACTAAAAATATGATAAGTGAATCAAGTCCCAACAATCTCATTTTTGAACTTAGCATTTTTATATTCAGTGGGCTAGGGCAACTGGGACATTTAAGACAAGGAATGTCAGTATCTGTTCACTAGAGATTCACTACACAAAATGGAAATGTGTTCTACCCCCAAACACTTTTCTAGTATGATCCTTTCAATATGACTCAGAGAGTTCTAAATTTCTTATGTTTTTATCAATACCATCTTCTGTAATATTTTCAAATCAAATGATCCTTTAACTGAAGGATCAATAGAAATGTCCTATTTTTCTTATTTTCCTATTCCTTCTGAATAATCCTGTCACTACTTTAATTCAGGCACTTCTTTGATTGTCTCATGAGGGGTTTATCAAATGTATTAAACCTCTGAACCCAAGAGTGTTTTACCACTGAACTTTAGCTTACCTGCCAGTCAGATATCCAACTGCAGAGGCAGCATAACAAGCCTACAAAGAAAGAACACTGGAACTTAATCAAGCATATTGGGATTCTCATAGTGTACATATGAGAACAATTTATTACTAAATAAGAGACTAGAATTTAAATGATAAAAGAGGAATTAGAACACTTTTCATTTTAAAAATGAGAAATGTGCTACCTGCAAATTTCAAATAATGCTAAACAGTACCTAAAAGTATCTAATCTCCAGTTTTTCAAAAATTAATCTTTATCATCTGTTATTTATAATATCCTCTTCCAACTGTTTACTTAAAACTGCTTAAATATCTTCAGGATCAATAGAAATGTCCTATTTTTCTTATTACTAATACTGGTAATTTGTGGGTTTGTTTCATCTCTTTGTGTGTGGGCAGGGGCTGGGGATTTAAGCCAGGGGCACTCTACCACCCTCCCTAAATTGTGGAGGCTGGTCTTGTGCCTGGAATCCTTCTCATTCAGCCTCCTGAGTCACCTCCCGTGCACCAACACACCCAGCTGTGTTATCCTTCTTTGATTGTTCATCAGTCTCATGAGGGGTTTATCAAATGTATTAAACCTCTGAACCCAAGAGTGTTTTACCACTGAACTATATCCTGCCCTTTTTATCTTTTATTTTAACAAGCATCTCACAAAGTTGCTTAGAGCCTCCCTCATTTGCTGAAGCTGGCCTCAAACTTGTGATCCTCCTGTCTCAGCCTCCTGAGTGGGAGAGATTATAGATGTGTGCCCTGTGCCTGGCTCCCCTACATTCTACTGCATAATTTTGGCAAGTTATTCTGTATATTGGCTTCTTCATAAAATAAATGTAATTCAGGGCACTGATGTGAGAATAAAATCAGGTAATCAATATAAAACACTCAGAATAGTGCCTGTACACAATAAACTCTATGCAGCTGACTTTCTGACAATCTGCCTGTTTGCTGGTTAACTGACCAAATATGTCTTGGTTACTATAAGGGACTGATGAAAAACAAGTCATAACCAACTACACCTTTCTCTTTAGCACAAACAAGCTCCTAAATCCTTCTGAACTTATTTTCCTATTCCTTCTGAATAATCCTGTCACTACTTTAATTCAGGCACTAAGTCTTCCTTTGACTACCATCAAGACTCATGTTGCCTGAGGGACGTATGTGCGGGATGTTCCACACACATCTCAAACTCAAATGTTCAAAATCAAATTGATCATCTTTCCCCTCCAAACTGGCTCTTTCCTCTATCCAGTGCCCAGCATAGCACCTTAAACCTAAGGAACCCTCAACTAAGCTTTTAAGACTGGGAAAAAAAAGTCAAGCTGGAGTCTGTCTTCTGGCTCGTAACCTGGTCCTTATTTGTTTATTGATTGAACTGAACCCAGGGCTTCATGTATGCTCGAAAGTATTTTAACTCTGAGTTAAACCACCAATCCTGCTGGTCCATACTTTATTCTACCATGAATACAATTTTTCTAAAGCAAAATCCTAAATATGTCTCTTACTAAATAGAAAAACTTTTACAGTCTCCCCAATTGCCTACTGTTAAAAAAATAAATTCCAAACTTTTCCAGCTAGAGAAGATTCTTTACAGCCTCCTTGGCCTACCCTATCCAGTTTCCCAGTCAACCATGTCTTCAAACTATCTTGATGCACCATGAACAAACAATACCTCTACAAGCAATCTTCCCTGTGCCACCAAAGTCCATATATTGTACATCTATTGGGGGAGTTATTATACAGGATAAGTTTTTTCTGTATGTCTTGCTCTCATGGTTACAGACTGTGATCAACTTGAAGTCTAAGATTAAACCTAATTCCTTCTTTATATTGCTCTCTAGCACCAGTTATATAGCATAGTTTCTAGCATACAGTACATACCCAATATCCTGTATAAAGAAGACATATACCTCCAGAAAAACAATAAAAAACAAATGCAATTAACAGGTGAAAAACTTCTCCTTGTCATAAAGATAATAGAAGGCAATCCCAAAAAAAAGTGGATTCTTGATCTTTTAAGACAGTATTGCTGACAGAAGGGCAAGTTTGGGATGGCAGAAGAAGCACTAGAAGTGGGCTGACAAAATTTATTGGCTTCTATTCCTTGTTTCCAAATAATACTCCAAGAAAGGAGGTGGCATACTGTGCTCTAGACCAGGATTTGGGCAACCTGAGTTTCAATCATGGCTTTACCATTTGTGGTATCCTTCACCCTGCCCTGACACCTATTATGTAACATGAGACTTGGTCTTCACTCATTCATCCCGCAGGTACTTACTCTCTCAGCACCTCTAACACACTAGGATAGCAATATAGATGTGTAGTGAAGAAATAACATCTCTACTCTCCTGGAGCTCACAGGCTAATAGGGAAGCCAGAATTCATTCAGGAACTGTCCTTTCCAATCCTGAAATTTAGACTTGGCAGAGCACAACACAATATACTAGTATGACCAAGTTCTTGGAGCCAGTGTACCTGAATTTAAATCCAGGCTCTGCCACTAATTCACCTGCGTCTCACTTTTCTTAACTGTCAACTAAAATCAACAATAATTAAATTAGGGACTGATGCGTGCAAAGCACTAGAACAGTGGTAAGCACCGAGTGTTTGCAATGAACAGCTATGATTATCCATCATTCTCAATAATGCATCGGCTGAGTCCTTACCGCTTGCTCATTCCTCATCCCGATGTACCTGATGCCTAGCTCCTGGGCTGCAATGGCGATTTCAGTCACCGGGATGCCTACGACGCCAAACATGTACTCCACATTCTGCCGGCGGGAGAACAGGTGAATAAACGCCCGGGCCCCTCCCCAAGAAGCCTCCCGCCCGGGCACCAAAAGGAAACCCCAAAAGACCCCACCCCCAACGCCCCAAGCTCTCCTCGTCCCCATGACAACGCCTGGGTCCCGTGCGGCCACCGTAGGAGCCTTTCACTTCAGAGGCTGCCCTCGTACTTGCGTCTTCAGGGCCTGGGCGATGACTTTAGCACCAGACACCTGCTCCTCGCTTCTGTCACTCCGCTCTGCCAAGTTACTTTCCGGCATCTTCCACCTAAAAGTTCAAGGAACTCTCGCAGCCACCAGCCTGCGACAAAACAAACCCTCACCCCGCACGCCGCCAGTGGAACCGCGCCTCTGACGGACAGCAGGGCAGCCAACCGATTTTAAATAACAGGACGGAAGAGGCGGGGCTAAACTAGCCCGCTCCGCGTGAGGTGAGAATGTAAACAGCCCGCTTCCCGGTTCCCCCATTTGCAGACACAGAGTGTGAGAAGGAGGCAGGACTAGCTGGAGGCCGCGACCTATGCCGAGCAGGTAAGAAGCCGCCTCTCGGAGGCCTCCCGCCATTGCCCAAGGTCCCGACGCTCTTTGGCACCGTGAGTGGCGCATGCGCACGTGGGGCGGAAGGCGGACTGGGCTCCCGAGAGAAGGGGGCGTGGCTCCGGCCCCGCCCCCGCCCGGGCCGCTTGCTAAGGAAGGCTGCAAGAATGAGGATGGCAGAAGCTCATCTAATGAAGAGCAAACTAATCTGTGGGTCGTGTTGTCATACTGCTAAATCCTCTGATTTCATAACTTGTGCCTTTGCACTCCGTAATTCATACTATTGCGCCTTACTTAAATCCGCAAGCAGCTACCCCAGCTTCGTAGGTGACACCTGGCTTCCAAGCAGGGGAGAAAGTAACTTGCCCAGACCAGCTTCAGGCTATTCCATGAACCTCGAGAAATTCAACCTGTGCTGCTAACCATTACTCTCCATTACTATCTTTCCAAATCAGGACATGCAGTTTTTCACAATTTTTAACATCATTCCCTTCCCATAACCAGGCCCTGCTCTTCAAAGCCTTTCAAAACACTCCCCAATAGGAAAGATGTTTGCAGTGTGCAATTTCTGAGGCTATACCCCCAATCCTTAGACCACCTACTCGGTAACAAAGGTAAAAATTATAAATAAATAGGTAATCTGCTTAAAAAGTTATAGTCAGAAGACAAGGAGCCAGAATCATAGGTAGTGAAATAAATGAGAAGCATTGGAAATGCAAGGAATTCTAAACCTAGAGATTTTTAAAGTGTAGTCCAGGCCCTTTCAAAATGTCTTCCTCTCTTTATTTCAACCTCTCTCTTCACCCCAATCAATGGAGAGTGAAATGGTTGCCTCCCTAGCTATGAGGGAGTCTGGGATCCCATCTAAGAGGGAGATTTCTTTGAAGTCTCAGGTTCATCTAAACAGTAAATGCAGATTTTGCTTCTACTCCAGAATGTATCCATGTTTTGATATGAAGTGGCATTTTGTTTCTTAAAATTTAATGAGCACAATCAAATTTTATTTTTATATAGGGTCTTGCTAAATTGCTGAGGCTGGCATCTTTCCATCCTCCTTTCTCAGCCTCTTGAGTTTCTGAGATTACAAGTGTGTGCCAATGTGCCTGGCTTAAATACTCAGATCATAAATATATGAGTTTTGACAGTTATGTATACCTATGCAGCTATCACCCAAAATTAAAATATTTTAAGCTGCTTACCTGCCAAGTAAAACTGATGTTCCAGAAAGATGTAAAACATTCTTTCTGTGCTTTGAATAGTCCTTAGCACAGTGACTCCTACCTCTATTTGAGTAACTCCCCTCCATTATGTGCTATTGTTTATATTGATACTTCTTGACAATGCTTGCATGATTCTCATTGCATCAGAATCACATGGAAAATACAATTCTTTGGCCTTACCTCAGATCTCCTGAATTAGCATCTTTTTGGAGGGCTGGAATTGAACTTGGGGGCACTGAGCCACATCCCCAGCCCTATTTTGTATTCTATTTAGAGACAGCTTCTCACTGAGTTGCTTAGTGCCTTGCTTTTGCTGAGGCTGGCTTTGAACTCAAAAGACTCCTGCCTCAGCCTCCTAAGCTGTTGGGATTACAGGTGTGCACCATGAATTAGCATCTTAGAACATGTTAGGCACTTGTATTTTTTTTTTTAAAGCTGCTACCTGATTTGTGCATGTGTGTATGTGGTATTAGGGAATGAAACCCAGGTGTGCTTTACCACTGAGCTACATTCCCAGCCTTTGTTTTTTTGTTTTGAGATGTAGTTTCGCCATGTGGCTGAGGCCAGCCTCAAACTTGCAATCCTCCTGCCTCATCTGAATTACATGCACCACCACATCTGATTTTGATTTTCTTCCCAAATTCAGAACCACTAGCTCTGTACTCATGTTGGTGGTAATAATTAAATGTCTGATTGCCTAACTATTACCAATGTAATACAGTTGATGAACTTGGATTTATAGGTTCAAGGCTAAACCTGTTTGACATTAACAGCACAAGCTGCATAGATGGTAGTCAATTCATGGGACCTTGTGTCTGCTTTCCTGTCAAAAGAATCACTGACAATATGAAGTGCAGAGGGAATTTCCCTAGAACTCAAAATAAGTGGTTTTGCAAAAGCATAAATCCTCAACAAGCTAGATCCTACCAGTTAGCAAAGAGAAAAGCCATTAGAGAGTTCTTGCTTTCACCTTTACCCCTTTCAGTTCAGAGTGCAGCCTTCCCTTATTCACTGGTCTCTGATGATTCAGCAGGAGTGCCGAGTCCTGCCCCAGGATTCACAGGGTCAAAGAGCAACTCCTTGTCAGTCCAATTGTAGTTAAAAGACCCCAGGATCTGGAATTTATCCAAAGCCCTTTGTGCGGACTTTGTAACCACTGACCATGTTCTTTATTACTTTTGTTGGCAGTAGGCATGGAATTTTATTTGCTGGATGTTTTGTTTTTGCTTATTTACTGGTTTTGTTTTTTAATTTATTTATTCATCAAAAATGAATAAGCCTAATGTTTTTAAAAATAAAGACTAAATAATTAATAACATGCCCTCCAAAGAACAAAGCTACTCATCCAGCCTGCATGCTGATTATTCAAGGGTTCTAGATCTGAGATTATGAAAAGAAGCTATTTGATAGCCGTCTTGGAACATACTCTTGGAAGACTGTGGCTTCTACAGGCAGTGACTCCTTAGACTCCAAAACACTGATTATACATTTTAATTTCAGTAACCTAACAAGGACACTAAGAACCTTTGTGGTTATTTTAAAACACAACACTAGCAGGACCTGTAAGAAATAGTCTCGTGGACATGTTTTATTAAATTTATGAAGTGTGTGGTTATCAGTTACCAAATGAAGAAATAAATTGGAGCCAGATGTGTTGGCACACACCTGTAATCCTAGTGACTCAGGAGCCTGAGGCAGGAGAATCATAGGTTCAAGGTTAGTCTGGTCAGCTTAGTGAACCCCTGCATCAAAATAAAAAGGACTAGGATGTAGCTCAGTGGTAGAGTACCTCTGGTTCAATACCTAATACAAAAAAAAAAAAAAGGTAGAAAGGAAAAAATGGGATTATTTAGGATACATTATAAAATGGCTAAAAATTACAACTGAATGTCTTAAAAACAAATAAAAAGCCAGCAAAAGGAATAAGGAAGAAAATCTATGTGGCATGTTATTTTAAAAAACAACACTTAAAACTATACAAAGGAAATGTGCTATAGGAAATATGTCAACAGAGATGAGGACATAAAATAATATCATAAAATGATTCTTTGAATAAAACAGGTTAATTGATTTTGTTTGTTTCTTATTAAATTTATAGACTGCAAAGTACCAAAAGATAAGCCTGAAGCAAAACCAGTGAAAAGCACCTTTATTATGGAGCCATCAGGGGACAGCTCAATAGCAACTAAATAATAAAAACTCCCAGTACCTTTTACAGGTTGACAGGCACTGAGAGTTTTTTCCCGGGGGCCCTCTGACCTAGAAAAAGGTTGGATTCCTGCCCATGGCCTACATTGGCAAGCCCTTAACCTTTGCCCTGCATTTGGATGCCTGTGAGACCTAGGACTGGAGCAGGGAGCATTATGGGAATAAGATGGGAGGAATGTTGTTTCCCTCTTCTAGCTTTGAGTCATCCATTATGGAGTTTGGGGGTTTTGGTGTTTTGTTTTGTTTTTTTTAAGCAAATTTGGTATAGTTTGACATCAGCGGTAAACATCACTGACAAGAATTTTTTTTGTGTAAAATACACCAGGAAATAGTGATAACTGTATGTAGTGTTGTGCGGACATAAGAGATTCATTTCAAATGGCTTGGAAGGCATGTCATATTATTCTTCTTGGTGATGCATGTGTGTTTTGAAACATGGTACCGGTATCACCAGTATTGAAAGAATTTCTGTTTTCATTTGTTTCTTCTAAGTAGCCATTAGTATCATTACAGCCCCTTGCTTTAGCTAGCTACTTGTTTATTTATTTATTTATACTGGAAAATGAACCTACAGGCACTTTACCTTTCAGCTACATTCCTGCTCTTCTGAATTTTTGAAAGAAGGTCTCACTAAGTTACTAAGGCTGGCCTCGAACTTGGGATCCTCCTGCTTTGGTCTCCCAAGTAGCTGAGATTATGGGTGTGTACTACCATGCCTTGCTTAGCTTTTTAAATTGTACCTTCTTGCCTGGCAGGTGTTGAACACCTGTAATCTCAACTACTTGGGAGACTGAGGCAAGAGGATCACAAGTTTGAGGCTAGACTGGGCAACTTAGTGAGAGCCTGTATCAGAATCAAATAAAAAGGGCTGGGGATATAACTCAGTGGTAGAGCACTTGTCTAGCATATGTAAGGCCCTGGGTGTAATCCCCAGTACCCACCCCCCAGAAAAAAAGTTGTACCTTATTGCTTTGTTTTGCTTTACATCTCTTCTCTGAGTCAGCAAAACAAAGAGTCACTCTAGGGCAGACTCTCTTGAGTGATTCGCAGGGTGCAGGGTTGAACTAGGTACATATCCAAGTGAATGACACCTTCATTATGAAAACTTAGGTCTGTGAACTTGTCTCTTCATCACAACCTTTAAGTTCCTTTTCAGAGTTTAGATGTGATTTATTGTTCCATACGTTTAACATTTATGACATCTTTCAGGCACATGAAAGAAACACATTGATACACACAGCTCCTATCTTTAGAAATATGATGTTGAAATTGAATGAGCCTCCTGCATGTCCCTTTCCTATTGCACTGCCTTCCCTATCCCATTGAATTTGATGTTTGTAATTCCCACATTACCCTTTTTTTCAGGCAATGGACATTATCTTAATCCATCTTCTGTTGCTGTAACTGAATACGTGAGACTGGGTGATTTATAAAGGAAAGAGGATTTTTTTCCTCAAAGTTCTTGAAGCTAGGAAATCTCAGAGTATGGTGCTGGAATCTGCTTGGCTTCTGGTAAGGGCCTTATAGCAGAAGGACAAGCAGATGCATGAGGAAGAGAGATAAGGGGGCAGAACCCCTGAGATAGTGAATCCACTCATGAGAGAAAAACATGAATTCATTCACAGGGGCTTAGCTCCATAAGCAGATACTTCCTCCCAGGCCCTGTCTCCCTGCACTGTTACAGTGAGGAATTAAGGTTCCAACACAGACATTTTGGGGAACATGCTTAAAGCATTGCAGACATTTAGATCCTGAACATCCTTGTGAATCTCCTTGTGTACATGTGTGAGAATTTATGTGAGAGAGAGAGAGAGAGAGAGTGTGTGAGTGGGTGTGTGTGTGTGTGTGTGTGGGAGTGTGTGTGAGAATGGGAAGCTCATTATCAAGTTTGTCAGAAAATGCCAAATTGATCTTAAAGTCATTGTATGAATTTATATCCCCTCCATCGGTGTTTGAGAATCCCCTCCAAGTCCTCAAAATGGGAATTTTGAAAATTTTTGCCAACGATGGATATGAAATGGCTTCTCATCTCCATTTCCCTGACTCCTAATGAGGTTAAGTTGTGTGTGTGTGTGTGTGTGTGTGTGTGTGTGTGTGCGTGTGTGTGTCCATGCACACACATACACACACACACACACACACAAGCATGCAGATTTCTTCATCTGTGAATTACTTGTTTATATTTTTTGCCCATTTATTTATTGGATTATTTAATTTTTATTGATTTCTATATGTTATTTATATATTCCAAATGCTAATTCTTTGTCTTTTAACTTTGTTTTTAGTTTCTTTTGAGATGCAAATGTTTTGAAGTTACATGTGATAGTTTTTTCCTTTATGTTTTGTATTTTTTTGCATCTTGCTTAAAAAACATCCCTAATCTGAGGTCATAATGTTCTTTTCTCTGTCAAAAAGTTTAAGTTTTGTTTGTCATATTTAAGTCTCTAATCTACCTGGATACATGTCTAGGACACATCTAATCTACCTGGATACATATGGAGATAGAAAAATATTACACCCACATACACATAAAATGGGAGGCAGTAATCCAGAGTTTTGTTCATATTTTCCATGTAATACTTTTATCCGCTAGTTTGCTGTATAACTGACCACCTCAAAATTTAGTAGCTTAAAACAACTCCTACATTCCTCTGACTCTGGATGTTGATTACTGGGAGGTTATCCACCTAGGTGTCCCACGTATCTGCCACTGAGCCAGGCATCCCTCATTGCCCACCTACCCGATTTCTTCATATGATTTCAACAGAATGCAAAAGGGAACAGGCCCCATTGTGGAAGCTTCTGCCTGTCATGTGTGGCAGCATCCCATTAGCCACAGCAAGTGACCTGGCTGACCTCAGGCTCTGAGTCAAGGCATTAAAGTTACATGATAAGGAAACCTACATACAGAGCAGGGAATAATTGCTGGCTATTTTTGTAGTAGTCAGTTTATCTTAATTCAGTTCTCCAAATACCATTTAAAATATTTCATTTTTATTCCAATGAATTATTCATAATGTGACCTGTCATATATCAAAGTTCCATATCTATCTCTATATAACTATGTCATCCATATATATATATATATATATATATATATATATATATATATAGTCCTTCTGCTTCACTCTTTTGAAACTATCTTGTCTATTGTATTCATTTTAAGGAAAAGGAAGGGATGGAAGATAGATTAAAAGAGATTATAAAAGATATATTAAAAGAGATTTAAATTTGTAATGGGCAAGACTAATAATGTCTAGGGATGCACAACAGGTGACAAAGCTATTTTTAAAACATAAGGAAATGATGACAATAAGAGCCAGAGTTATGAATACCTGATAACTTATGAGTAAAGCTGTCAGGTTTTTCAAAACAAAAACAGAAAAATAGGACCCAAATTCTCAGTTAAATGTGAATTTCAAATTAATAGTAATAACTTTTTAGTATGTTCTAACATACTTATTTATCTGAAATTCAAATTTAATTGGGCCTCCTGTATTATATTTGGCAAAGCATGATTTTCAAGAGGGGGTTTACCTGCCTCAACCCTCCCTGTGGCTAGAGGAGGTCATGTGTCTCCACGTGGATCAAAGCAATTTAAATGAAGGTCACCAGGCAGGGCTTTGTGGAAGTCTGATGGAGCTGCCAGATACCCTTCCACCTCTGCATGGCAGGGTAACTGGAGTTATATAGTCATCTTGCTACCACGAGGTGACCCTAAAGATGAAGACACATGCTAAGGACAGTGAAGCAGAAAGAGAGGAGGACCCAGGTGTCACCTAAAGTCCTGGAGCTCCCACCTGTCAGGTTTTGTCATCAGAATTTTATCATTTCCTAAGAAGACAATTTCTTCTTTTACTATATTCTGGGACACATTAAGTAGCATTGGGATTATTTGCTCCTTTTGAAAGGTTAATTAAATAGATACTTGTCATTCCGTTTTTCTATATGCTTAACAAAACACTGTTGAAATCTTAAGAACTGTTTGCTAATCTTGTTCCCAGAATGTGCTGTCCCCAACTGTGAACTGTTTGTTAATCTTGTTCCCAGAATGAGCTGTCCCCAACTGCCAAACTACAAAATGTAACTTCTCTCCCTGCCCTCTCCAAGGAAAGTATATAAGCTCTGCTTAAGCTATTCTCAGGGCTCTATCTCTCTTTGCTCTATTCAGGTGAGCACTGAGTTTCAGCATGCTGGTCCCCAAATAAACCCTTTGCTGTTGCATGAGGCAGTCTCTTGGTGGTCTCTTCCTCCGACATTTCGCCGGTCCCTTACATTTGGTGCATTGGCCAAGAAGTGCGCATCGCCAGACAGGGAGACCCCAACAGACTTCTTTAGGAAGTAAATAAGGCGCCTCTTCTTCTTCTCCTTCTTGTTTTTCCTTTGCGATCACCTAGAGCTTTTTGGAATTTGGCTCAGTAGAGAGCGTAAGCTCTCAGAGCTTTCTGGTTTTTCAGTTTGGGTTGGCAGAGTATAGTTGCCAGCAGAGAGCATAAGCTCCCCCTGGCAATGGTGGACAAACATGTCCTGAAGCCACGGACCACATCCTTCAAGGGATACCTTGGAGGACTCTGGGAGGGACGAAAGTGCCCTCATCCGGTAGAGGGATGGAAGTGCCCTCATCTGGGGGGACAAAAGCGCCCCCGTCGGGTGCTGCCAACCCGTCTGGTTTTGCCGGCTACTCTTTTTCTCAGGTTAAGTTTACTGTCTGGGTTGAGTTTACTGTATGTTTTTAATCTTTGTCTCTAAACTTGTGTTACACGTTTACTGTATGTGTCCGTGTTTGTGTCACATTTGTATTGTCCCTGTCTTTGTTCAAGTAACTTTCATTATGGGACAGAGCCATTCCACGCCTCTGTCCCTGACCCTTGATCACTGGACTGAAGTCCACTTAAAGGCTTAAAATCTTTCTTTTTCAGTAAAACGCCGGACCTGGCAGACTCTCTGTGCCTCAGAATGGCCCACCTTTGGAGTCAGATGGCCCCCAGAAAAATCTTTCTACTTCCCACTAATTTAAAAAGTCAGAGATATTGTCTTTGTCTTTCAGCCGGGACCACATAGCCATCTAGGTCAACAGCCGTATATCTTAACTTGGCAGGACCTCTACAAATCTCCTCCTCCATGGGTGAAGTCTTTCCTTGTCCCTGCCCCCGCTCCTACTCCTTCCCCCACGATTCTGTCTCTCAAACCCTCTGCTCCTCCTCCCCCTCCTTATCCCCTGCCCTCGTCCCCCAACCCCCAACACCCTCTAAGTGATTCCCCTGCTGCTGACTCAGCCTCTCCACCATTGGAGGAAGATGAGCCGGCCCAATGCCCTCTAGATGACTCCCCCACGGCACACACAGCCCCTCCTCCCCTGGAAGAAACTGGCTCAGCTAAAAGAACTCAAAAAACTCTCCAGCGTTTTCACACCAGCCTACTTGGGATGACTGCCAACAACTCCTAGAGACTCTCTTCATGACAGAGGAACAAAAGAAAATCCTCCTAAAAACTAAAAAAAAAAAAAAAAAAATATCCTCGGACCAGATGGGCGACCGACACAACTTCCCCTTGAACCGACCCAACTGGGACCCCAACACCTTTAAAGGTAGGGAGCATCTATCCACTTATCGCCGGGCTCTAATAGCGGATCTCTGAACAGCCGCTAAACAGCTAACTAATTTGGCCAAAGTAAGAGAGATTATTCAAAGGCCTAATAAATCTCCCTCTATGTTTCTGGAGAGAATTATGGAGGCATATAGGAGATATGGCCTTTATTGGGAAAGCTGCCCTAGATATTAAAAAAAAGTTATAACGCTTAGATGGATTACAAGATATGACTTTGAGAAAAGGAGGGAAAAAGAAAGGGAGCAAAGGGAGGACGAAAGAAACAAAAGACAGACTAAGGCATTGACTAAGGTCCTGGTCACAACAACACATAGGCCAAAAGTTAAGAGACAGGGAGACAGAAAGGGATACCTGGGCCCACGCCAGAAGCCACCTCTGGCCTCAGATCAATGTGCCTACTGTAAAAAAAAAGTACACTGGGCCAAAGAGTGCCCTAGAAAGAAACAGCCATGCCAGCCAGCCAGCCATTCTAACTCTGGAGGATAACTAGAAAAGTCGGGGCTCAGATCCCCTCCCCGAACTCAAGGTAACTTTTAAAGTGGAGGGGACCCCAGTAAACTTTGAAGTGGATACAGGGGCAATATACTCAGCCCTTAAGGCCCCACTGGGCCCTCTATCAACTAAAAAGTCTCTAATTCAAGGGGCTAACGGCAGTAAATATCGGGCTTGGACAACTAAGAGGACCATGGACCTGGGGAAAAAAAAGTCCATCACTCCTTCCTAGTGATCCCAGAATGCCCAGCCCTATTGATAAGCAGAGATCTGCTCACCAAACTCCGGGCCAAAATAACTTTTAACCCTGAAGGCCCCCAAATAAAATTTCTAAATCCTTCAGTAAAAACCCCTATAGTCATGGCTTTAACTATGTCAGTAAAAAATAAACATCAACTCTTCACACCCCCCAAGATCAAACAGGCAAGCTATCCCAAAAATGGATAACAGATTACCCAGATGCCTGGGCAGAAACTACTAAATTAGGCCTAGCTGTAAAACAACCTCCAATAACAGTGGAGTTAAAAACCTCAGCCTCCCCAATTAATATTAAACAATATCCTCTGAGCAAAAAAACTAAAGATGAGATAAGGCCCCATATTCAGAAATATCTGGCCTTAGGGGTCCTAAGGCCCTGTCAATCAGCCTGGAACACTCCCCTGCTACCAGTGAAAAAGCCAGGAACCAGGGACAACAGAGTGCAGGACATTCACCCCACAGTACCTAATCCGTACAATCTGCTTAACACCCTGAACCCCGAGCGAAAATGGTATACTGTTCTGGACTTAAAAGATGCTTTTTTTTGCTTGTCTCTACATAAAGATAGTCAGTTGCTGTTTGCTTTCGAATGGGTAAACCCAGAAACCAAAACGTCTGATCAACTAACTTGGACCAGACTCCCACAGGGATTCAAAAACTCCCCCACTCTCTTTGATGAAGCCCTCCACAGAAATCTCAACAACTTCAGAACTACACACCCCAAAGTCACCCTGCTTCAATATGTGGATGACCTGCTACTGGTAGCCGATACCAAAAAAAACTGTGAGTCTGGGACCCAAACACTATTATCCAAGCTTGCTCAACTCAGGTATAGAGCTTCTGCCAAAAAGGCCCAAATTTGCCAGCAAGAAGTAATCTTCCTGGACTATTCCCTTAGGGGCAGTAAATGATGGCTCACTGAGCCCAGAAAACAAACCTTTATGCAGATATCACTCCCATCTAACAAGAGGGCAAATAAAAAGGCTAAATTGACAGCCCTAAACGGAGTAACCATGTTAACACTTTCCACACCGGGGAAACATAAGGACACTGACACTGAACTCCTCGACTTTACTGAGCCCAGCCTGCAATTTCAGAAAGCCCTACACTACATTAAAAATGTACATCAACTCACTCACCTTGGTTCAAAAAAATTGCAGGAATTCCTGAAGGATCAAGAACAGAGTTTTCCAATAACCGCTCACAGCGAAAGGAAGTAGCTAAACCTGTCGGGTCTGTCAATTGGTTAATGCTTACCCCTCCAAGCTTCCTGTAGGAAGACACCTTCAAGGAACCAGACCAGGACAATTTTGGGAAGTGGACTTTACTAAAATTAAGCCAACAAGATATAAACTTAAATATCTCCTAATCTTTGTAGATACATTTTCAGGATGGATTGAAGCCTTCCCCACCAAAAAAAAAAAAAAAAAAAACAGCACAAATGGTGGTCAAAAAGATCCTAAAAGATAATTTTCCAAGATACGGCCTACCTAAGGTAATAGGGTCTGATAATGGACTGGCGTTCGTGGCCCAGGTAAGTCAGGGGTTAACCAGGACCCTGGGGATTAATTGGAAGTTACATTATGCTTATAGACCCAGAGCTCAGGACAGGTAAAAAAAAAATAAATAGAACCATTAAAGAGACCTTAACGAAATTAAGCTTGGAGACCGGCATAAAAGATTGGACTATGCCTTATGCACTGTTTCATACAAAAAATGCTCCCTTTCCTCTGTTTCTTTGTAACCTCACCCCCATAAAATTCTCTATGGTGCCCCTCCTCCAGTAAGGGACCTAACCCCAACTCTAAGACCTAACAATCCCTTCCGCACCCCCTTACTTGACAGACTTAAAGCTCTTAAAAAAACTCAGTGATACCTGTGGAAACAGCTGGCCACTGCCTACCAACCTGGGGACGAAGGAACTCCACACCGATATCAAATGGAAAACTTCATCTACGTAAGATGACATCAAGTGTCATCCCTAGAACCCCGCTGAAAAAGACCATACCAGGTGCTACTTATAACACCTACAGCTGTAAAAGTAAACGAAATCACTTCCTGGATCCATGCCTCTCATCTCAAGCCTGCACCCTGTCCAGGCTCTGGCTGAAAATTAAAAAAAAACTGGTAACCCTCTCAAATTGCGTATTCGCCGTGTGGATGGGGCTATGGACTCTCCCCTTGACCACCAGTAGTCCTAACCCTCATCAGCCCGTTCAGCAGCAATGGCTGATCACAAATCCTACTGGACAAAAAGTATGATCTATCTCACATACAGCCCCCTTAGGGACCTGGTGGCCATCTCTCCACCCAGACATTTGTCAGTTGGCTATATATAGGTCTTTCCTATTGGGTATCCCTGATAAAAAAAAATCCCACTAAAATTCCATTAAATCCCTTCCGTACCATAGATAATAAAAACAAACATTATGGATGTAGGGACACTCAAGCCAGATGCAGGTTGGCTAACCTAAATTACTATGTTTGCCTGGCGGACTATCAAAGCCACAAACAGTCATGGCTGTATGAGAAAAAAACCGACTTCTTCTCTAAGTCATAAGGATGTAAACATACAGGGGCTACCTGATGGAACTCAAATCTCCGCCGGTTCTCAGACCATTGCCCCCTTGCTGAAGTAACAGGTACTGAGGTATCTCTCCACCCATTCACTCCTCTCTTCTCCTGTCAGTGCCCACACCGGGTCCCACCAGGTCCTCTTACCAGCTAACCCAAAGCTCAAACCAGCTGAGGAGAGCCCTCAGACCCCTATCCAAGATGTAATAAAAATGGCCTTTAAAGTTGCTTTGTCATCACTAAAAACAAGTTACTAAGAATCTAAAGTCCCTCACAGGCTTTTTGGGATACTCACTCCAGTCTTCCCCTCTGCTCTACCTGTTCTACTACTCGAGTTTTTATTGCTAAAAAAATCCCAAACCCCTTTCCCATTATTCTTTTACATTTCTCCTTCCTCATTCTCAGATCCACGGAGCTGCTCTCAGCACCGCCTTCCCCGTCCTCCCCCTCTGTACCAGGCCCACAGAAAAGTCTTAACTGACCTTCTCCAGAAGTCTTCACCATGGCTGACTGTAGGACTTTCAACAAAAAAGTCCCTATAAAAGAGTTCAGTATAGATAAACTTCCTCTTTTCATGTTGCCCTGTTCTACTTGGCCACTGGCTGGAAAAATCAGCACTCCTAAGCTAGACACCCCCTTACTAGTTTTTCACAAAATATGTAAACAAGGCCTCTGGCCTTGAGCTGGGGCTTTACAGAGATGGCTACATTTCTAAGATACAAAAGTTATCAACTGGGCTCCATGGTAACAGCTGGCAGGAAAAAAAAAATTCTCCCCCTCCCAGGTGTCCTTAAAAAGTTAACTTGCCCAGAACAACAACAACAAAAAACTACTTTTTGTAAACTTCTGCAGACTGTAAACTTCTGAGCCCCTTCTCTTACATGTTAAGTACAAAATTCTGAAACTACCTAAACTTGGGGTTCAGGGAATTAATTGATTACAACAGAAACAATGCCCTCTAAATCCGGTTGCAACCAAATAAGACTGTTTCCCTGTCTTCAGTGCTATCTTAGGTGCCTTGCGTTGTCCGTCCCTACAACAGTATAATTCTATATACTTAAACATTATTCATGTTTTCATAAAATGGTCAACAGATGTAATTAATTGTATAATGGTGCAGATGTTTCCCAGAGTGCTCTATCATGATACAGGTTCATTTAAAGATCAAATAGGGGGACATACAACCCAGTTTCGCCGGAAACCTGTATCCCTCACTTTAGCCATCTTATTAGGAATGGGAATTGCTGCAGGGGTGGGCACAAAAACCACTGCCCTGGTCCGTGGGACACAACAAATGACCCAATTAAAAACAGCAATGGACCAAAACTTAAAGATATTAGAAACCTCCATCACAACTTTGCAAAAATCTTTAACCTCTCTCTTTAAAGTTGTTTTACAGAACAGGTGAGAGTTGGACCTCCTCTTCATGAGAGAAGAGGGCCTTTGTGCTACATTGAGGAAAAAATGTTGTTTTTATGCCGACCATACTGGAGTTGTAAAAAAATCTATAAATAAACTAAAAAGACGCCTTAAAGAGCGTCAGCGAGAGAGAGAGGCCCAAAAAGGGTGGTATAAATCTTGGTTCACACAGTCCCCCTGGTTAACTACGCTTTTATCAGCCCTGGCCGGTCCTTTAATAATTCTTATATTGTTACTAACTCTAGGACCCTGTTTGCTCAACCGTGTAGTTTCCTTTCTGTAAGCCCAAAATTAGACAAGTCAAACTTATGGTAATCAGACAACAATATACCCCACTAACAGACATAAAATGTGACACCCCCCAATGATCACTTTTATGATTAAAAGTAGCCAGAAGAAGAAGTGAAAAATGAAAGGTTAATAAAATAGGTACTTGTCACTCCGTTTTTTCTATATGCTTAACAAAACACTGTTGAAATCTTAAGAACTGTTTGCTAATCTTGTTCCCAGAATGTGCTGTCCCCAACTATAAACTGTTTGTTAATCTTGTTCCCAGAATGAGCTGTCCCCAACTGCCAAACTACAAAATGTAACTTCTCTCCTTGCCCTCTCCAAGGAAAGTATATAAGCTCTGCTTAAGGTGTTCTCAGGGCTCTATCTCTCTTTATTCTAAATTGCTGAGATTACCGATGTGCACCACCACACCTGGCCTGTTTTTTTCTGAGCCCCAACATACTGGTCCCCAAATAAACCCTTTGCTGTTACATGAGGCAGTCTCTTGGTGGTCTCTTCCTCCGACGTTTCGCCGGTCCCTTACACTTTGAGGTTAGGAAGAATCCCTGTAGAACCTATCTGGGCTTCTTTTTTTAAATATTTATTTTTTAGTTATAGGTGGACACAATATCTTTATTTTATTTTTATGTGGTGCTGAGGATCTGACCTAGTGCCTCATGCATGCTAGGCAAGGAATATCTGGGCCTCTTTTGAGGCTGGAAAATGAGAGGGAGTGGTTTTTGGTAAGTATTTCTTCTATGTTTCTTGGCTGGGTTTGGTTTTCTCTTTTATCCGAAGTTTTGGGAAAATTTATTTTACCAAATGGGAAATGAATATATATGTATGAACATATTGAATATATTCAATAGTAAAATGAATACATATTAAGAATGTAATATATATTATTCATTTTATTTAAATTTTCAAAATACACAGAATTAAAAAAGTAGATTGTTCATTATTTTAATTTCTTTTGTATTTGTAGATAATTCTTTTTTAATATTTATTTTTTAGTTGTGTTGGACACAATACCTTTATTTATTTACTTTTATGTGGTGCTGAGGATTGAACTTAGGGCCTCACACACGCTAGGCAAGAGCTCTACCACTGAGCCACAACCCTAGCCCCCAATAATTACTTAATTTTTACATTTCTTTTCCCCCTTAATTAGGTTAATTCATAATTTTTTCAAAAAACAATCTCTTAGGCTTATTTGTTCTACCATGTTTAAAATTTTCTAACTTAAGTTTTCACTTCTGTTTTTCTCCTTTCTTCTCTCTTCAGTCCTATATTAACTTTTCCCCTCATTCTTACCACCTTTTGTTGGTTTTATAATTTCAACATCATTAGAGTTTGTAATATTTGCATTGTGTTCTAAAAACATACTCCTCATATTTATTTTATTGAAGGCTCTTGCTATAATTTTTCTGTTCCTTTCTTGCTTGGCAGACGTTTTTTATCAATATATCTTTTTCAAGAAAAGTTAATGAGAAAATTTGATGAGTTCTTACTTTTTTTTCTGGTACCAGGGATTGAACCCAGAGCTTTGTGCCTGTGGGGGCTCTATGAACCCAGGGGTGCTTGACTGCTGAGCCACATCCCCAGTCCTTTTTATTTTATTTTATTTTTTTTTTAAGTTTGAGACAGGGTGTCACTAAGATGCTGAGGTTCTTGAATTGTCAAGAGCAACCTCTGCAGGTGCTAGGAAACTGAGACCACCAAATTCTAGCCTTGAATTTGCCATCCTTCTGCCTCAGCCTCCCAAATTGCTGAGATTACCGATGTGCACCACCACACCTGGCCTGTTTTTTCTATTATTTTAGCTGCCTCAACTTTTAGAAAATTGTTCCATCAAGTGTGTGATGCCCAATTCTAATTCATGATATATTGAACCCTTGATTTTGAGTTTACTTTTATATATGTCCTAAGGTATTTAAATGTATTTCCAAATTGTTATTTAGTCATCTGAATATTACTTATTCAACATTTCCCCCCATTATTTTGAACATGGTGGCATAAAAAGACTGGGCTTTTGGACAGAATAGATGTGGGTGAAATTCTGACTCTGGATATCATTCCCCTTCTGGTTTTAGGATAACCTCTTCCCAAAAAAGAAGCTGGACTGTACTCCTGTGCTTTGTCTCTGGTGTTAGGAAGGTAGCACAGCATCCTAGAAGAGACTGAAACTTCCATACTAGCCCTGTGTTCCCACCACCCTCAAGTCAGTCCCAAGTCTGAGGACCTGGACCCTTGTGCCAGGTATGTAGAGAGCCTGTCAAATGTCTGCCTTGCTGAGAGTCTGGGTGGCATAGGGCAGTGGGACCTGTGTTAGAACCAGAATGCAGCTATGGCTGAGCGGGGACCTTTGCTGGAGCTGTAGGTAGGCACACATGCAATCGCCAGTTTAACCAAACAGAAAAGAACAACAATACTCAGTGCCTCCAGGAAGAGAAGCAAGGCAAAGGTGCTAACCGTCTCCCTGCACGTCTGCCATGCTGTGAGGGAAGAAGTCTGCCAACTTTGTGAATAGGTCTGGACAGGTCACTGTCATTCTTGATTGTGTTCTGCTCTATAACCAAACGCCATTGACCACTTGCAGTATGCTGTGTGGCCCCACATCTTCCCACCATGCCTGTGTCAAGAGCATCCTCTGTAGGTACTAGGAAACTGACACCATCAGGACCCAGTGGCCTGCCTTTTGCTGTTTCTGGCTAGATCAAGATCAAATACCTACTGAGTTTGTGATCCTCAATTGGCCCACAAATGGCAGTAGCAAACTTGTAGAGTCAGCCTGGGCTGGGGTTCTTTCTGTCTATACAAAGTGAAATAGATTCTAAGGCTGTATATAAATACTACGTTTTACGTAAAACAATTCAGCATTTGTGGAAGACTTTTTTTTAGGTGCTGGGGATTGAACTCAGGGTTACTTTACCTCTAAGCTATATCCGCAGTCCTTTTCATCTTTTATTTTGAAACAAGGCCTCACTAAGTTGCCAAAGCTATGCAACTTGCAATCCTCCTCCCTCAGCCTCTTGAGTTGCCAGGATTGCAGTCATTGCCCAGCCTCAGGAAGACTCTTGGTGTACTGGTGTAGAATCCAGGGCCTCACATGTGCTAGGCAAGTGTTCTACCACTGAACTACAAGCCTAGCCCACAAAGAAGTTTTATTTTATTTAAATTGTGAAGATAATTTCCCATTTGAGAAAAAGAAATATGACATTTAGGTTAAATTGTCCTTTAATTGCTCATTTAGTTTAAGATAAATTATTCTTGTTAATGGAGCAGAAATTGGCCTTAATCAAAGGCATAGTGGAAAGTTTTTCTGTCTGTCAGTCTCCTTTTTTGAAGATAATAGCTCTAATTTATTTTTAAAATAAAAACACAATTTACCAGTTCAACCCAGAGGCTCTATAATTTACTTACTCTTCCTTATACACTCAGCCTTGGTTACCACTCACGAGTGTTCACACTTGACCTTTCCGACCGCTATGTCAAAAGTCTCATTAATGGATCTGAACAAAGCTGTCCAAGCTAAAACTGATCCAGGAACAAAACACAAACAAGCTCATGGCCAGCATTCTCAGATAGGAAAACCAGAAAATAAGAGGCAGTTATGGGGCTTTCTGGGAAATAAAAGATCTCTTATTTCTGTACACTGAGATTATGTAAATTATGTGGAGATGGACATTATTTCTACTTCTTACATAAAGGAATTAGAGGAGGAAATCACAAAATTGTAAGAATAGTTCTTAAAATATTTGGAACTTTACAGTGTTTTCTTGGCATCATGCCAGCTATACATAGGCACTTAGACTGTGCAGATCCTGATGCCTCAGCAGGTCCCTCAGGGTTTGTTCCTCCAGATGTGACATTTCCTTTGCTGCTTTTCCTCACCTCCCTTTCCAATCATGGGACTGTTATTCTCCCTAGCAAGTAAAGAGTGACAAGATCTTTCATTATAAAGATCAATAGATCCACATATAATTTTTATTTTATTGTAGAAGCATGGCTAGGAAGGAAACACAGCTAATTATGAGATGAATCATTTAACAAGCTGGGAAAAGAAATCCCTTATGTAGTGATTGACAAGCCACCAGATTTCCACAAAATAGATTTCTATGTAATTTCAACTTTGACTTATTTTCTCCTAGATCTAAAGAACCTCCCTAGTCAGGATTGGTGTATGAACTGAGTAGCAGGGCCTTGCAAAGATCAGTTACTCACCTAAAGATGCCTCTCCAGCATCTCCCCTCACCCCATCAATCACTTCCATCCACTAGACTCTTCCTATTGGCACATTGTAGGGACCTTGGATTTTGCTCTGTATTAAATGGAGAGTCACTGGAAGATTTTCAGGAGGTGTAGTGATTGGCTCAGGTTTTCCTAGTTCTCACTGGCTCCTCTGATGACACTAGACTAGAGGAGGACAAGGGCCAGGAGGTATTAGGAGAATGGTGGGTGGCCGTTATTTTTCTCTCTGTGATTCCATTTGTCATTACTGACCTCCTTGTTTCCTTGGCCCCAACCACACGGCTCTCCTTGTGGTCTCAGGCCCTCTGCCTGGAATGTTCCTCCAGACACCTGCATACCTTCTTCTTCCCTTCTTCAGCTGTTTGCTCACGTATCCCCATCTCACTGAAGCCTTCCCACCCTTACTATTGAAAATTATACCCCCTCCAACCACTAGCCCTCACTACCCTCTTCACTGCCTTGATTTCTCCTTTGCACTGATCAGCATCTGGCCTGTAGGTATTTATCTCATTGATTATGCCTGGCCTCCTGGTCTGTGCAGACTGAGCTTCATGAGGGATCTTGTCTACTGTCATATTATTACTGGATGCACAAGATCCCACCCACGTAGGAGCAGACTAGGCCATAATGTTCTCTGCTCCAGAAATATTCAGAGTCGGATTGGTAGGAAAATAGGTTTTATTCAAATCCAGCTTTGAAGAAAGATGGAAGAAACTTCATTGTTTCAACAGTTCCATCTCTGAAAAGCTCTGGGACAAGGAAAGGTTTTAAGGGGGGAAGGGGTAGATTAGGACAAAGATAGGATTCCCACAGCTTCTACCTCCTTCTTAGTTCTAAAAGCAGTATCACAGGTATTTCACTGGTTCATGGAGCCTCCTTATACCCAAAGGAGCCACTCTCCTTGGACCACTATCTTTATCTTCCTAATTTCAGGAGATTGGGAAGGGGAGGCTTCCAAATTCAGTTTGTTTCATCACCTAAAGCTGAGCCTGGCTCAAGTGGGTATTCGTAGATGTCTGAAGCAAGCCTTGGCCCGGCTGTTTCCTGGCAGTGGGGTTCAGGGCACGTCACAAGCCAAGAGAACAGAGCATACTTGCAGAGAGTAAGCACATTGTCACTCAACTGTGCATCCATATAGGTCTCCCTACAGCTCAGTCTCCTATGTCAGAGGCCTTTCAATGAAACAGATTATGTTCTGCCTTGCAAGGCCAGGCACACATACCCACAGTCAGTATTTTCTCTAGGGTCCAAGTCCCAACCAGCTCTAAAGATGAGTCACTTGGATTAAAAAAAGAAAAGAAAAATCCCTGATTCTGTCATAGGAAAACAGGGAGCTGAAACTCTAAATCTTGGTTCTTGTGTTCTGACAAAAGAAAACTTCAAGTCAGACACCAAAAAATATGCAAGACAGTTTTATTGTAAGTAAAGTTTTATTGAGGTAAAAGTAAAAGCAAGGCAAGGCTCAAGCAGAGAGAGTGGGCCACCTCTAAGCAAGAGGAATGACAAAGGAGCCAATGCTGTATCTAAACTAACTGTTTGATGCTTCTCAGGTGTCCAACCCTCCTTCACATCAGGCGGTAGAGGTTTTGACCTTAGTTGGTCCTCTGTGGAACTGTCGTGGTGGCCATCCTATTTAGAGGGGCTTCGTCTACAAGTCAATCCCATGTTAATATGGGCTCTGGGGTCAGTAGCTGGTCAGAAGTTATCTTAGTACCCCTGTGCTACTAAAGGAATCCTCCTTCCTACACAAATGGAGACACCTATGGCCATAATTCCTAGCGTCACATCAACCTCAATGGACCCTGTCAAGAGTTAGTCCCATTAATCCTTTTAACATATTTTCCAGTTAGCTCCTTTACTTTTGTTTATTTTCTATAAATTAACTACCACCCAATGCTTTCTCAGAAATTAGTTTAAAGGAGACCCTAAAATAATTAAAAGAATGCTTGTGGCCTTACCATGCATTTCTCTGTTCATTGCTGTCTACTACCCAACAACTTCATAACACCTTATTCCCAGGGAGCCTTATACCCTAATTTGCCTGTACATACTGTCCTGAGCTAGCACCTGCCATTTTAAAACTAAATACCCGCTTCTGCTGCCTGATCAGCCCTTCAAAGTCTTTGCCCCAATCTGGTTTGGTTTTTCCCAATACCCTGTGTATGATTCTGCTGCCAAGTACCATGTGATAACAGTCTGGGGGCTGTCCGAGTTCCTTAAGTCCTGCTGATAGGTAATAGATGTAAATGGAGGGAATGTGAGGTTAAGGGGATAATTCTATAAACTGGGCCTACTGTCCTGACCCCCACTTGCCTTCTTTTAAATAGCAACTTCCCTATAAGTGAATGGTATCTAGTATATTTCTTAGCAAATAACCTGTTATCTGCAGGAAAAATACAAGGCCAAAAAGCTCCTCCCTGCCAATAAGAATACAAGTTACCCTGAAAAGATTTTTGTGACTTTTATGCAGATCAGATTAAGGAATTCAGGGAGATGATGATAGTAGAAGCAAGCCCCCTAACCATAAAATCTGTAAGAACAAGTTCAAATTGTAATGGTCAGTGTGGGCCAAAGTGACCCATGGTTGCCTTGGATTTTTAGCATGTCTCCCCTCCATGGGGTAAGACCCTATACAGTGGGACTTGGAAATCCGATGCAATCCTGTTGTCAGTCGAAAGTCAAGAATTTGGCCTGAGACCCCCAATAAAACTGGAAGGCAGGAGGCACACACCATCCCTCTCCTCTCTGGGAGGGCCCATTCTCTCCCATGAGCGTGTCTCCTTTTTCCCTTGCCTAACCTTTCTAATAAACTCACGCATGCTATGTCTGAAATCTTTCTGGTGTTATCACAAGAACCAAACCACAGTAGCTACCTCAGTTCTGTGGTGGGCCCTTGCTCTGTAACACTGCCATTTTAAAACTAAATACCCCCTTCTGCTGCCTGATCAGCCCTTCAAAGTCTTTGCTCCAACCTGGTTTGGTTTTTCCCAAGACAATGCCAAGCACAGAGGGGAAACCAGCCTTACAGCCTTGGTTAAAATATCTCCTGGTTCACCAGTTGTGAGACAGACTGAAATTAAGGGAAACTTCCTGATAAGTTGTTTTCTACATCCTGTCTTTCCTTATACCAAGAGTAAAGGCTAACGGGCTGCCCATGCCACCTGCCTGGCCCAGAGGATAGCAAGGAAACTGAGAGTGGGGATGACCCCTGCCCCACCTGACCCCACTGACAGTTCTCGGTCCCATAACTGCATCTGCATATGTATATTTCCTGCCTGTTGTCCCACTTCACAGCCTCCTCTGCAAATCTGATGCAGCCTCTTCCCTTATAAAAGATTTCCTGGCCTTCAGTTTTCCTGAAAATAGAAATTTGAAACATAAAGTAGTTTCTTCTATCTTCCTTCAAAGCTGGCTTTGAATAAAACCTATCTTTAAAAAATTATCAGTACATAGTGGGATTCATTACATATTCCTACACACACAACATGATCTGGGCAGTTTCATTCCCTAGTACCCTCCTCTTTCCCTCCTCTCCTCCCTTCCCTGGTCTCCTTCTTCTACTCCACTCGTCTGCCTTCTATTTTCATGAGATTCCCTCCTTTTTTTTTCTCTGGAGCTTCCACATATGAGAGAAAACATACCTATTTTCCTGCAAGTTCGGCTCTGAGTATTTATGAAGTACAAGTGGTTATATTTCTGCCCAGTGACATTTAGGGTAAGCAAAGGGTTGCGCCTGTTTTTATTGTAATTATTCATTCTGTCCTGCCTCATTAAACTTGCCAACATTCAAGTAGGAATACCTGCTTAAATCTGCAGAGCCTCTTCTAATTGACCTACTTTTGTTCCTGCGCAGATGATTGCCACTTACAGCTTTCCTGCCAGGCTCCTTCTATAAATAATATAGATCTTATGTTCTCAAAATAAAAAGGAATATGGTATCTTGTTCATTCAGTTTACTTATTTTATTGGATTGCAAGTTTCTTAGATTTAAATGCTCTGTTTGGACTGGGGTTGTGGCGCAGTGGTAGAGCACTTGCCTAATACGTGGGATGTGCTGGGTTCAATCTTCAGCACCACATATAAATAAATAAATAAGATAAAGATTAAATAAATAAGATAAAGATTAAATAAATAAATGTTCTATGTTCATGAATCTTTGGTACAGAACTCTCTGTTGAGATCAGAAGGTCCTGTACTTGCCACTATTAGCCCCAGGAACTCCTAATGTGCCACCAATTGAGACTGGCTCATTGACCTCTACCCCAGTCTCAATTTCCACACATCTTAAATCATTGACTTATACTTTGGAAATATTATCAACATAACTTTGAAGAGGTACTTTTGGGGTCAGAAAACATGGACCAGTCACAGTTCAGAGTCCCTAGGGATACCCAGCCACAGTGACTGGGTGGCAGGTGACCACAAGAGACAGTCATGGAGAGGGGAGGATCAGTTTCAGACCCACTGAGAAGCAGCGGGGAGCTCTGACTGCATGGAGCACAGTGGTCGATGGCACTGACCTCGGTGGTGAGGAATGAGACCCATGGTGCATGGTTTACTGAGGGGATTGGTCTGAAGGCACCTCCCTCATCTGCCTTGCTCCAGTGCAGAACTCAACAGTTTGTTTATTTCCCCCACTCCAGTGCTTTAAGGGAAAAGTCATGGGCTTGGACATTTACCCCAGGTACCACAGACTGGAGAGCCCCTGGAGCAAGCAGCACCTGTAGCCCACCTGTTGGGGCTAGCAGCATATAATAAAGAAAGCCTCTGGAGTGAATACAGCTTTGCCACATATCTTTAGCCAGCCCAGTCTGCAGAAAACACAGGACAGGGCTCAACCTACATACAATACCAACCAGTTTTGTGGGAGCAAAGGGGAATCACAACAGGCCCAACTATGACTCTCCCTGTTCCCATATGTGGTAAATTCCAGTATTTCAGGACCCGCAAAGAAGATGGACTTGTTTTTCTTTCCTTGTTATTTTCCTTTTCTTACTTTTATTTAATTCTATTTACTTTTTTTTTCTTTTGAGACAGGGTCTCACTAAGTTGCTTAGGGCCTCACTATATTGGTGAGGCTGGCCTCGAACTTATAATCCTCCTGCTTCAGCCACTCAAGTTGCTGGGATTACAGGCTTGCACCACCATGCCCAGTTTCTTTTATTCTTTAATTGGGCTTAAAACAAAATCTTTCACATTCTTCTCCTGCTCTTTCTTGTTTTCCTTTTTTAAAATAATTCTGCGTCTTTCTTTGTCCCCTTTCCCTACCCCCTATTTTAAAAATTTGTTTTATCAGTACTACTTTTACCTTCATTAAATTTTAATTTTTTAGTTTATTCCATATTCTTTTTATCATTTTCTATTGTTATTGGTGATGTAGCTGTTGGTATTAAGTGGTTTTTACTGTATTCCTACATCTGTTCATCTTTGTGTTGTCATTGTGAGTGAAGTTTGTCTTCTCCTCTCTGGTACTGGAGATGGAGCCCCCAGAAGAAGGCTACTCACTAAGAAGACCCTCATATAAAAGTGAAGGAGATATTCATCTCAACAAATGTTCAAATCTCAATGTAGAAACACAAGAAATGTGAGGGGAAAGCAACATGACTCTTCCAATGTTCATAACTCTTCACTAATTGAATCCAAAGGTACTGAAATAGATGAAATGCTACACAAAGAAATCAAAAGAGTAATTTTTTAAATGATCAATGACTTCAAGGGGAATATAAATAAATAATGGACTAAGAAAAACAATACAGAATTCAAAAGAGTTAATACCATAGAGATTCTGAAAAAAGAATCAAACAGAAATCACAGAAATGAAAAGCTTAATAAGTCCAATAAAAACCTCCATTGAAAGCCTCACCAATTGACTAGATCAAGCAGAAGAAAGAATACCAGGACTTGAAGACAAAGTTGATGAATTATCCTATTCAGGCAGTAATAAAGAAAAAGAAGAAGAAATTATGAACAGACTATTCAAGACTTATGGTCCACAATTAAGACACCAAACCTACAAATTGGTTTAGAGGTAGAAGCCAGTGTGTAGGTTTAAGGAACAGAAAACCTATTTAGTGAAATTATAGCAGAAAATTTCCCAAACCTTGGAGAATATATGAATATCCAGGTACAGGAGGCATTCAAAACCCTCAATAGAAATAACTAGAAAAGGACCTCTCCATGACAATATTAACTGCCCCAGGTACAGAACAAAGAATATTGAAAACTGTAATAGAAGTGCCAAGTCACTTATAAAGTCAAACAGATCAGAATAACAGCATATTTCTCAGCAGAAACTAAAGGCCAGGAGGATATGGTATTATGTATTTCAAGTCCTGAAATAAAATAACAGCTAATCTAATTACTGTATTCAGCAAAGTTATCTTTCAGAATTTAAGATGAAATAAAGGCCTTCCAAGATAAATATGAACTGAAGGAATTCATGACCACTAAAACCATCACTACAGAAGATACTTAAAGGAATCCTATACTCAAAAGAAGAAGCAAGACAAATACAATCACAAGCACACAGGAAAAAATAAGTCACTAGAAGAGTAGACAAGCAAATGAGAATTAAACATGATTATCTCAGTAAAAAATCATGCATTTTTGAAGCCACCGGAGCCCAATTTCCTGGCTTATGAGGTCCTAAGCGAACAGGCCACTTTCCTAGGGCAGTAAGAAGCCACTCAAGATTCACATCCAGACCTGAGTGACTCCCAAGCCTGTCTGCCTCCCCAAAACAGTAGTTGCCATTTATCGAACACTGGTCCTGTGTGCGGTAGTTTGTTTGTTTGTTTGTTTTCTATTTTGGAACCAGGGATTGAACCCAGGGGCACTTAACCACTGAGCCACATCCCCAGCCCTTTTTTTTTTTTCCCTAATATTTTATTTAGAGACAGGGTGTCACTGAGTTGCTTACGGCCTCGCTAAGTTGCTGAGGCTGGCTTTGAATTTGAAATTCTCCTGTCTCAGCCTCCAGAGCCACTAGGATTATAGGCATGCACCACTGTGCCTGGCAAATTTATTTATAATATTATAATCTAATCTTAAAAAGTCCTGTAGTGGATATTTCTGTACAAAAGTGAAATATATTTTGTATTTTTGTCACATGCTATTGTATATGTATTTATGCCATGTACTAGTAGTTTTATTATCAAAATTCATTGTATCAAATTGCAAAAAAAAAAATAGAACCTACCATATGACCAGCTATAGCAATAAAAGTCAGCATGCAATAGAGACCTGCAAACCCCTGTTTATGTGGTACCATACACAATAGCCAGGTACAGAATCAGCCCAGATGCCCATCAAGAGACAGAGGGATAAAGAAGAGGCCATATGTATGTGTGTGTGTGTGTGTGTGTGTGTGTGTGTGTATACACACAATGGAGTATTGTCCAGCCATAAAGAAGGAGATCATCATGTTAAACAAAATAAACCAGACTCAGACAAGTATCATGTTTCCTCTCATATGTGGAATCTAGAAAAAAAGACAAGAAAGTAGAAGAGGACCATTAAGGAAAGGGACCAGGAGGAGGGGAGGGGGTGGGGCAAAGGATAATAGGGAGTACATTATATATATATATATATGTATGAATATTTCACAAACCCATTTTGTGTATATATATATATATGTATGTATGAATATTTCACAAACCCATTTTGTATAATTGATATGCATTAATATAATAGAAATTAGGGTTGGGGTTGTGGCTCAGCAGTAGATCGCTCACCTAGCATATGCGAGGCCCTGGGTTCAATCCTCAACACCACATAAAAATAAATAAATACAATAAAAAGGTATTCTGTCCAACTACTACTAAAAAATAAATATTTAAAAAAAATTTTAAATAGAAATTAATGGAAAATGTGAAAGAAAGAAGAAGTAGCCATTCCTATTCTTGGAGACTCAAGGGAGGGATACACAGATGTGTCATTCACTTCTAGTCTTTGATGGTAGGAACCACAAAGTGGAGTTTACATTCTAGAAAAGCCCACTTTATCTTCTAGGAAATTCTACATTATCACTGCAAATAGGATTTTATTTCCAAAAGAGTATTGCTTTTGAGCAAGAGATTTAGAGTCACAGAGATGAAGGTTGAGAAAGTGAAATGTGTGATGGCATTTCTCAAGTGCGAGAAGGAAACAATGCTGTGCTTTGATTAGGAGGCTGCTTTTGTAACAGAGAATGTAAGTGGCATTTAAGTGGAAGTCTGCAGTTTCTTGGTCACAAACAATGTGGTGATTTTTTTAATTGATTTTTTAAAAAATAAATAACAGCGGAATGCATTACAATTCTTATTACACATATATAGCATAATTTTTCATATCTCTGATTGTATATAAAGTGTATTCACACCAATGCATGTCTTCATACATGTACTTTGGATAATGATGACCAATCACATTCCACCATCCTTGCTAACCACCCTGCCCCCTTTCTTCCCCTCCCACCCCTCTGCCCTATCTAGAGTTTGTCTATTCCTCCCATGAAAGTTTTCCATTGTATTCATTATTGCTCTAAGAAAGGCAGGGAAAGCAGAGCTGTATTGTTAGGATCATCATGACAAACACAGCTAATGTAGATGTTGGACCTATAGTGCATTTGTGTGCACAGAGAGCAGGAGGAGTGTAAAATATATCATGAAATTATATCTGATAAACAGAATAATTACTCTTGCCTAAAATTTAAGTGCACAGCCAAGAAAGTGAATAGTGATGCATTACATCCTTGCTGAATACTGGGTAAGAAAATCATGGTGAACGTCGAGTCTGTTGTGGAAATATTCTAAAAAGAGATGATTATTGTCACAGTGAGCCATTTTAAACATAGCTTGCTTCATGTTTGGAAAGAAACATGCTCAACAAACATTGGATTCTTGGCGGATTCCTTACTCAGCTGTTTTTCCCTTGCCCCATTACATTCCAGATTTACAGCCTGTATCATGTCTGGAGCCAGCAGGAAGCCTGCTCTTTTCCTCTTCATCTGTTATGTCGCTGCCCTGGGAGTCCAGGCCGAGGAGTACTGTGTGGCTGACCATCAGGGGTCTCAATATTACATGGCAGCCGTGTATGAGCACCACTCAATCCTGAGTCCCGACCCTCTAGCTCTCACCACCCGCCAGCAGGCCTTGGAGCTCATGAACCAGAACCTCGACGTCTACGAACGGCAAGTGATGACTGCAGCCCAGAAGGCAAGAAACGCTCCTCGGTTATGACCCGGGCTCCTCTCATAGAACAGAACAAAGGGTGCTTTGACCCTCAAGCAGTGGCTGGGTGACCCTAGGCTTCCTATGACCTCTGTGAAAGTCAGTCCGGCAAGTAAGCCTGATTTGACTTAGGTGGCTAGAGTCTTGCTACTCGGAGAGTGGTCCGTGGTCCAGTAGCATCAGCAGCACTTGAGAACTTGTTAGAAATGCAGAATTTTAGGCCCCACCAAATCAGAATCTGCATTTTAGTAAGATCCTCAGGCGATGAGGCCCTTCAAGTTTGAGAAGCCCTGGGTTCAGTCACAGGTTCTCCATGTGGCCGTGGGCAGGAATCACTGGGCGAATTATAAACACTAGAGGTTCCTGGATCCCTAGGAATCCATTGTCCAGATGGTCCAGATGGAGTGTGATCCAGGCACTGGAATTTTTTTAAACAATCTCCCCGGGGGATTCTAATGTGCAGAAAAAAATTGAAAACCACTGAGCATGATGGGCACCACAGTTTGTGAGGCATTCACAGCTCACCTGAAAAAGTCACTGTCCAAAGAACTGCCATTTTTGCTGCCTGCAGATTATCTGGGGCTCACTTCATCTCTTATGTCAGACTGAACAGTCAGAGACCTTCGCCCAGACAGAGCTCACTCCAAGTCAAAGGGCAGGTCAGTGCCAGCCTTTGTAAAGGCTTCCTGCTTGGCCTCATTCCCCTCCTGCCAGGAAGCCTGAGGATGGAGGAGAGGTGCCCTGTAGGGCAGAGGGGAATGTCAGTGTCAGAAGTGAGCAATTCCCTTCTGGGAAACCCATAACCAGAGGAGATTGGGCTTTAACCCTGGACCAAGCCCTGCTGCTTCAGAAGGCCCTGCTCTGCCTCCAGGGAAGTTTAAGGTGAAGAAAATTCCATGGGCGTAAAAACTTCTCTGTTGTCATGGGTTTATAAAGGGCAGACCCGGTCCTGCTAAGAGGTCTTGCCCTGCAGGTCCCCTCTCTTTAAGCAGGTCAGGATGGCCTGGAAAGACATCTGTCACTTCATTTAAAAATTCTAACCTAGGGACTGGGGATGTGACTCAAGCGGTAGTGCACTCGCCTGGCATGAGTACAGCCCGGGTTCGATCCTCAGCACCACATACAAAGATGTTGTGTCTGCCAAACACTAAAATATAAATAAAATATTAAAACAAACAAAAAAAAGATTACAGATCAGGGCTGAGAATATAGCTTAGTCAGTAGAGTGCTTGTTTAAAAAAAAAAAAAATTCTAGCCTAGAGTACATATACCTAGAATACACAGAGACATATATACGTGTACATATCTGAAACTGATGCTGGAAGGGAGCTTCTGATGGGTGACGCACTGCTCTTTGTCCCAGCTGACTCTGGTTTCTCCTTGAACACCTTCAGGGGCCCAGAACTCACTGTTCGTAGGTCCACTTGTCCAGTGGTGGGAACTTCTGGATAGGCCTTTCTTTCAGTGAGCAGTTCTGTCCTGGAGCTAAAGAACAGAGCACAAATCCTGTACACAGTGCCATCTTCTTCACACTTGAGGCTGACTGCCCCGGCCCCTGCATGTCACCCCAAGGCTGTTAATCTCCAGTCCCATCCCAGTTCCTGGGGGCTTCCCTCTCCAGCCCTGTGCTCACAGCTGTGTGCTGCTCTCCAGGTGCTGGCTGATGGCGCAGGCTGCAGGCCACTCTCACCTCCCTCATTCCAGACCTTTTCCCCTGCAAACTTGGCAGTGATTTCTCTCTGTGGATTCACAGAGCTCTTGCTGTCAACTAAAACTCCTGTGCCCTTCTCTCACACAGACACATGTGCTGCCATTACTTCCTGTACTTAGGAAGCTGATTGAGCATAAGAGCAAGCCTTCACACTAATATCATTAAATGTCATCATTCTAGTCCAAAAGGTGATTTAGGGATCTTTACTGGACCTCCCACATATCAATTTCCTGCACATCATTCACACTTTTGGTACATCCTCATTTGTGTCTCTGCTGAAGTCAGTGTAAAAAAAAAAAAAAATCCCAGCCATGCCCACAGATGACCTGCTGCCCCCGATCCGGTCAAGGGCAGCATTCCTTGGGTGGAGGTGTTTGCTCCACTGCACTGAGTCTAGCACCTCAGTTTCACCCTCTCTTGCTTCTCTATCGTGTTCCCAAGACCATCCTGGGACATTCAGCAGATGCCGCACTGAAAGCCAGAGACTGTGACTAGGATTCCCCAGCTTTCCAGTTTTAATGGAAACCGGTGCCATGGTTTTGAGGAGCCTGCACAGGCTGCAAGATGCCATTCCATTACTAGTGGTCCAGGAGCGGAGATGGAGCTGATCAGAGGATCCCTTTGGTGCTCACTGGTCGCTCAGCTGCCCTACATGGCTGCGTGTGTTAAAGCAGCTGCTTAGACAAACTGATGGGGAGCATGTGTCAGAGTTGTCCATCAGATTTACTTTAAGGGCACAGGTTCCTAAACAAGTCAGCTGAAGTGTTGCTCTCTTGTAGGAGGCACTGGGGTAGGGGTGGAGGGAGGAGTTTACAGCTAATTAGTGTGGTCAGGCACTTGGTTGGTGACCTTTGTTCCTTAGAGGAAATTCTTTATTTTTTTTAGTATTTATTTTTTAGCTTTAGGTGGTGCTGAGGATTAAACCCAGTGCCTTGTGGATGCTAGGCGAGCACTCTACCACTGAGCCACAACCCAGCCCCTAGAGGGAATTCTTGATCTCAGCAAAGTCTATGAGAAAATGGTTGGTGGTGCTCATCGGGAGTGCTCACATCAGACCCAAAGTTCTGCCCAGCTCATGCTTGGTTCCCAGCCTCATTCCTGGCTGCTATGTACTCAGGAAATGCAATTTAATGTTCATCTTAATCTAATATGTACACATAAATCCATAAGGAACCATCCAGTGCTCTCAGTTTTGATTTGAATAAAGGAAAATATTTGTCCATGTGTAAATTTTAAAAAGTTAAAAGCATAACTCTTATGCAAATATGAATGAACAAAATTTTTATTTAATGCATTAACTAATGAAGGAACCAGTAACATGGTAAAACTGATTCAAAGGAGAATTTGAAGAATGGAAATGTGTCTATCAGCAGCTCAGGGAATAGTGAAATGAATTTGCTAATAGATACACAGCTGACTTTAAAGGTCCTATAGGATAACACAGTTGAGGTGAGCTTTTAAGTAACAAACAGTGACACATTCTCTAGATAATTAAATAATCCTTGAGTGAGCCTGTTGATCAATACCCCAATATAATTTGGAAATATATGGATTCTTTTTCTTACCTTACTCCAAGTTTCTGTTGATTTTTTTATTTATATAGTCACTACTCAGAATGGGTCAGTCTCACAGGGTGCTATGCATTGATATGACCTTTCTGGAAAGCTATTTGACAATGTGTGTTAAGAACTTAAAATTTAGCCAAATGTGATGATACATGTCTGTAATTGTCCATCAGATTTACTTTAAGGGCACAGGTTCCTAAACAAGCCAGCTGAAGTGTTGCTCTCTTGTAGGAGGCACTGGGGTAGGGGTGGAGGGAGGAGGAGGCTGAGGCAGAAGGATCACAAATTCAAAGCCAGCCTCAGCAACTTATTGAGGCCCAAGATAACTTAACAAGATGCTGTGTCAAAATAAAAGATGAAAAGAGTTGGGGATGTGGCTCAGTGGTTAAGCACCCACACGCACACACCTGGGGTTCAATCCCTAGTTAAAAAAAAATCCCCAACTGATTTAGAACAGAATGAAGTTGAGAACTACTAGAGTAGAGAGACACCTCATCTGTTAATGGGTCCAATGTTTGAGGCCCTTTGTGAACAGCTCCAGCTCCAATTTTACCACCAAGAACTCCACACCCCTTCTAGTAGCCTGCCTGGTAAATTCCTGCTTTTTCAGCAGCTTACTCACCCTCCTTCCCTGACACACTCCAGGCACAAGTGATGCTTGTTCCTGGAGGACTTTGTCTTTGTGCCTTTAGGGTTGAACTAAGCAAGCCACCATCCCCAACACTAGGATCCCTGGTGAGAGTCCAGCCACGAGCTCTGTATCTCTGGCTCTGGTATAGTTAACACCATGGTGGTTGCCCAGGGTGTGAGCTAGTGAATGAAGTGGTGCTTCTCGATGTCTGATACCAGACTACACTGTGCTGTTCTGACTTGCAGGGTGTGCAGATCATAGTGTTTCCAGAAGATGGCATCCACGGCTTCAACTTCACAAGAACGTCCATTTACCCATATTTGGACTTCATGCCATCTCCCCAGCTGGTCAAATGGAACCCATGCCTGGAGCCCCACCGTTTCAATGACACAGAGGTACTTGAAGGCCTTAGTCTTCCTCTTCAGCAGGCCAAGGGTGTTGTGGGGCAGGTCGCTCAGAAAACACACCAAGTCCCAAATTTGTCCAAATTGAAGAGTCTTTATTTAGCTGGCCAGCCAGCGACTGCTTCCCACAAGACCCATAACTGTCTCTGCAAGGAACAGCCCTGAGCCTGAGCATTTTAGGATATTTTAAAAACACATCCAGGTTGATGTAGCTGCAAGCAAGCAGGTACAGAAGCTGAATTGGGCAGTTAGCGAGACAATGCCATGGGCATATTGGTTTTTCCCAAGGGACTTTCCAGGTTGGCATAGCAGCAAGCAAGCAGAAGGGAAGTGGGTCAAAATGACCCTAGTTCAGTACAAGTTAGAGAATGGTTACTGAAGTCTAGACAATCTCTGACAAGGTACATTGCCCAAGAAAAATGGAAACCAAAGAGAACAATTTTCCATTGTATAAGAAGTGCTATTTTGTGTTGCCAAGTATGCTATGTTAGGTAACTATTAATGGGTACAGAGGCAGGGCTTTCCCATGGGAGAAGCATTTCTTAAGTGATATGGAGTCTCCGGGTAAAATGGAGTCTGTTTGGTCATTGCCCATATAGCCTGGCCCATAAAAGAGGGCATGCCAAGGTGAACCAAGTGATGAAAGCCACAGCATGCTGAGATATAAAGGAGACCCAAGGACCCCAAAAACCAAACCCAAACTCCATGTGCTATACATTCAGTTAAAGACTGTCTAGAGCTGGGTGTGGTGGCACTTGTCTGTAATCCTAGCAACTTGGGAGACTGAGGCTGGAGGACTGCAAGTTCTTGAAGCCAGCGCTGGCAACATAAGGAGTCACTGTCTCTAAATAAATAAAAAGGGCTGAGGGTGTGGCTTGTTGGTCAAGCGCCCTGGGTTAAGTCCCTAGTGTAAAGCAGAAAGGGGCGCGTGAGATCAGGAACCATGGAACCAGAATGAGGCACCAAAAGAAGGTTTATTGGGGGGCGCTCCCGGGAGAGGTTCACCAATCCACGAAAGGGTGAGGGCCCGGGAAGCCACAGGCGGGGAAAGGCAAGAACAGTGCTAATAAGGGAACTGGAGAGGGAGGGCCCAGGCCATCTAAACTGCAACTACGACAGCAGGTTGGCCAGCCAAGTTTAGGGGGATCTTGTTGGTCGCAGGTTGGTCAGGGCTGGTTGGGTTGACAGGGCGATTGCTTCTGCCTGCGAGAACCGTGTTGGTTGGGGTCCGTTGCCATGTCAGCTTCTGATTGGCCATTTTGGGTCAGCCAGGTGGAAAGTCCCGCTCCCCAGCTGCCAAGAAAGGAGAGGGGTCAGGGAAACCTGCCTACCTAACACCTAGTACTGCAAAGGGAAAAAGAAAATCTACTGTTGTAAGGCATTTACTCTATGGATATTTAATTTATTAATTACACAAGAAATATATGAATATAAACTTAAACATGCCAAACAGAAGTTTAAAAAAAGAAAAAAAAAAGTAAAAGTTCACCTTCACCACAGCCCATTCTCATCCTACTTCCTTTCATAGAGAAACATCCATTTGCTATGTATCCAACTATACCCTTTTCTATGCATTTTATATTTATTGACATCCTTTTTTAGCATGGTATATGCTCATTATTTTCTTAAAACTCTTGATATCAAGAGCAACATTCAATGAATATCCTTGTACATATATATTCAGAAACATGTCCAAGTGCTTCTATAAGGTGAAATTCTTGGAAATGGGATTTCTCAAAGGCTGAGCACATTTTACATTATTTTAAAGAGTAACAAACTTCTTCCTCAAGAGATTTTTATTTCACTTTCTATCTCCAATAATAGTCATTAAGGCCTATTTTCTCACCTTTTGGTCAGTGCAAGATAGAATAACCTTTAGAATTTTTGCCAATCTAATGAAGGTGAAAAATAATATCTCATTGTTATTTTAATTTGCATTTCCCTATAACTCATGTGGTTCAGCTTCTTTTCAGATATTTCTTGGCCATTTGTTTTGTTCTTCCTGAGTCACCTGTTCATCTCCTTTGCATGTTTTCAGTGGTGATTTTTTTTCTTATTGACTTATGAGAGCTCTTTGTATATTGTGAATGCAGTGAGGAATTTTTCTATTAAAAATATGAGACAAAAGGCAGAATATTTAAAATCCACATATTTATGCTTTTTTCTCCCCCCTCCCCCAGGTCCTCCAGCGCTTGAGTTGCATGGCCACCAAGGGAGATATGTTCTTAGTGGCCAACCTTGGGACAAAACAGCCATGTCATAGCAATGACCCAGGGTGCCCAAACGATGGAAGATACCAGTTTAACACAAATGTCATTTTCAGCAATAATGGAACCCTTGTTGACCGGTACCGAAAACACAACCTCTACTTCGAGGCAGCTTTTGATACCCCTCTTGAAGTGGATCGCATCACTTTCGATACCCCCTTTGCTGGCAGGTTTGGCATCTTCACCTGCTTTGACATACTGTTCTTCGACCCTGCCGTCAGACTGCTGAGAGACCCCGAGGTGAAGCACGTGGTGTACCCGAGCGCCTGGATGAACCAGCTCCCGCTCCTGGCGGCCATCGAGATTCAGAAAGCCTTTGCCATTGCCTTTGGTGTCAATGTCCTGGCGGCCAACATCCACCACCCATCTCTGGGGATGACAGGGAGTGGCATACACACCCCTCTGAAGTCCTTCTGGTACCATGACATGGAAAGCCCCGAAGGTCACCTTATCATTGCCCAGGTAGCCAAAAATCCACTGGGTCTTGCTGGAACGGAGAATGCAACAGGTAAAACAGACCCTTCCCACAGTAGGTTTTTAAAAATCGTGTCAGGTGAGCCATACTGTGAGAAGGACGCTCAGGAAGTCCACTGCGAAGCCGCCAAGTGGAACATGGATGCTCCTCCCACCTTTCACTCTGAGATGATGTATGACAACTTCACCCTGGTCCCCGTCTGGGGAAAGGAAGGCTATCTCCAAGTCTGCTCCAACAGCCTCTGCTGCCATTTGCTGTATGACAGGCCCACCCTGTCCCAAGAGCTCTATGCCCTGGGGGTCTTTGATGGCTTCCACACTGTGCACGGCACTTACTACATCCAAGTGTGCGCCCTGGTCAAGTGTGGGGGTCTTGACATCCACACCTGTGGGCAGGAGATCACAGAGGCCACGGGGATGTTCGAGTTTCACCTGTGGGGCAACTTCAGCACTTCTTATATCTTTCCTCTCTTTCTGACCTCAGGGATGACCCCAGAATCCCCTGACCAGCTTGGCTGGGAGAATGACCACTATTTCCTGAGGAAGCGTGGACTGTCCTCTGGTCTGGTGACAGCAGCTCTTTATGGGCGGTTGTATGAGAAGAACTAGGACAAGTGTGTGATTTGTGAGTGGGCCCTGGCTGTCACATGGCAGCCCCGCCCCTCCACAAGCCAGAGCATGTACACAGGATCACCTCCCCCTGGGGGTGGCCGCCCACTTCTAGAGCACCAGATCCCACCTGGGAACTGTGGGAAGAGGTGGGAGAGGCAGGTTCCCTCTTCCTCCTACATGTCAGTGCTTGAGATGTTTTCTGGTATTTTCTATTAATATTTGTCTTTTCAAGCCACATCTTCCTCTAGCACATCTCTCAGTACACAATTGGTTTTAAGATCTGAAACAAAAATAAATGTCAGTTGATATTTTACACACCCACAAAGCAGTGGTTCATTTTTTTCCTTGTTAATCAGGTGACACCCCGATGTGTAAATATTTTACAAGCCTTGCCTGTTCTCTAAAGTAAGAAACAAACTCTCAAGAGCAAAAGAGAACTGCTGTGAGGACCTTTCCTGTTCTGGTCAGCTGAACTCCATCCAGATGAAGTGGATTAATCCTGTAATCCTGAATTAATTCTTAATCCAAGTATTTGGCTTATGTCTGTACTCTTCATGACCATGGGCAGATTTTTTTAAATGAACTTATCCTCGTTAATCATCAACAGGTAGAAAACAATAACAAGCGTAAGGAAATCTAGATGGCGTTCCTCTATGTCTTGCTTTGTGCATAAGCTCTGACAAGTTGATCTTACTGTGGGCACTTTTGTATATACATGGTGTTATAAGTACTTGGGAGACCTGTCTCTCACCTACCTTCCTTTCACCTAATTTATAGAGAAAGGCTGAAGCTCAAGGGATCTAGGTTTCTTAGAAATGAAAAAGTATGAGCAGTGATTAATACTTGAATTTTAAAATGATTAAAATTGATGCCTTGCAGTGCTCTTTTTAAAACTTTTTATTTAGTTTGATACTTTAGACTACTAACAGTAAACTAGAGCTATAGGCAGCCTTAAAACTTGGTTGGAAGTTTTGTTGGAAAATCATTTTACAGATGGAAAGGGATCTTAGCAACAACCCATGCCATCATCTGTTAATTCCACCACTTTCCTTTTCTTGAGTTTTTTTCCCACTGACTCTCCACAGGCTCTCTCAAATAAAAAGTCAATCATATCCCAGTGCTCAGGAAGTTGAGGCAGGAGGATCAGAGTTCAAAGCCAGCCTCAGAAAAAGCAAGGCACTAAGCAACTCAGCAAGACCCTGTCTCTAAATAAAATATTAAAGAAAAGGGGCTCAGGGTGTGGCTCAGTGATTAAATACCCCTGCGTTCCATCCCTGGGACCAAAAAAAAAAAAAAAATTCGTGAAACCTTCAGTTGGAATTAGTGGGGTTTTTTTTTCAATTTTAATGTTGCTTTATTTTATATGCTTTAATTCATTGTTACTCCAACAATTAGCCAGGAGAGGGTGATTAAGAACTTTTGATTTACTATGTATTCCTTGTTAAATTCCTGTTTGGAATATTTTGATTTGATTACAGTAGTTTGTGTTTGCTTGATAATTCCTTTTATTAAACGTTTGAGGCTTGAAAGTGTTGTGGGTTTTCAGGAAGCTCTGTCTCTGTTAGTTTAAACATTGCATTTAATTCATCAAATACATATGAGGGCTTTGAGGAGTGTAAGACAATGTGCTAGATGTGAGGGTGTACACATGGACCCCACCCTCAAGACATCTTTCAGATCTTGAAACCGTTGGTTGATACAATAATGGTTTCACTGGAGAATTGAAATCTAAGTCCAGCAGTTCATGTTTCTATCAGCATGCTGTAAAAGATGATGAGAAATAAATAGAATTCAGTTTAGGAGAGATTACATAGTACCATTCTTTTTATAGAGAAATCAAGGACCAAAGAGGTGACATAGTACACCCAATAATTGTGACTATGCAGAAACATAAGGCTATGATTACCAACTTGAGACAAAAGTCTGAAACAGTGTAGTAGAAATCTTAAAGTTCAAGGATTTATTTGAAGGGAAGATAGGAAAAGTAACTGTTCAGGGGGCGTAGTTTTAAAATACGCTTGCCATCAGTTTTTATCATATGCTAGCCACTATACAGTGTGGTAAACCAATATTAAGTCACCAACAACAGAATAAAGTAGAGTTTATGCTCATTCAACAAGTAATTGCATGTGAAATTTATTGAGCCCTTTTAAATGTCAGGTTAAGTATTTTCAGTATCTCATTTGTGCTTCTTAAGAAAGTCATTATCACTCCACCTACTGATGGGAAAATTGAGATTTAGAAAGTTATGTAATTTCACCAATGTCTTTTACCTACTAAATAAAGCGTGAGAATTTAGACTGGGTTGGCTTGACTCCATAGCCTCTGTCCTCATACCCTGGCTTATGATTTCACTAGGAAACATTAGGAAACACAAAAAACCATAAGCCACCCTCTAACATCATGTACCCAAGCTTTGTACTTTTCACTTGAAACACTGGAACCTAAATGTGGACCATAACAGTACAGATTTTAATAACTATGACAGCACTGATTTTAGTATTAGGATATGAGATGCTGAAATTGAACTAAAGTAGAATAAATGATCCACTAGGGGATTTAATCCTTTGAATAGTTTGAGCACTAAAAACAAAGACTTTGCCGAGTATATCATCAAGTTATCTGTATTATGTAAGAACCTGCCAATATACAACATCTTTGAGTATTTATGCCTGAGGAAAATAATTAATATGTGCCAGGCATTGTCCAAGTTGCTCAACATCTCTACCCTTAGTACATGAATTCACTTTAATAGAGCCCTGCTTGTTCCAAGTGCCTATACTGTACCATGTATGGTACGGTGATCCAAGTCACTGCTGTATGACTGGAAAGAACAGAGTATTAAACCAATGAGGGGCATCACTGTCTGGGAGAAAGAAGCAGGTGCTGCTTGGATGACATCTGATCTGGAACTTCATTCAGAAGATAATGAGGGAGGAAAAAAAGTCAATATGTGCAAAGGTAGAAAGGTATGAAAGTATGGGTCTTGTTCAGGGAGAAATAAACATGCACCTATGTGTCTAGGTCATAAGGTGAATAAGGCCAAGAAAGGCAGAGTGGGTCTAGATTATGCATGACTTTCTATGTCTTGCTAAGGCTATTTTGAGTTTGTAGAATCACCCAAGTTTGTATTATCATTTTATTTGGATATGCTCAGACATATACAAAAGCAGACAAGATGATGAACCTCCATGTACCTAACACCCACCTTCAACAATTATTGTGGTCAACCCTATCCATCACCCTTACTCTGCTCCATCATACTTTGAAACAAATCCCTACACTATCTGATTTTATCCACAAATATTTTCCTATGTATCTCATTTTAAAATATATTTCATCAAAAGTCTGTATCCAAGGGCTGGGGTTGTGGCTCAGTGGTAGAGCGCTTGCCCAGCATGTGTGAGGTACTGAGTTTGATTCTCAGCACTGCATATAAATAAATAAAAGTCCATTGACAAATAAAACAAAAATTTTAAAAGTCTGTATACAGATGATGTTTGAATTTCCAGTGTCTTCACAAACTGTCCTACTTTTAAAATTGTAATAGTCCACACATTGAAATTGGCATTTCACGGGCCTGGGGTTGTGGCTCAGCAATAGAGTGCTCGCCTAGAATGTGCGAGGCCCTAAGTTCTATCCTCAGCACCACATAAAAATAAAGATATTGTGTCTATCTACAACTAAAAAAAAATTTAATTTAAAAAGAAATTGGCATTTCTCTTAAATCTCTTAATTGGGGTTCTTCATATTATACTCTTTTTTTCTTCCCCTTTGTAATTTATTTGTTGAAGACAATGGTTGTTTTCCTTATAGAGTTTTCCACAGCTTGAATTTTGCTAGCGCATCCTACCTACATCATTTAATATGTTCTCCCTTTCTTTCTTTCTTTCTTTATTTATTTTTGGTACCAGGGATTGCACTCAGGGGCGCTCAACTCCTGAGCCACATCCCCAGCCCTATTTTGTATTTTATTTAGAGACAGGGTCTCACTGAGTTGCTTGGTGCCTGGCTGTTGCTGAGGCTGGCTTTGAACTCGCAGTCCTCCTAACTCAGCCTCCCTCACTGCTGGGATTACAGTGTGCCCGGCTGTATTCCCCTTTTAAGTGTATTTCTTGTATTGAATCTAGAGGCTTGATGGATTCAGCTTCACTTTTTTATAAGAAAAACTATTTCATGGGTGATTCCTGGTGTGTTTTTTCAGGAGGCTCACAATGCTCTATATAGTGTAGTTTAAAACTTCCTATAACCAAGCACCTTGGGCAAGTTATGTTACGTTTGAGGACTTCAATGTCTTTTTTTAAAAAAAAATGGATATAGCAGTGCCTACTATGTTCACAGACTGTATTGAGAACAAGATATTGCAAATAAAAAAGGTGAGCACAGTGCCAATCACAGTGTGACCCAGCACTGTCTACAACACAGTCCCTGCCCACGTAAGCAGGCAGCCAGAAAATCCTCTCCCACCTGGAGTAGAAGAGTCTAATCATGTTCAGAAAGAGCAGAGACTTTCAGAAAACACATCTTCAACAATCCTTGCGCAATAAGTAAGCCTAATCCCCACAGCCCTGTGGGACACAATGGTAGAAAAATAGGGTACCAAAGCGGAGACTTAGGCTGTCCAGTTGGCCTCTGTAGCCGCAGAGCCTAAAGCACCTGATACTCGGCACTAAGTGACTGAGAGACTAACAAGGAGGCCTTAGGCCCCTATTACCATCTAGTGGTGCTGGGTTCGTTGCCTCGTTCAGCAAATTGAAGAACAGGATACAGAAATAGCAAGCAAGAGTGGGTTTACTGCAAAAGTGAAAGAGATACAAAGATAGACTTCTTGGAACAGAAAGGACCCCAGAGCTGGAAATCCAGTGGGGAAGTTTTGGCCTGTTCTTTTTATGGTCTTTTATGGTCTCTAGAATTTCCTCCTTTCCTTAGCTCCTCCCACTTTGCCCACCATTACTGATTGATGCCCCCTCAGTCCACGAGTTTTTAATTTTTCTATTGGATTCCCATGCTTAGGAGCATGCATTTGGAAGTGTCTGGCTTGTGCCCACAAACACTTTTATCAATAAGCAAGAAGTTGACCTCATCAGAAGACCCTCTCCATGCTCATTTGTTCTGCCCCCCCCACACCTGCCCTGCCCTGGATGCCTAAGCCCTTCCAGCTCTCCCTCATTCTGAAATTCCAAAGCAAGACACTTGTCCCAAGGCCAGCTTCTCCAAGATCCTCAGGCTCTTCCATCCATAATGCACCTACCACATTAACACAAGCTCCCAACTCAGACTGCCATCTGGACTTCCTTCTGTTCCTCAATCACCAGGAAATCCTTTCCAGACTCTCCCAGCACCAATGCAATCTGGCTCCAGCTGCACAGAAACTGTTCTGGACAAGACGCATGTGCAATGCAGTGTATTTCCACCCCTGCAGGATACCAGAAATGGGAAGGTGTTAATCATGGACATGGCAAATTCCAGGCTAGTTCTTAAAGTAAGGTCAGGTCTGTAAGGACAAACGGCACACACATGTCAAAGGCAAGAGATGGGAAGCAAACCACTGATCAGAAGGCTTTTCCCTATTCAGTATTTAGCAGCCCAGTCAATTGGTGGCTGGCATGGCTCATTTTCAGGGCAGAAAATGGCAGTGGATTATATAGGCTTCTTTTAGGGTGGGACAGGAGGGCAATTCCTGGCGTTCTTATATAGGGATCCAGCTCAGTCATTAGCCTGGGATGGGAATGTGAATAGGGAATTTCCTGAGGCTTATTGTATTGGCATCAGATGACCCATTAGGGTGGGGCATCAGGTGCCAGACAGGTGGAGTTCCTTTTGTGTTCCTTTTCTGGCTGAGGCCTGGGATTTAAAATGACAAAAGCTTAGGGAAAATGTCCTTGGACTTATTTTCCATATCTTTCAAGGTCAGGCTCACCTGAGAATAAATGAAGACTAGAACTGGCGGATTTCCTGAAATTCATCAGGATCCTGATAAATTACGAAGCCTCACCTTACAAATGGTCTAAAAGGAGTAGGGGAACAGAGTCCCCTAAAGTTTCGGGTCTCCGTTTTTTGGGGGGTTTTGAGGGGGTTTTTTTGTTTTGTTTTGTTTTTTGTCAGAAATAACTGTCCCTGAGACACGAACTTGTAAAGGTCATTGGAAAATCTGGTAATGTAATGGCACACTTTCCTCCACAGAAAATTTTAATTAAGCATCTCCAGAAATCTTCACCACAATTGTTCTTAGGACTATCACCCAAAGGATCTCTGCAAAAGAGTTTAGTGCAGTTAAGCTTCCTATTTCCTGTTGCTCTATCTTAGAATAAGTAAATTTGGCCACAGGCCTGAAAAAGTGATGAATGCCCCTTTACTAGTTTTTCACAAATGTTTATGGACTATCTAGTAATATTAACAAATATACAATAGTTTGTAAAAGTTTTCAATCAGGAAGTGCGTTTGCAAATGCAAGGTGTGCTAAGGAAGACTGAAAGGAAAGAAGGAACCTGGAGATGGGCGAGTGAGAAATGAAAGACAGAGACCAGGCAGAGACACACAGGAGAGTTTATTTGTCAGAGCTGATAAATAAAGGCCATCTCTTCATAGACAGAGAGAGGCAAAACAGGCTTGGGGTTCAGGATTTTTATGGGGCAGGCTCAGAGATCAGAGCTGAGTGGGTCCTAATGCAGGCAGTTAAGCCTGAGGTTGCTATGAGGGAGTGGTGAGCCTTTCTCAGAAAGGCCCTTGGGAGGGAAAGCAAAATTTTTCTTAAAATGGTGGCTGTCACTTAAGAAAGTGTCCAGATGCTAAGCAAGAACCTTATATTCCCCTTTTCTTGTTTGTTACTGGGCCTCTCAGGAGACAGAGGTGTAGATCAATCTTATGTAGCTTTTTCCTGCTGGGAAGAAGTGGCTTCTGAGCACTTGTTAGGGGTGCAGGGCATCATTGAGGTGATTATGGTGGTCAGGATGTTACCGCTGTTGACCGGTGACAAGTTCTTGCTTCCCCAATGTTGAAGAATAACACCAAAGAAGCACGCCGAGGCAAGGTCAGAGTAGAAATTAGAAGTTTATTAAAGGACAGCAGAAAAGACTTTTCCCGGAGGAAGAAGGGGACCCAAGAGGTGGAATCTGTGGAAGGGCTGTTGTCTCCCCTTTTTATAGTCTTGGTGATGGAATGTAGGTTGGAAGGCCCGAGGGGTGGGACACAGGTGGGCCAAAGAAGTAATCTGGTCAGGAAGGACTTCATTAACACTTCTTAACATTCCTTTGAGGTGGACTTTGGCCTAGGGCCTCTTTGAGACTTCATTAACATTCCTTGAGTTGTCCTGTGTTTTCCCTGAGTCATTGTCAGCATGGCCTCCATTTTAGATTTCACTCTATATTAGACCCGATTTACCTAACTACACTGACTACCTAACTTTAAATCTGGCTTCATTCTCCCCTCTAATTTGGGAACTCCTTACTGCTGTAAGGAAAGGGGGCGAAGAAGATCTTTCTGGCTTCTTCAGGCTGAAAAGATACGATGTGGGGCAAGCTGCCCCGACCGGCAGGACACATCAACGTGGGCAGCGAACCTAGATGGGGAGGAATGAAGGGACAAGAGACACGAAGGGTGACAGCAAGACAAAAGTTCTGATCAAGCTGCAAACTTTTATTGTTCACACAGGGGTATTTATGGGCTGGGGATGGGGGGAGCTCTCTTATCGGCAGTTGTTAGAAGTCTTCACAAGGCGAGATAGCGCAGGATGTCTCAGGGAGACAGATGGCCGCAGGATGTCTCCCAGGCGAGATGTCTCCTAGGGGGCTGTTTCTTGTAACTGTCAGGCTATTCTTTGAAGGAGAACTCCCTTTTGGTCCCTGGCATCTCCCCCTTACTTATATAAAATATATGACCATACTTTACCGGCCTATGTCTAATAGAGAAATCTTTAATTCTGTTACTTAAGGCTGGATAACCATACTAGCAAACATTAAGCCTACCTGTGTAGGTTAGAAATAAAGGCCTTAAACTAAAAACTATTCTGGCAGTCCCTTTTGATGGTTATCAGGCATTCCTGTCTGAGAATCTCTTTTGCAGCTTCCAGTTTACTTATTTTTGGAAGTTACATTTAACTATTATTATCATTTAAAATGCCCAGGAATAGCAGTGTTTAGGCTTTGACTGTCTTTGCTAAGTGTTTAAGATGAAGCAAGTCAAACTGATTTTTGTTTCTACCTATTGTTAAGTCAGCTGAGTTACTCTGGAAATCCTTGGGAACTTCACAGCAGCTTCTCAGTTCTGCTAGTGCCATTTGCGCTAGGATGGGTCCAGGCCTTGCTTGACCATGTGGCTTCCCTTGGAAGCATCAGGGATGTCTCCCTTTTCTGATAACCCTCCTCTTCACAGCAAATGCACTGATTGGCTTTCTGTCCTCCACTGGTCTCATTAATCTCCCTGTTCAGGAGGTTATGTGGCCTAGGGTTGCAGAGCCCTTTGGAGAAGTCCCTTATTCCCTGACTCAGACTGACTCTGAGGGCAAGAGCCAAATATTGGTTTTCTTGGCCCTTTTAATTTAACTTTAATTTTAGAACTTAAGCTTAAACATCCAGCAAATAAGTTTTAACAGCCTTATATTAATAGTACTGGGCTTTAATGTCTCTCTATCCTGTAGGTGATAACTCCTTATCTTAAATTAGCCCAGGTTGTGTGTTCTTAAATCAGTATCTCTGTAGAACAGCAACAAGCAATCCTTAGACCACCTATAAGCAAACTACAAACTAAAATTAACTAGGGTAAAAGCATATTTAGTTTATGTAATAGCTACCTTGAATTCTGGCAGAGTTATATATTATAATCCCCTGTTTGAGATCCTGGTAATCGTGACAAGAACCAACTTTTGGACACAACTTTTAAATGTACTGAAATCTGGTCTGCTTCTTTCATAGTCGCTCTCACATGTAGTGAGACGGGACATACAGCCTTATCTCAGGCAAGGCAGGGCTCTTTTATAAATCTTAAGTACTATAGTTCTGAAGCTGATCATTTTACAAAGCCTTCATAAATTGTTGCTCAAGTTTACATGAACATTAGCTAACACATCACATCTACAACATGAACTAAAGGCTGAAAACTTCTACCCCCCCCTTTTTTTTTTTTTTTTTTTTTAAGTAGCAAAGTACTTTTGTGTTGTACAATAAAACCTTCACACATATTAGGCTCCCATTAACTTGAAAATACATTTAAATTGTATCTCAGTGTAAAGTAACATGGAACTTTACATATCTTATTGATAACAAATCCAGTTAGAGAACACAAATGATATAAATAAATCTCCAACATGTGTTTTTTTTTTTTCTTTTAAGCCTAAAATTACCATATAACTTCAGAACACCAGCTTGATATAATGCTCTTTTGAAGCTTCTACCTTACAGACTTCTATACCTGGAAGATATGAATTAATAGCACCATAATTACATTGATGATTTTATATTGACCAAGTTTAGCTCTTAAAGAAATAACATTACAATATTGAAGAAATAACAGTTGTTATTTAACCATAGTTGTATAATTTTAAAAACTTATACATATAACCAATTTACACAGACCTTTTTCATCACTTGCTTAAACCCTTTTGTTAACTTAATCATACAGACTTTTTTTTTTATCCAGAAACACATTTTCCCTCTATAAATCCATATCTAGAACCTTTTAGTTTTTCTTTTTCATCTGTTAACCTTCTTTTTTTTTTTCACATTTTGAAATAATACTTGTAAATTTCTGAATTTAAGCAATTATTTTATAGACATCAACATTTTATTATTGAAAACCTAGAAAAACTTATAAGCTTAATTTTAAAGACATCTTTACTTCTATCTGTTTACCCAGTTTAAATTGAACCATTTGAATCACATGAATCAAAGATATTTGGATCCTTTTTTTTTTTTTTTTTTTTTCTGAGCGCTCTTTGTATATCTGCCAATTGTCATATAACTGCATAATATATGGACATACACACACACAGACATAGGACATACAACACATAACATGAGTGTAACACATACACAAGGCCTTGTAGTTTTTTTGTTTTGTTTTGTTTTGTTTTTTTTTTCATTGCAATGTTTAAAAACTCCACAGTTCATCAAAAATAGAACTGATCAGAAAGCATTAACTTGTCCATGAGCTCAAAAAATACAGAATCTAAGGAAAAAACAAGAGTCAAAATGACTGGCCAGTAATTAGTAAATATCATACAATTTACTTTTTGGTTTGGTCTTGTTTGTGTTCAGGTAAAAGGACACTTTTAAGAAAGGAGGATCTGTGGGGATGTAAACTTAAGAAATAAACCTGTGAGAAGGGTATAGCATCCTTTTAAATGTTGGCAGCGCGGTCTTCCATCTCCAGACGATGATAGTGAACCTGTATGGGCTTAGAGGCTAAAATATTAATCTGTTCTTTAATAAATTGAACCAGCCTGTTTATAATGCAGGGTCCTATGGACATTATTAAAAGTAAACCCAACAAAGGGCCTAATAGTGGAAGAAGGTAGGGTAAAAATCCATTAAGCCCAGTCCAGAGGGGATTTTCAAATAGTTCCCTTCGTCTCTTTTCTAGATCTTCTTGAAGCTGCTTAATTTTAGTCCGTACTATGCCTGATTTATTGGCATAAAAGCAGCATCGTTCCCCTAAGGCCAAGCAAACACCTCCCTGGTTAGCTGTCAGCAAATCTAAGCCTCGTCTGTTTTGAAGGACAACTTCTGCCAGGGAGTCTATTTGGTCCTGTATATCTTTAATGGTTCCTGATAGAGTTTGTACATCATCTATAAGTTGCTGAGATAGACGACGGTAAGAGTGTATAGCTGTGCCTAAGCCAGCTGTACCTGTGCCCACAGCAGCTGTAATTCCAAGGGTGGCAAGGAGTGGTAAGGCCTGTATTGCCCTCCTATGTCTTTTAACTAAGGTGTCTAGGCTAGGAATGGGTAGAGGTTCATCTCCTGGGACAATAGTTATATCAGGGAGTAATAAGGCAAGAACACAGCCACCGGTCCAATTCGCTGGAAGCCTGGGGAAGGCTGAGTTTCCTCCACACATAAAAACTGTGCCATTGGGGGGACAAAGAGATGGGGTGGGTGAGGAATAATTTTTTACTGTTGAGCAATTTCCAAAGGAAGTAACTCCAACATCAATATCATAGGTATTATTTTGCATCGCACCTAAAAGACATAATGTAAATGTGCCTATAGGCTGTACTTTAAAAGGAAATCCGGGTTGGCATGTATTATAATTGTCTATGATAGAATTTATAGGAACCGCCATAGGCATGACTGCCCCTGTTGTCATGCAGAGCCAGCAATCACCAGCAAGGGTGGGGTTGGAATTATTAAGCAAGGAGAAGGTAGTTCCCAAAATATCTAATGTATTGGTATCTAAATCTGGGAGCTGGGATTTAGGCAGCACTAAGGGATGATATGTGAGCTCAGGGATTTGTGGTTTCAAAAGTTTGATTATCTGAAGATGCTTGACAGCATCAGTGGGTCCTCCACCATCAGAGACCCCTGTAGGGGCCTTAATGGGCCAGCAGGAGGGTTTACCGACAGTGCCTTGGCATCCAGCTGACTGTAACTTGGTGTATATGCCTTCTCCTCCCCGGTCAAAGAGAACGGGAGTATAATGAATAGTGGTCCCCCTTGCTGCATGAGTTTTGGTTAGGGTGGCTTCAAAAAATTGTTCTCCCTTCTTGTTAACACAAATTGAGGCTGATGCATAACAAGAGACATGCATCGCCTGGGTATGCGTACAAGTTGCAGAACAATTTTGGAGAGCTTTACTTGTACTGGGGGGAATAATCTTTGGCTTGTTAACACATACCCATTCAGGCTTATGAAATCCTCCAAGTTTATGGTCAACCTCAGCACGGAGGTAAGCCACCTTAGTCATGCAGTCAGCAGTCTGGGTCCAACTAGTGGGAGCCTGAGTCCAAAATCCTCCCCTGCATTCGCAGGGGGCGCCAAAAAGGTACTTCCTGATGTTGGAAGGTGGAGGGCCAAGGCCTCCGTGTACAAACCTGTTCAACAGAAGTGCCTTAAGCAGGATCCTCACACAGATTATTGGCTGCATCTGAAATAGAGGAAAATTTGTCCTCAGGGGGAGGGTCTCCGTCCCTGGGTGGAGGTAAGTCATGAACCTGTTTAACCAGGCGTTCTGGTAACCATCTTGGGGCTGCTTGCTCTTGGTCCAAAACACAAGCTGAGCCTCGTCCCCAGATGAGGACAGGATCTGGGCCTTTCCATTTATTTGTAAGGGGATCGCGCCACATAACAGGGGGACGAACAGAACTGGACGAGGGATGCCAGTGTCTGTCTGCGGCCGAATGGCCTTCACTGTCTAGGGTAAGAAAATTAAGGGCAAATAATGCATGGTTAAGGCGATCCCTGGGAGTGGTAAATACAAGGGCGGAAGCCTTAAGGCGGGTTAGCCAAGTCTTTAAGGTAAGATGGGCACGTTCCACAATGCCTTGGCCCTGAGGGTTGTATGGAATTCCAGTAGTATGACAAATTTGCAAGGTGGCACAAAACTGTTTAAACATGGCACTGGTATATGCAGGACCATTATCTGTTTTAATATGTATCGGTTTACCCATTATGGAAAAGGCTGAAACAAGATGGGAAAGGACATCTTTGGTAGCCTCTCCGGAATGTGGTGATGCGAAAATAAAGCCACTGAAGGTATCTATAGAAACGTGTATATATTTGGTTTTTCCAAATTCAGGAAAATGAGTGACATCCATTTGCCAAACCTGATTGGGCAGCAATCCTCGGGGATTAACTCCCAAGTGTTGAATGGGGAGGGAGACAGCGCAAGCAGGACATGCTTTTACTATTTCTCGTGCCTGCTGCCTGGTAATTTTACAAAGTAATCGAAGGCTCTGGGAATTTAGATGGTGAAGATTGTGTAACTCCATGGCCTTTTGAACGGAGCCAACAAAAATTGGAAAGATGGAACGAGTTGCTGCATCAGCCTGGGCATTGCCTTGTGTTAGAGGGCCGGGAAGATCAGAGTGTGCCCTGATGTGTCCTAAGAAAAATGGGTGTTGTCTGGCCTGAATTAGCTGCTGAAGCTGGTGAAACAGAAAGGCCGCATTGGAAGAAGCCTTAATGGCAGGTGAAATCTCCAGCAGGGGCACAGAATGAGCAATGTAGGCACTGTCTGTATAAATATTAACAGGCTTATCGAAAAATGTTATAAAAACTTGTGTTATGGCAAACAATTCCACAAGCTGTGCTGACTGATAGACAGTATCAAAGATGGTAGGCTGATTATTGACAACAAAGACCGCACGGCCGTTACTGGAGCCGTCTGTAAAGACAGTAAGGGCTTGGGGAATGGGAGCTTTTTGAGTAATTTTGGGAAAAATAAATGGATGTAATTGGGCAAAATGTAAAAGGGGGTCATTGGGGAGGTGGTTATCAATTGTTCCCCAAAAGCCTGATAGGGCAATACCCCATTCATCCCCTGTCTGTAGTAAAAATTGGGTTTGGTCCTTAGTATATGGAATTAAAATATTATCAGGGTCTTTGCCAAAATGTTGTCGAGAAAGCAAACGACCTTTGATAATAATAGAAGCTACCTGAGCAGGATAAACAGTAATAACCTTGGAGGATGTGGTGGGTAAATGGACCCAAAGCAAGGGGCAGCCTTTATTTTTAAAATGTGGATTCCGCTGCCAAAATATTCCTGTGGGTGTATGAGGAGTGTGTAAAATAACCAGAACCAGAGGAAGGTTATAGGAAATTTGTGTAACAAACTGTTGGGCAATGGCTTCTGTGACTTGGTTTAATGCCTGTCGTGCCTCGGGAGTAAGCTTTCGAGGGGAGGAGGGGTGGGAATCACCTCTCAAAATATCATTAAGGGGCAGAAGTACACAAGTGGATAATTTTAAATATGGTCTTAGCCATTGAATATCCCCCAGTAATTTTTGAAAATCATTAAGGGTGTGAAGTTGGTCCACACGTAGTTGTATTTTAGGAATTTGGATCTGATTATCTTGAAGTTTAAGGCCCAAATAGGTATAAGGGTCTTGTGTTTGAACCTTATCAGGAGCTATCTGTAGTCCCAAGGTAGTGAGGGCTTTGTAAAGGTCCAAGTAACAATTATTAAGGTCATGGTTATTAGGTGCAGCAATTAACAAATCATCCATATAATGTAAAATATAAGTTTGTGGCCATCGCTCTCTTACAGGGTCTACTGCTTGAGCCACGTATTTTTGGCAAAGACTAGGGCTGTTAGCCATACCTTGGGGGAGAACCTTCCATTGAAACCTCTGCATAGGGCCCTGAAAATTAATGCGAGGGAGACTAAAGGCAAAATAGGGTCTATCCTCAGGATGTAAAGGAATGGTAAAAAAGCAATCTTTTAAGTCAATAACCATTTTACAATAGTTTTTGGGAATAGCCACTGGTGTGGGAATGCCTGGCTGTAGTGCTCCCATTGGGCGCATAACTTTATTAACGGCACGTAAATCTTGTAAAAGGCGCCACTTGCCTGATTTTTTCTTGATAACAAAAATAGGAGTATTCCATGGTGAGGTTGAGGGCTCTACATGGCCGGCTGCCAGCTGTTCCTGCACTAACATGGAGGCAGCCTCCAATTTTTCTTGGGTAAGGGGCCACTGATCCACCCACACAGGAGTCTGAGTCTCCCAAATAATCTTATCTGCATGGGGTACAGGAGGGTCAGGGACCGACACTAAAAATCCGAATACCCAAGTCCATATGTATCTGTTTTTTGTATGGGTTGCATGGGCTCAACCAGTCCTTGTCTCAGTCTCCCAAGGCCTGTACCAGGAACAAAATTCATACGAAGCATTTGATGAGTCACTATGGAATTGGGACTGGCAAGAATAACTTCCATTTGACTCAAAATATCTCTGCCCCATAGGTTAACGGGGAGGTCAGGAATGACAAAAGGAGTGACAGTTCCCTTATTACCCTCTTTATCAGTCCAGCTAAGAGCCCTAGAGCTGACCAGAGGATTTTTTGACTGTCCTATCCCTTTAAGGTCAGTCAAGGATGGGGTGAGGGGCCAGCCTGATGGCCAGTATTTTTGAGAGATAATTGTGGCATCAGCCCCAGTATCTAGGATTCCTTGGAAGTCCTTTCCTTCAATAAGTAGGGTAAGGGTGGGTCTATCGTGAGAAATGGGCTGAACCCAATACGCATCAGAGGAGCCCAGGGAGGCAGTGCCCCGAGGTAGGGTTTGGGCGGTGGAAGTGCCTCCTGAATCTAAGGGAAGGAGTATTAATTGTGCGAGTCTTGTTCCTGTTGGGATGGCTGCAACTCCATTAATAGCTGTGGCCAGTATTTTTATTTCTCCAGTGAAATCATTATCAATAATGCCAGGGAAGACCTGAACACCTTGTAAGGTAGTAGAGGCCCTTCCAAGAATAAGGGCACACGTATGAGATGGAGGGGGACCCATAATTCCAGTGGATATTATCTGGGGCCCTTGCATGGAGTCTAATATTGTATCGGTGGTGGCACAGAGGTCCAATCCTGCGCTGCCTGGGGTGGCTCGTTGGAGGGAGGCAATCGTGGAGAAGGATTTTGAGGTAGGTTGGGAGTTTGGGAGGGAACAAACCTTATTGCCCCTAGGTTTGTCCTGGGGGAGGTCGGGGCCAGGGGCCGGCCCCACAGGGAGTTTCCCGGGAAGCGGGAAGAAGTAGGCTGTCCAAGGGCATTTGTCTTAGATCTACACTCACTAGCCCAGTGACGACCTCTACCACATCTAGGGCAAGGGGTGGCTGGGGGCGGTTTAGCCCCGGTTTGAGGAGACACCATCCCTAGGCTTTGCTTGCCTGTCGGACACTCGCGTGCAAAATGGCCAGGCTGTTTACAAGTAAAGCAAGTACGTGAGCCAGGATTGCGAAAGGCCTTGGTAAAGGCAGCACCTATGGCCAGACCCATAGCATGGGCTGCACCCACCCCGGCACAGAGTCTAATAAAGTCAGAAAGTTCCCCTTTGTCCTTATGTGGTCGAAGAACATCCTGACATGCGGGGTTGGCGTTTTCAAAGGCAAGATGTTTTACAAAGGGGCTTTCGCTTTCGCTTGGTCCAAGCAGGCGCTCCGCGGCTAGGTTAAGCCGGGCAACAAAGTCGCTATAAGGCTCGTCAGGCCCTTGTAGGATTTTTGCCAGGGAAGTGGTAGCCGAGCCCTTTTGAGGGAGGCGTCTCCAAGCCTGTAAGCCAGCCGTCTGAATCTGCGCCAAAAGTCCAGCAGGGAAACGCGCCTGTTTAGGGTTAGTGTCAAAGGGCGCATTGCCCACTAGCTTAACATAAGTCCAGGATTTAGAGGAGGCCTTTGTTAAATTTTTTTGAGCAGTTTCCCGACAGTGCTCTTTGAAATCTGCATTCCATAACAGGAAGTCTCCGGCACTGAGGGTAGCTCGGGCTAAAAATTTCCAGTCATTAGGAGTAAGCCATTGTGCGCTGTGACTCTCTAGTAAAGCCAATGTGTAGGGCGCAGTGGGTCCATAGTGAGCACAAGCCTTTTTAAGTTTTTCAAGAAAGGGCAGGCTTAATTTTTTGTAAGCACTCTGGGTTCCTTCCTGCCTAGGGGTGAACTCCTCATCCTCTGAGTCCTGATCTTCCTCTTGCCCTCCCCCCCGCTTCATCCCCTTGATCCGTTTCCTCGGCTTCTTCCTCTAGATCTGTTTCCTCCGCTTTCTCTTCTTTGTCCTCAGCCTGGGCGGGCTTATCTGTCTGACTGCGGGTGACTGGGAAGGTGAGAACAGGCCGAGGGCGCGGCTTAGCCTTTGTATCGGATCGCCTTGGGCCAGCTTGGGTTGACTCCGTGCCTAAGGCTAATGAGCTGAGCTCAGAGTCAAGGGATCTTAATTCTTTTAAAAGTTGGATCTGTTCCCGTCTATGTTGGAGAGACTCTCGCAAGGGAGCCAGATCAGGCAGGGGAAGTGGAGAAAAAATGTCTGAGGGGGCAGTTGGTCCCTGAAGGGCCGGAGCACAAAAGGCAGGAGGGATATAGGAGGGAGGTGGATGTGTGAGTCCTATAGGCTGTGGCAGGGTCCTGAGAGGTGGCGGGTCTTCTGAATGGTAGCGAACTGCTTCCTTCTCCAAGGTAGCCTCCTCCCCAGGGGTCAATGTGTCTCCAGGATTCAAAACTGGATAAAGGCGGTTGGTAACCGTTGGAGCCTTATTTATTAGGGCGGGGTTTTGAGCGGGACCAGGAAGGTTCCCAGAGTCCTGGGGAGACTGAGAAGGGTCTGTGTCTATACTAACTGAAGGGCATGCCGAGGGGGGACGAGAGGTCTTTTGCATAGCCTCTTCCCCAATCCTGACAAGTTTTAAGGTACCGTTGTCAAAGGGTGAACTTTTAAGAAGTTCATTAATTAAGTTCCAGTAAGAAAAGGTGGGAATAGGCACCTTTTCTGGGCCAAAGGATTCATAATAATCTTTTAAACAGTCTCCTACTCTGAGCCATCTTTTACCATCAATGGTCCCTTCAAGGGGAAACCACGGACACAATTCTCCTACGTATGAAAAGAATAATTTTAAGTCCTTTTTCTTAACACGAGCCCCCCGTGTCTTGAGGGCCTCCTTGAGGCCTGACAAAAACAACTCATGTGACGAAACTGCTTGTCCCATGGTGTGCCACTCACCTCGCGTCGTCCTCGCTCTCCTCCCGGATCTGTCTCTCGGTCGTGTCTCCGAGGCGATCGCACGCTCCCGCTTGGCCAAGTCTTCCCGGAGAACGGCGTTCCCCCTCAGTCAAAGGCTCGAGCCCCACACTGGGCGCCAAATGCCCCGACCGGCAGGACACATCAACGTGGGCAGCGAACCTAGATGGGGAGGAATGAAGGGACAAGAGACACGAAGGGTGACAGCAAGACAAAAGTTCTGATCAAGCTGCAAACTTTTATTGTTCACACAGGGGTATTTATGGGCTGGGGATGGGGGGAGCTCTCTTATCGGCAGTTGCTAGAAGTCTTCACAAGGCGAGATAGCGCAGGATGTCTCAGGGAGACAGATGGCCGCAGGATGTCTCCCAGGCGAGATGTCTCCTAGGGGGCTGTTTCTTGTAACTGTCAGGCTATTCTTTGAAGGAGAACTCCCTTTTGGTCCCTGGCAGCAAGCAGTTTGGAGTCCCCCTTAAAAAATCGGGTCTATCGAGTGGTCCATGATAGGCTGGAGGGCCATTTGAGTGATGGGTGGTCTATAAGAGAAACAAGAATTCATTAGTACTGGAACCATATTGATGTAGCAATAAATGCCATAGCACAGGAATATGCCAATGAGTATGATGACAAAGACAGAGACTAACAATGATTTCCACCAGGAAGTACCAAGAACCAGGAGCTAAGATATTGTTTCCATGACAAAGTTGCTGAGGACATGGCTTCTCTCTGAGCATGTAAACATGTCACATTGCCAGAAATGTCAGGGATGTAAATACAACATTTAACTTTTAGGGTTACAGATGCCCTTTTCCCTAAGATACAGTTTAATAATTTAATGTCATCTGATCTTGCAAAAATCCTTTTACTAGTGTGACCTCTGTGTCTAATAGAGAAATCTTTAATTCTGTTACTTAGGGCTGGATAACCATACTAGCAAACACTAAGCCTACCTGTGTAGGTTAGGAATATCTGTTTAGGCCTCAAACTAAAAACTACTCTGGCAGTTTCTTTTGATAGTTATCAGACATTCCTACTTAAGAATCTCCTTTGCAGCCTCCAGTTTACTTATTGTTGGAGGTTACATTTAACTATTATTATCATTTAAAATGCCCAGGAATAGCCGTGTTTTGGCTTTGACTGTCTTTGCTAAGTGTTTAAGATGAAGCAAGTCAAACTGACTTTTGTTTCTATCTATTGTTAACAGTCAGCTGAGTTTCTCTGGGAGTCCTCGGGGAACTTACAGCAGCTTCTCAGTTCTGTTAGTGCCATTTGCACTAGGATGGGTCCAGGCCTTGCTTGACCATGTGGCTTCCCTTGGAAGCATCAGGGATGTCTCCCTTTTCTGATGACCCTCCTCTTCACAGCAAATGCACTGATTGGCTTTCTGTCCTCCACTGGTCTCATTAATCTCCCTGATCGGGAGGTTATGTGGCCTAGAGTTGCAGAGCTCTTTGGAGAAGTCCCCTATTCCCTGATTCAGACTGACTCAGAGGGCAAGAGCCAAATTTTTAATTTTAAAACTTAATCTTAAACATCTAGCAAATAAGTTAACAGCCTTATATTAAGAGCACTGGGCTTTAATGTCTATCTATCTGGTGATAACTTCTTGTCTTAAATTAACCCAGGTTGTGAGTTCTTAAATCAGTTCCTCTGCAAAACATTAACAGGCAATCTTTAGACCATTTATAAGAAAACTACAAAATAAAATTATCAAGAGTAAAAACATTTAGTTCATATAATAGCTACCTTGGAGTTTGGTAGAGTTTATCCCTTGTTTGAGATCCTGGCAATCGTGACAAAAACCAACTTTTGGACACAACCTTAAATGTACTGAAATCTGGCCTACTTTTTTCATAGTCACTTTCACATGCAGTGAGATGGGACATAGAGCCTTATCTCAAGTAAGGTGGGGTTCTTCATAAATCTTAAATACTATAGTTCTGAAGCTGATCTTTGCTTTTTAGACATCATTTTACAAAGCCTACATAAATTGTTGTGAACTTGAGCAAACACAACATAATATCACATCTAAAACATAAATTAGAGAAAGGCTGAAAGCTTTTAACCTTTTGTAGAAAAGTAGCAAAGTACTTTTGTGTTTTGCAATAAAACCTTTACATAGATTAGGCTCTCATTAACTTAAAAATACATTTAAATTGTATCTCAGTGTAAAAAACAACATGGAACTTTACATAACTTATTGATAATAAGTACAGTTATAGAACACAAATGATATAAATAAATTTCCAACATATTTTTCTTTTAAGCCTAAAATTACCTTACAATTTTAGAACACCAGCTTGATATAATGCTCTTTCTAAAGCTTCTACCTTACAGACTTGTATACCTGGAAGATATGAACACATTAATGGCACCAATTACATTGATGTTTTTATATTAACCAAGTTTAGCTTTTAAAGAAATAACATAGCACAATTCTCTAAAACAACAGCACTTGTTTAACCAGCTGTTTAATTTCTTTAAGATTACTTGCTCAAGAACTTACACTTATAAGCAATTTACACAGACCTTCTTTATATCATTTACTTAAACCCTCTTAATTACTTAATCATATAGACTCTTATCCAGAAACACATTTTCCCTCTATTAAATCCATACCTAGAACCTTCTAGTTTCTCTTTTTTATCTGTTAACCTCCTTCTGTTCACATTTTGAAACAATACTTGTAAATTTTTTAATTTAAGCAGATTATTTCATAGACATCAACATTTTATTAGGGCCTTTTTGAACACCTAGAAAAACTTATAAGCTTAATTTAAGACCTCTTTTTATCTATTTACCAAATTTAAATTGAGCCATTTGAATCACGTGAATCAAAGATATTTGGATCCATTTTTAATTTTTCATGAGCGCTCCTCATCTGTCAATTGTCATATCACTGCATGATATATGGACATACACACAGACATACCGACATACAACACGTAACACAAGTTTAACACATAACACAATAGTAAAGGCCTTGCAGCTTTCTCAGGTGAAATCTCATTGCAATGTTTAAAAAAAACTCCAGTTGATCAAAAATAGAACTTATCAGAAAAACATTAACTTGTCTGTAGGAACAAAATCATGAGCTCAAAAAATATATAGAATCTAAGAAAAGGCAAAAGTCCTAGAAAAAATTGACCGGCCAGTAATTAGTAAATGCCATACAATTTACCCTTTGGTTTAATCTAGTTTGAGTTCCCATAAAAAGACACTTTTACCCCTTTTTTTTTTCCTCGGGCCTCAGATCTGTCTCCTACTGAGTGCTCCAGGCTTCTTCTATTTGCATATCAACTTAAGTCCTGGCTGAGGTCTGGAAGGAACTGGGAAAACTGGAATTTTGAGCAGAAACTTCATGCCTAAGGCATTTTAACCATAAGTCACAATTTTCAGGTTTGGATATTGAAAATTATGATACAAGTTTAAGATACAATTTACAAAATTTCATCTTTATATCTTCCTACACTAGAAAAACTTGCTCACACAAAACTGAAAATAGGATCTTTCTTGATAATATAAAAGCTACCACAGAAGAAATTTCTTCAGGATCATTAAGCCACTTTCTTTGTTCTTAAGTTCCTAAAGTAGTATTAAGTTACATTAAATAACCTGAAAATTTTTTTAAAAGAACCACACACTACCATGTGTATCCAAAATTAAGCTTAAAAAATTTTTAGACTGTTGCTATTTAATGTCATTTTAATAAGTCAGACCAACGTTTTAATTCAACACTTTTTTTCTAAATCTTACACACTGAGAGAAACAGATACCAAATCATAATTTACTATCCTTGCCCAAGTTAATGCACTGGTACACCTAGTGAAATCTCCTTAGGCTACCCAGTTCAAAAATTGATGAAAAATAAATAAATAAAACTAAATGATTGGGAGTTACTTGTCAACTTGGAAGTAGAGTTCTTTTAATTTTCTTTTTTTTTATTTTTTATTTTTTTTTTATTGGTTGTTCACAACATTACAAAGCTCTTGACATATCATATTTCATACATTAGATTGAAGTGGGTTATGAACTCCCAATTTTACCCCAAATGCAGATTGCAGAATCACGTCGGTTAATTTTCTATCCTAAGTATTTTAAGTTCTCTGGCATGAACTATCTGAAATCACAAACTAAACAATTACCTAACCCTAACTTTTAACTGCAAGATTATGCAATGCTTCAAACTCATTTAGATACCAGATTGTTACAATGAAACATCATCTTTTAGACACACATTTAGCCTAGATTATCCCCAAGAAACAATCTATAATAACCTTTAAAACAGACCAGATGAGAGAAAAAATCTCCAGGTTTTTAACTTCATTTAATTATGACTCTTATCAGTGGCACCTTAGATTTCCCATGAGTAGATCAGATGTTCTCACATAGGGGCAACTATAGTGTAAAATCAGTGTGACTGACTTTACTGCATTCAGGTGGAGAGTAATCCTTACAGTGCATGAAGAAATGAGGAATTTCCCCAAAGCGAAAATGGCTCTGGCAGCTTCTGGGAATTCCTCAGTTTCCCTTTCACTTGCAAGATTAGCTCCTTTGGATAGATCCAATCCCAGGCAATCTGGCATATCTCCTAACTTTCCAATAGAGTCAGTTTTTATCTGCCTTAGGTCTTGAAGGGGGAAGGGGGTATGTACTTTGATCGGCTCAAATTTTTCTCTTGATTCTTTTTCCTCAGTGAGTCCAAGATCTTTTCTCTTCATGGCAGATATCATAGCTAAGTCTACTTTACACTGTTGGCATAATTTAGGATTTTCCCTTGGAGCAAAGAAAATCTGAACATACAGCACCTCACACCATTTCCTTTTTTGTAACTTTTATCAAACTGTAAAATTGTATTAAAATTGATATTCCCTCTGGTGACCAGTTTTCTCCATCAGAGAGTTTGTATTGAGGCCAGGCCAAGAAAATGAGGTGCTTTTTCTTGAGCGTCTGAGGTTCAAATTTATCCCAATTTTTCAATATGCAGGCTAGTGGTGCACCTGGCGTATTGGAGAGAGAGAAGCTCCCCTCTGAGTGAGAAGAAAGCAGAACTCAGGCGCCCATGCCGCGCCAGAGAAAACTGTTCTCATTAGGGACCTCTCCCTAAGCTTGAGCTTCCTAAACGGTCCAGAAAACCCGTCTCTCACCTTGCTTTGCCAAGGGGTTTCTGGTCCCCTTTAGCAAACTGCTAGGGTCTCAGTTTGCCCTGTACCAGAGACCCTGGGAGGATTCAGACTTAAGGGCCTTACTGCTTTCCTCCTGGCCACTAAAAACCCATTGCAAATGAAAAACATGCACTTTTTGTCACCTTTGCTCTGTAGACTAGCAGATTACCGGAGGAGATGATTCTAAAAATGCCTCTCTTAGCTTAAAGAACACAGCTCATTTTAAACATTGGGCGGTAAAACAGACTATTGAAAGTTACCTATGCACCTTAGGGAACCTCGGCAGATTTTGCTAATTATCCCATGCCTTTCTCTCAGTCCTACAACCTGAATTGCTAAACATTTCTGACCTGCGAAGGAAGGGGAGCATCCAGGAGGAATGGATGCGGGGTTGGGAGTGTTGCGTAGCCCATACGGAGGCAAATGTGATTGGGGCTTTCCCTCAGTGCCATTCATCTACTGATCACCCTAGATACCCCTGAGGGCTGTCGGGAGGGGGCTCAAGAGAAAGGAACCTTAGGAATCACCTGAGAGTAGCCCAGACCGGAATTCTCCAAACTCCTTCCTCCACCTCCACGCATCTGAGGCAGATCGGGATTCGGGACACTGTGTACTCACGCCAATTGCTCTCCGGGCCCAGACAGAAAAGTTGGAAGTGGCTTTGGCAGAACCCAACATGCCTGCTCTGTATTGAATAGGTGATTGAGAGCTGCCTAGGCCCAGAAACCTCTCTCCTGAGTCTTGAAGAGTGGCAGCTGCACTAATTGCGTTTAAGTAGCCGTAGGGTGCCCACCTTACCTCCAGAAAAAAAGAGAGAGAGAGATGCACCTCAAACAGACATGGGGTGCGTGCACTTACCTCTGTGTAGAAAAGTCTCGGTATGGGACCTCCAATATGTTACCGATATTGACCGGTGACGAGTTCTTGCTTCCCCAATGTTGAAGAATAACACCAAAGAAGCACGCCAAGGCAAGGTCAAAGTAGAAATTAGAAGTTTATTAAAGGACAGCAGAAAAGACTTCTCCCGGAAGAAGAAGGGGACCCAAGAGGTGGAATCCGTGGAAGTGCGGTTGTCTCCCCTTTTTATAGTTTTGGTGACGGAATGTAGGTTGGAAGGCCCGAGACACGGACTTCCTTGCTGAGGGCCATTACCAAGTAGGAATGACGCATCGAAATTTCCTTGCCAAGCGTACCCCATGCTGCTTAGAGGACATTCGATGGGACATTGCATGCATGCTTTAATAAGGTGACCTTGCTCAAGGACCAAAGCGGATCCGGGTTTAGAGCTGATCAGGTTTGAGGAAGTAACCGGCTCCTTGAGTTTAAGGCATTGCCAGTTTAAGATAATGGGTTTTAGGGAAGTTGGAGATTGAAGATTATTGCTGGGATTAGGGTGTTCCTGCTGCTTGTTCCCGTTGAGTTCTCGTGAGATTAAAATGGGATTTGGAGATAGCCTCGTGGAGTAGGTGAATTGTGCGGGCAGACGGCAGAACACGATTGCCCCTGGACCTGTGTGGAGGCGGTGTGAGAGCGGGAATAAAGAATTGCTGTTTGAACCTACAAAAGGTGTGTGGTGGCTCGTGATTCTGGTGCCAAGCCGAGACATTGGCTTTGGCACTTCCTAACTTTAAATCTGGCTTCAAGGAGGTGCCGGGCGATGCTGACTCCAGATGGCCCAATTTTGCTGAGGGCTTGGAAGTCCTGTAACAGAAGCTGGTTCATGGTTTGGTTAGAGATCTTTTCAATCTGGTCTTGAATAAATCTAATGACGCAGGGGGCAAGCATTAGCAAAAGGCCTATGACAAGGAGAGAGGTCAGGAAAGGAAGGGCTCACTGGAGAAGGGGGTTACTTAGCTGCAATCCTTCAGTTCCAATGGCAGTTGGAAGCTTTGAGACCTGAAGGAGATCGGAGAGAAAGGGGGCATTAGTAATTGAAGTTCCTTTGGTGGTAAGGAATCCGTGCTCCTTCCAAATAGCAGAGTGGGAGAAAAGTATGTGGAAAGCGTATTTAGAGTCAGTGTAGACATTGAGGGAGGCTCCCTTTGCCAAAATCAAGGCTCTGATGAGGGCAACCAGTTCAGCCTGCCGATTGGATATATATTGGGGAGGGAAACCACTTCCACACCCCAGATACCCTCTTCAACAAATGCCCTCTTGAAGGAAGGAGGAGCCGCCATCTGTGAACCATGTGTAAGTTGCCTGGAGCAAAGGGGCCTTCCTTGCTCCAGGCAACATACACATGGAATAGTGCCCTGTTTCCCTAATGGGAAGGGACATCCTCACAAAGTTGGAGGCTATGCTTTCTTTCTCCCCTCATATACGCTTCCATCCAGACTTACCTGCTGCTCCCCTGATCCTCACCCTTACCAGTATGTGGGAGGGATGTAGAAGAAGCTCCTCCAGAGTTTCAATGCATGAATGGGAAGAGGAGAAGAGGTGGAAGAGTCCCGAGGAGCAGGGAGGAGAATAGCGGGGCTTAAAGGTGAGCTCGTGTGGAAAGTAAGACTGGGATCTTCCACCAAGGAAACCTGTAGAGATAAAAGTCGACAGGGGGGTAAGGAATGTAAGCCCTTGTAGGTGAGCAGTTCCTTTAGGTGATGGGGGGCCAGGATGGTGAGTGGGGCCCCAAAGGTGAGTTTCTTTGACTCGTTAATGAGTAGAGAGGTTGCGACCAGGGGTCAAGACCCTTTGATAGAAAAGCCACAGGGGCAAAGGTTGGCCCCAGCATGTATTGGAGAACCCCTAGAGCAAATCCCTGCTTTTCAGCCACATAAAGGTGAAATGGGCATGTGAGATCAGGGAGATGGAGAAAGTTTTGAAGTCAATCTTCTGTGTTGTAGCCAAGGAAAAAGCTAAATTGACACTTTTTTTTTCTTTCTTTTCATTTTCTTTTTTTCCTTAGGCCTCTTATCAAGCCTGAGGAGTCTGTCCTTTGTAGTTCAAGGTTAGCTTCTTGTGGCCCTGGCCAGGGAGATGGCTGCCTAGGGCTTCAGTGTAGGAGAGTTCTGGGTCCCTTGTTTGTCTAGAAGTAGGGTCTCTAGAGGAATTCAGAGTTTAAGTGGCGAGTAGAACCTGGGCGGGGGAGCAAGAGGAGCAAAGGGAAGGCTTAGAATGGAGAAAGGAGAAAGCCTGCACATAAGGGATTTCCTTCCGTTTTCCTAGGCACTCACAAAAGTTATGAAGATTGGAAGGTTCAATTGACCCATGGGCCTTTAGATCAGGAGCCAAATGGAGTGGGGCTAAGTGGGCAAGGAGGCAGCCAAGAGGTGAGTCAGATGGGATTTGGGAGTTCCCCAGGGCGAGTTGGCATCTGGGACTGAGAGAAGGGAGTCACCTGCTACTTCCCTGGTCCTGGGCTTTGCCCGTACAGCATCTTGATTGCCCGGCCAGGGCTTTCATGAGCTCTGCTGAGGAGCTGAAAACCAAGACCCAAGAGTGAACTCACCAAGGGAAAGGGATTGGGAGTTCCCTATGGCGAGTCGGAGTGAAGTGGCACCCCCTCTCTCCACAGAAAAAGTCTTAACTGGGCTTCTCCAGGAATTCTCACCATGGCTGATTTGGGGACTGTCAGCCAAAGAGTCTCTGAGAAAAAGTTCAATATGGATAAATGTCCTATTTTCCTGTTGACCTGTTTAGCTTGGCCACTGGACAGGAAGCTACCAGCACTCCAGGTGCTGGGCACCCCCTTAATAATTTTTCACAAATGTCTCCAGTATAGTAGTTTGTAGAAATATGCTAACGAGGCTTCTGGCCTTGAGCTGGGCTTCACAGAGATGTCGACATTTTTTAAGAAAAGATACCAATTGGGCTCCATGGTAACAGCTGGCAGGGGAGGAAAGAAAGGGGAGAAGAAGCTCTCCCTTTTTCAGGTGTTGTCCTTGAAGGGTTAACTTGCCTAAAACAGTGAAGGAAAAAGAGCTGCTTTTGTGTGAATTTCTGCAGACTGTGAACTTCTGAGCCCTTCCCCTCACATGCTGGGTATAAAACTCTGAAATTACCTGTATTCGCCATTCAGGGGATTGATTGATGACAGCAAAGGCTGTACCCTCTGAACCTGGCTACAGCCAAATAAAACTGTTTCCTGCTATCTTTGGTGCCTTGCCTCGTTTGTCCCTACAACAGGAGTGAACTCACCAAGGGGAAGGGATGGGTGAGAATCTTGGTGCTGGGCCAAGATCTAAGTTCTAAAGAGGAGACTTGTCTGGGGCTGGAGACGTGGCTCAAGCGGTAGCGCGCTCGCCTGGCATGCGTGCGGCCCGGATTCGATCCTCAGCACCACATACAAACAAAGATGTTGTGTCCGCCGAAAACTAAAAAATAAACATTAAAAAAATTCTCTCTCTCTCTCTCTTAAAAAAAAGAAAGAAAGAAAAAAGAGGAGACTTGTCACTGCTGTCTCTAGCGAGTAGACTTGGGAGGAGGAAGAGAGGGGAAGGGTGAAGCCACTTACTCAATTGACACCGGAATGTGGATGAAGAAGAAGAGTGCTAGGTGAATGGAAGAAGGTGTGTCATTGTCCTGGGCCCTCAGGTCATTGTCCTGGGCCCTCAGGCCAGGATCCCAAAGTTGCTCAAATTCCGGAGGGGAGAGCAAAGCTGATGGGAGAACATGATCAAGTCACTGGCATCAGTGAAAGAAAAGTGGCGCAGGACTAATCACACACACAGCTGGGATAAGAAGCCAGTTTATTGTCAGGAGCCTGACACAGCTGCTCTGCGAAAAGAGAGGGACAGCAGCAGCAAGAGGGGAGAGCAGACATTGTGATTGGGCCAGAAAATGGAGCGGGTCTTTGTTATGGATGTGAATGGGCTCATGGTGTGAGGCGATAGAAGGACTTGAAACATCCCAGACAGTAGGGTCCACCTCAGAAGGGGGTCATGGGAAGGCCCTGACAGACGGAATAGGGGATGGTCCTAAGGTAAGGGTGAGGATCAGGGGAGCGGCAGGTGAGTCTGGATGGAAGTGTATGTGAGGGGAGAAAGAAAGCATAGCCCCCAACTTTGTGAAGATGTCCCTTCCCATTAGGGGAACAGGGCACTGTGGAGTGACCAAAAAGGAGTAGGTAAAAATTAGAGCCAAAAGTGCAAACAAGGCTAGGTGTCTATAAGGGTTGGTAGTAGGCCCCCAGAACTCCTTGAGGACTGAATATGTAGCCCTGGTGTCCAGGAGGAAGGGGACAGGCCTACCTAAAATACACAGAGTTACCTTGGGTTCCGTGGAGTGATGGTAGTGGTCAGGTGAGGGGACCTGGGCCTCGCTGGTCCTCTGCAGCAATCCTAAGAGTTGGAAAGGGGAACCAGAAGGGCTGGATGGCCAGGGGCCACTATAGGCTCAGGGACAGTCAACAGCCCAGTGTCTTTCCTCGGACAAGGGCCTGGAGGCTTGCAAGGCTTGGGACGTGTACAAGCCCAGTGACCTGTCTGACCACAGAGTCCGGGTGGTCCTGAGGGACCCTTCCATGGGCCAGTGGAACCAGAGACAGATGCTTAGTCTGGATGGATGGCTTGAGTGAGCATCTGACATTTCTGCTACCGGGCCTTCTTGTCTCTCCTGTTATACACCTTAAAGGCCACTCCCAGAACTTCAGCTTGGGGAGTTAGGGGCACCTCTTGAGGTGCCTTAGTTTGGCCATAATATTGGGAAACTCTGGGAGAAAATGTAGGTCATTAGTAGTGGTCTCATCTGGAGTCTCAGGGTCCAGATTAGTATTTTGTAATAAAGCCTTGGTTACTTGATCTAAAAATGCTGAAGGGTTTTCATTTTTAACCTTGGATAACTTTCTGAAGCTTGTCATAATTGATAGCCTTATAGGCTGCCTTTCTAAGTCCTGCCATAAGGCAAGTCATGAATTGGTTTCTACTAGTTACTCTTCTAGGTGAATTATAATCCCAATTGCTATCCCAATCAGGGACCGCTTCAGTGCCAATCAGATGGGCAGGGGAGGTCTGATGTACCTCATCAGCATAATTTCTAGCTCGCTCCCAAACTCCCCTGCGCTCCTCAGGCAGGAGGGAGGTAGGCAAGATCACATGGACATCATGGAAGGTCAAATCATATAATTGGGTCAGATGTTGAAACTCTTTGATATATGTGGTGGGGTTGAAGTATAGGACCCAAGCCACTTTTCCATCTGTGACAGAGAAAGGCACATGAATGCGGATTACACCATCTACCCCCAGCCACCTCTCAGAGAAGACACAGAGATGTGGGTTGGGCAGCGGCAGCCCACGAGTGTATGGCAGGACAAGAGAAGGGTGGAGGGGCTGTGGGGACAGTTGCTGTGGCGACTTCATCAGAAAGACAATTGTGATATGGTGGGGGCTCATCTGCTGGGTCCTTGGAGGAGGAGTCCTAGGTAGGATCTTCTGTCCCTTTGGAAGCAGGCATAGGGGAGGTGAGAGCTAAGGGGATTTGTGCAAGAGAGCAAGAGTTGCAGAGAAAGGGCTTAGAATATTCAGAGAAGGCCTGAACGTATAATGTCTCTTTCCATTTTCCCGAACACTCACAATAGTTGAAAACATCCCTGATAACATGGGGATCTGAAAGGAAAGTGATCACAACACTCTGAGCAACCAAGAGAGCTTTATTGCGGCAGTGTCTGATTGACAGGAAAAAGAGGAGAAAAGAGAGAGAGAGAGAGAGAGAGAGAGAACCCTCACAGGAGAAGGTTTTTATAGCTTTTATGTGCTGTGCTGCCTAAATCTAATAGGGTCTCTGGGTCTGCAAGCTGCCTTGTTGGCATAAGAGGGGCGAAGTGTTCAGCCTAGAGCAGGGGTGGAGGTGTGAGGGGTTCGAGTGTTCAACCTTGAGTGGGGTTTAGTGTTCTGCCTTGAAGCAAACAAGTGAAAAGGATCCAGACCAATGGGATTGAGTGTCCAGGCTACCCTGAAGTTAACATTCCTCCCTTTTTGTTTTTCTAAGTGGCATGAGGGCGACACAAATTCACTTAGCTACTTCCTGCTGAGAGGGTGGGCATATTCGGGGACAGGCTTGGGAATGCCAGGGCAACTACAGATAGCACTCAGTGGCTGTAGACAGGGGAGAAGTCCACAAAGATTCCTTGAAGCCATGAGTTGTCAAAGGCATCAAACCATTCCTGAGAGGAGGAGATCCTTGGTATTAGCCATCGGTCCTATTGTAGGGACTCTTGGAAATATTGAAAGCATTGTCTTGGTGGTGTCACCAGCACCTGAAGAGGATCAGATCAAGCAAAAACAGGGTGAGGATTAAAACAAAGGTCAGTTGGGGGCAGGAGTTCCAAGGGCCACGAGGAGGCTTAAAGGGCTCAAAAATCCAGGATGACAGGCCTAGAGGATCCCCGGGTGCTTCGTCTCTCGCTGTCCACTGGCCATTATTTTTGCATTGTCCATATGGGGTGAGGGCTTTGTGAGGGGACTTGGAGTCATCTAGTTCATGAAGCAGTTGGTAGTCCCTGAGAAGAAGCTGGTTAAAGGTATGGTTGGAAATTGTGTTCATCTGGTTTTGCAGGAACTTTACTGTGCCTGGGAGGAAGGTGCAGAAGAGCAATATGCCTATAAGTGGGCCTAGGAGGGGCAGGAGCCAGGTGACTAAGGGATTTTGAAAAATCCCAGAGAAGCAGTTTGGAAAGTAGCTTTAGTCAGTTGAATTTCAAGGTCAGTGAGTTTGTTGACATTCTGTTCTACTAGGCCTGATTCATTTACATAATAGCTACATTCTTCCCTGAGAAAAAGACAAGTACCTCCCTTTTCGGCTGCCAATAAGTCTAGAGCACCTCGGTTTTAGAGAACCACCTGAGCCAGAAGGTGACCTGAGTCTGGAGAGAGGAGAGTGACTCCACCTTAGCAGCAAGAGCCACCTGAAGCTTTTTGTGAAGGTCATCTTTAGTCCAGATAGAGTGCCTGATAGCTCTTCCTGAGATACTAGCCGCTGCTGCAGATGCAGCTAGGGAGATTCCTATCAAAAGAGGCAGAAAGGCTGGACGCTTGCTGTGTGGGAAATTAGGGTGAGGGAGTAAGAGTTCAAACTCCACAGTGGTATATAAAGCAACTTGGGGGGTTACTTGGAGAATGAAACAGGAAGCGGTTATATTGTCAGAGATGTGGATCATCAAGGTTCTGTTACACCAAAGAAAGTCTCCAGGGCTTGTGTAGTTATTTGTGAAAGCAATCGTGTAACGTGAGCATCTGTGTGTTGGGTGTGGGACGAGGGGCTAATGCAGAGCCATTGGGGCAAGGAAGAGGAATTGGTGTTACTGGGGGTGGGTTCCCACAAAGGGATGTTTGAGGCAGGTTGCATTTTAATGCCGGTGGAGGAGAGATCATATGAGGAGAATTTGAGGGGGACTGTGGCCAGAAGGGGCCTTTCCAAGGATACACAAAGGAAACAGTATGGGGATTTAGTGTGGGGACTGTCGTGTTTAGAAATGTCAGCATGTCTTGGATGATTTTTATCCAAGTATGGATCTGAGAACCGGGTTTGGAGAGGTCTGAGGAGGGACCTTGGTGTTCTTCTAACTGCCTAGTTAGGTCCTTTTCGGAGTCTGTATGTCTGAGGATAGGATCGTTGACCTGGATGGGGCCTGTGCTACTATGCTCCTCCCTATCCATAAATATCCAGAGGGTTTGGTCACCCAGAAGACAGCACCCGTGACTCCTGAGGCCCATCATGGGTGGGCCGGATCTTAGATTTTCAGTGCAAAATGGTATTTTCACCATCTGCTCTGTGCTCTGGCCTCTTGCCAAATCTCCTCAAGTACCATTTGGAACATACTGGTTTCCAGTCTCCTGTCATAGTAATGGATTTTACATGACCAGTAAGGACAGTCTTTATAAGTGTCTGGCCACCATTTGCAGTAATCTTGGGTCTGATCAAATAGAAAGCAGAGATAGGGTCCCATCGAGGCTGTTTTGTAGAACCGAGAATTTGCAAGAGAAATGGTAATGGGGGCTGTTGAGTTGAGGGGCATTCATAAGTGGCAATTTGTTCAGTTTTTGATATGGATCCATCCTTCCATTGATCAAACTACTGTGAACCTCCACATGTAGGACCCAAAGGAAATATGGAAAAGGGAGGTATAGGCTAAGAGGAGGCAAGGAAGGTGGACCCGGATCTGGAAATTAGTCATTGCTTTTGGGGGACCCTTTTCAGTGGGTTGGTTGGAGAGGGGGTGCAAGCATATACCGGTGAAGGAGAAGAAGAGGTATCCACAGACTCAGGCTCAGGAGCTGACGAAGGTTTTAACCTGGAAATGTGAATCCAGGGAGTTAGCTTTGTTGGAGATTCCTGAAGATTCATGGTCATGGAAGTACATAGGGTAACTTGTAGGGGGGGCCTTCCCATTTTAGTGACAAGGGAGAACTTTGGTGTTGTGGAGGAGAGAAGAATATCCAGGCTCCTGGCATCAAGGGAAAAGAAGCGTGGGACCTCTGGGTGTCTGGGAGAAGGGTTTCTTGGTTTTTCCAGAGTTGGGAACATATAAAGGAGAGGAAAGAGAAAGAGAGACTTTCTAGTAGAGTCCACAGAGAAGCTATGATGCCGGTGGGGGGGTGGACAGGGTGGCCATACATATCCTCAAATGGGGAGAGAAGGGTGGGTTTCCTTGGTAATACCCTGGGTTGAAATAAAGCGAGGGAAAGGAATTTGGTCCAATCTAAGTGAATCTCAAGGATAAGTTTGGTTAAAATTTCTTTTATTGTCCGGTTGGCACAGTCCACCTTTCCGGATGATTGTGGGTGATAAGGGATGTGCAGGTGCCATGGGATGTTAAGAGTTTTAGCCATGTTTTGCGTAATCTGAGAAATGAATTCAGGTCCATTGTCGGACTGAAAAGAGGTGGGTATTCCAAATCTGGGTATGATCTCAGAAACAAGGATAGAGGCAACTGTGGTAGCCCTCTTGTTGGAAGTTGGGAATGCTTCAACCCATCCTGAGAAGGTATCTACTAGAACTAGTAGGTATTTAAGTTTGTGGACAGGTGGCATGTTGGTAAAATCTAGCTGCCAGTCGGCTGCTGGAATGTGGCCCCGCGCTTGATGTGTGGGGAAGTTTCCAGATTTCAAAGGGGTTTGAGGATTAGTTCTTTTACAGATGGAGCAGTTAGAAGTTAGCTGTTGCAGAAAGTGGACATCCTCGGGGCTGAGTGTGAGAAATGATCTCGTGAAAGCTTTTAGGCTTTGGGAGTTAGTGTGAAAGATGGAATGGAGGTGTGAGAGCAGGAATCGGGTTGACACTGAGGATTTGAATTGCAGGATAACTGGTGCTAGGGTACAATATGGGGCAAGGTCTGCTAGTCAGGCTTCCAGATCAGCCCTTGAATTGCCTCTTGTAGCAGGTGAAGAGTCATGTTGGTGTGAGCGACAGCGTGTGATTGCAGTGGTGGGAGGGAGGTGCTTCAGTCTTGGGAGGGAGAGTGGCTGAGTTTAAGGCTGAGCAGGCCTTAAAGGAAATGGAGAGATCATGGAGGAATGAGACTAGAAGGGAAAGGATGTGGCAAGAAGGAAGGGTCTGCAAGCCTCTGTAAGTGAGAAGGTCCTCTAGGGTGCGAGGGGAGATGATAATAGTTCATGCTCCGAAAGTCAGCTTTTTCATCTCCTGTAGTAAAATGTGTGCTGCCTCTGAAGCCCGCAGGCTTGGGGCCTGCCTCCCAACAGTCAGATCCAGTTGTTTGGAAAGGTAAGCAACCGCAGCAAAGGTGGGCCCTCTATTCTGACCCAGCCCTCCAAGGGCGAAGCCTGTTTTTTCGTGAACATAAAGAATAAAGGTTTGTTGGATGTCCAGGAGATGTAGGGCTGGTGCTTGGGAGAGGGCTTGTTGTACAGAGAGAAAGTGAGATTTAGGTGACAAAGGGAGGGGCTCCTGTTTATGTCCTTTGGCCATTTCATGTAGTGGTTTGGCCAGGAGTGAGAAGTTGGGAATCCAAGTCCTAAAATATCCTGCTAGACCCAGGAAGGATAGGATTTCCTCCTTAGTTTTGGGAATGGGGTAGTCACGAATTAGAGCCTTTCCATCTAAGGTGATTGCCTTGGAATCTTGGGAGAGTTGGACTCCAAGGTAGGTGACCTGGGGTGGTGATAATTGTACCTTTTGGGGAGACACCCAGTAACCCTTGTCAGCCAGAAAGTTAAGAAGTGTGTTGGTGTCAGTCTTGGAAATATTGAGGGGCAGAGGAGTAAGTCATCTACATATTGGAGGAGCGTTGAAAGAGGGAGGTTGAGGCCCTTTAGATGGGCAGACAACGTCTGACCAAAGATGTGTGGGTTGTCTCTAAAGCCTTGAGGGAGGACAGTCCCTGTTAATTGTTGGGATTGTTGAGTGTCTGGATCTGTCCAGGTAAAGGCAAAGAGGTCTTGGGAAGGGGCCAAAGGAATGGTGGAAAAGGCATCCTTTAAATCTATAACAGAAAAATAGGAAGTTGAGGCCAGAATAAGGGACAGAAGAATATATAGATTTGGAACGAGTGGGTGGATGGGTTTGACTGCCTTGTTCATGAGACGGAGATCCTGGTCCAAGCGGTAGGTCCTGTTGGGTTTCTTGACTGCAAGAATGGGAGTATTATATGGTGAATGTGTGGCCTAAGGAAGCCCTTTGTGAGGAGGCTGGAAATGATGGGTTGTAGTCCCTTTTGACTGGACATCAGGAGGGGATACTGAGGCTTGTTTGGAATGTGACGGATGTTTTTTAAGTGGATCTCAACCGGGGGGCATTGAGCCATGTTGGAGTCTCAGTGTCCCAGACTAATGGGTTTACTTGAACTTGCGGAAGTGGAAGGAAATGATTTGACATAGTCTGTAAGGCAGCCATGGCTATAATTGAGGGGAGGGAGATTGGTAAAAACAGGGGAAAGGAAATCATGGCCTTCAACTTAGATGGAACATCTCTGCCCAAAAGGGGGATGGGACATTGGGGCATCACCAGGAAGGAGTGTGAGAACGAGTGGCCTGAAAGTGAGCAGGTAGGGGTGGGGTGGTTCTGGGATGTATTGCTTGTCCACCTACCCCAACAATAGGGGACTGAGAGGGAAGTAAGGGTCCCCAAAACTCCTGGAAGACCAAGAACGTTGCTCCCATATCTAGAAAAAAAGAACTTTGTGACCATCAACCGTCATTTAGACCCTGGGTTCCAGCATGGTGATTGGCTTGTTGGGACAGGAGTCTTGAGGCCCCATCAATCGTCGGTGGCCAGCCCTGCAAGATTATGGGGGCTAGGGTCTGGCCGTGCACCCCTTTGGGTACTGGGACAGTCCGAAGCCCAGTGGCCCATAGTGGAACATTTGGGCAGGGTCTGGTAGGTGGCCTTGGATTGGGGCAGGCCCTACTCCAATGTCCTTCTTGTCCACACTTAAAGCAAGCCCCAGGGGGTTCTGATTTTGGCGGATGGCCTCTGTGCTGAGGGCCATTGCCAAGTAGGAATGACGCATCGAAATTTCCTTGCCAGCGTACCCCATGTTAAATGGAAATTTGCTGCGACATTGCATGTGTCTTTGAGAAAGGTGACCCTGCTCAAGGACCAGGGTGGATCCAGGTTTAAGGTGTATCCTGCAGGTTTTAGGAAGTATCCCGGTTTAAGATAATTTGGGTTTAAGGCATAACCGGTTTAAGACAATCTGGGTTTAGGGAAGTTCCAGGTTTAAGGTTATTGCTGCTGGGTATAGGGCGTTCCTGCTGCCTGAGTTCCCGTTGAGTTCTCGTGGAATTCAGAAAGTATTTTGGGCATGAATTGGCGAGCAGAACTTAGATTTCCCCAGAACGTGTTTGTGTACAGGGCCGGTGTGAGTTAAATAAAGAATTGCTGTTTGAATCTACAAGGTGTGTGGTGGCTCGTGATTCTGTGCCCAGCCAAGACTGCGGCACCTCTGGACATAGGAGATGAGTTTTGGGAAGGCCCACGAGGGCGTGAGCCAGCATTTGGGACTTTAGGCGTTTAGGCTTCTCATCTCGGTTATGATAGACCTTAAAAACGGTAGCAAGAATCTTGGTCTGGGGAATGAGGGGGCCTCGTTCTAATTTTTTAAGTTTGATCCAAATACCAGGAAAATTTTGGGCAAAGAAATAAGTCATCAGTAACTGTCGGCCGTCAGGGGTTTCTGGGTCCAAATTAGTGTATTGCAAGAGAGACTTAGTAAGGTGGTCCAGAAAGGCTGGTGGGTCCTCGTGTTTACCTTGGATAATTTCCTGAAGTTTTTCAAATTTTAACTGCTTTCTGGGATGCCCTTTTTAGGCCTGCTAGAATACAAGGGTGAAATGATCTCGGTTTGTGATGCCATTGCTGGTGTTGTAGTCCCAGAGGGGATCTTGGTCTGAGACTGCTTGGGGCCCAATGGGATGTGCCGGATTGGTCTGATGGATCTCATCTGCATGAGTACAAGCCTGTTCCCAAACCCATCTCCGCTCCTCAGGAAGTAAAGTATTGGTAAAGACATCATGGATGGTGAGCTGGCCTTTGTTACTTATTGGAATTCTTTGGTCTATGGGACCGGGTTGGTAATATATAAGCCTAGTTGTTTTTCAATTTGGGGAAGGTGAGCCATAGAGAAGGGGACATGTACTCGGTCAATACCTTCCCAGGTTTCAGCACCAAATGAAAGGAAAGTGACCATGACATTCAGAGCAACCAAGAGATCTTTATTGTGGCGGTGTCTGATTGACAGGGAAGGAAGAGAGAGAGAGAGAGAGAGAGAGAGCGCAAAGTAAGGGGAGGTAGGTGGAGAGGGCTTGGCAGGAGAGAGTTGTTTTTTTTTTTTAAAGAGAGAGAGAGAGAGAGAGAGAGAGAGAGAGAATTTTTTAATATTTATTTTTTAGTTTTCGGCGGACACAACATCTTTGTTTGTATGTGGTGCTGAGGATCGAACCCGGGCCATACGCATGCCAGGCGAACGCGCTACCACTTGAGCCACATCCCCAGCCCCCAGGAGAGAGTTTTTATAGCCAAAATCTTATGAGGTCTCTGGGTCTGTAAGCTGCTTTGTTGGCGTACAGTGATTGGCTCATACAGTAGTTGCTAAGGGTGTCATCTTCTGCCCTCAGGCAGACAGGGCAGGTCAGAGTAGGTTACCATTGCACCAGATTGTTGGGGGTCAGTGTTCAGCCTGCCCTGCAGCTAACAGGATCTAGAGGCCGTTAAGCAGCCATTTAAAGTCCAGAACATATTAAGGCCAGATCTGATAGCACAAGTGGATAAATTTTGGGGGTTTTAGGGCCGGGGTGAGAGAGAGACCCTAGGTTAGCCAGGAGGCAGCCTGGGGACTATGGGAAGTAATGGGTGGGGAGCTGCCCATGGTGAGACCTAGGAGGTGAGTTTAGAGGTGGGGTGTCCCCTAGTATCCAATATCACCCAGTCAAGAGGATGGTTACGCTCAGGGGGTCATCACCATGACTGGGTAAGAGTGGGGGGGCAGGGCCCGTAGAAGCTCTTGGGTGCCCAGCCGGGACTACATAGGGGCAGAAGCCGAACACATTAACCCAAAGCCGAGAGGTCTCACAGGAACAACCCCCAACCACCCTTAGTAGTTTTTTTCTCAAAACCCAAGACCCAAATAAAAGACCACCTATAGACCCCATCAACAGTAGGGATCAGCCGTATCTGTGAAAGCTGTGGCTGGGGGTATCCCGGACTACATGGAAACCCTGGGATGGTCAACGGTCACTTCCCAGGACCTGTAGGTGGATAGGTTGACTGGAAACAAGGGTCATACCTGAAATGTCCGGTGGTGTGCAGAGGGCATTCGGCAGAATGGAGGGCCTGGTCCCATGATGGAATCAGGATCGGGGCCTGGGGACACTCAGTGACCCTCAAAGAGGGGAGCCGGCACACAGGGGAACCCAATTCCAGGTTTCAGCACCAAAATGAAGGGAAAGCAAGGACCCGGGAGATGGGGGATCGAGAAATGAAAGACAGAGACCAAGCAGAGACACATGAGAGTTTATTTGTCAGAGCTAACAAAGGCCAGCTCTCCATAGGCGGAGAGAGGCAAAGCAGGGTTCAGAACTTTTATGAGGCAGGCTCAGGGATTAGAGCCGGGCAGGCCCTAATGCTGGGGGTTAAGGGTGGGGTTGGTATGACAGGGTGATGAGCATTTCTCGGAAAATCCCTTGGGTGGAAAGCGAAATTTTTCTTAAAAATGGTGACTGTCACTTAAGATGGCCATCCAGATTCTAAGCAAGGACCTTACAAAGACAGATTCTTTAAAGAAGCTTCTGGCCTTGGGCCAGAGCTTCACAATTTCAAAGAGAAGATGTTACTAATTGGGCTCCATGGGAATAGCTGGTTTTGGAGGGGGGTTCTCCCCTTATGCTATCCTTGAAGGGTTAACTTGCTCAAAACAGTGAAAGAAGGAGCTGCTTTTGTGTGAACTTCTGCAGATTGTGAAATTCTGAGCCCCTCCCCCTACACACTGGGTATAAAGTTCTGGAACTACCTGAACTTTGCAGTTCAGGGGGACTAATTGTTTGCAGTGAAAGCTGTTCCCTCTGAACCTGGTTGCCACCATAAATAAACAATAAATATGCTTCCTGCTACCTTGGTGTCTTGTCTGGTCAGTTCCTACAACAGTAAAGGTTCTTTAAAGAACAAGTTCAAACATGATGTATGGTGTCCTAATCCCTGCTAACCCCCAGATTGACATCCAAGAGCCGGTTCATATGTTCGTGGGCATTTACTACAACATAAACTCAACAGGGATTTTACTAAACCTCATTTATTCCTCCCAGCCATCCAACTAGGCAAGGATTGTCGTCTTCAAATGAGAGACATATTTAGGATAGGTTAGAGTCTCACCTAGCTGCTTCAAAAATCAGTGATCTACCTAGGGCTGAGTGCTTCTGAAGGGACTGCCACTATTGCACCTGAACATGTTGTATCTTCCACCTCTTACGGAAGGCTAGGCGACCTGTTTGCCACACAAACAGAAGGGCCAGATGCCCGATACAAACAGCAGTCCAGCAGCAGAGCAGCATCTGAACATTTTGGCATGTTTGAATTGGAAGGACACCTCCATTCTTTTTCCTCCTCAGCACATAGCCACATACAGGTCCCTTCACTGAGTTGGCTCTCAATCAAGAAAGTCAATAGAGGCACAGTAGCAGAGCCTGGTGGCCCGGTGGCCCTTGCCGGTCATCCCAGCTACTCAAGTGATTGAGGCAGGAAGGGAATTTCAGCTTTAAGGACCAGCAACAAACAAATCATTGTGAGCAGAACTACAGACACAGATAGGGTATGTTCGTGTCTTTCCACAATATCAGAATTTATCAAATAACAATAAATTCACAAGCTGCGCCAACTTCATCAGCTTTAATTCACCAAGTACTCACGGGTCACCTGGTATCATGACTGTGGCAATCACAGGTTCTTTTATTCCCTTCCAATCTTAATTCACACATCAAGTCACACAGCGGACTTTACATGATTGTTCATAAAGCCCAGAATACCTAAGAAAAGGTTAACCCCGGGCACTTAGAGCTGTTCAAGGTAAGGACCTGGAGGGAGGCCATTTTTGAAGTGGATTGCTTCAAGCAGGAAGATCAAGCTAAGCTGAAGGCCTAGGGACAATTGGAAGTTTGTCACCTATTAATCTCAAGTTGCATTCACCAAGTAATCTTGGTAACAAAATGGGCTGGTGTGAACTGCCAGTTCTACGTTCTTTTATGTAGTTCAGTGAGGCATCAATCAGAGGTCCAGTGAATTTGATATGCTGACAGGCCAAGTTTCTCTGTCATGGGTTTGATATGGCCATGCAACCACGTATCCCTGATTTAATTTGATAAATGCACAGGTGATAGTTTTTTGTTAGCATACTTAATTTACTTATAATCAGCTCTGATTTAAGCTTTCTGATTGTGCTGTGGAGCTGGGGTTATTCTTTTAAGAAGGTTCTATATGACTAATATCTGGTGGTTATCTGCTTGCTCAGGTAAGTTACCAAGTCATTCTGCCTTAGCACTTGAACTCAAGATGGAATAGCTTGGGACAAACTGGTGCTTTATAAAATGGAGTAACTCAGGTCTAGGCTCAGAGCAGGGCACAGCTGGCTGCCCACACAAACCAACTTCTCAGTTCAGCATACCAGCAGGGTGTCCTGCAGCCCAATATAATCCTGACACTGTCTTTCTTGAAATAGGACCAGCTCCCACAAATTAAATCTCAGATCTCATAACCTTTTTTTATTTGTGGTGCTGGGGATCAAACCCAGGGCCTTGTGCATGTAAGTCAAGCACTCTACCAACTGAGCTATATCTCCAGCCCACTCATAACCTCTTAATATGCACACAGTAGCTGCTAGGGACTTTCAGTTTTCTTTTTCTTTGTGGTACTGGGGATTGAACTCAGGAGCATGTAATACAGCCACATTCCCAACCCTTTTAAAAATTTAAAAAAGCATTTTTGAAACAAGGTCTTACTAAGTTGTTTAGGGTCCTTTGAAGTTGCTAAGGCTGACCTCGAACTTCTAAACCTCTTGCCTCAGCCTCCAGAGGCACTGGGATTATAGGTGGATGCCACCTGGGGTATTTTCTGTGTCCTGAATAATTGGAATAAACCATGACTTTCAAAGGCAGTCTCAAGGGCATAATGTTGGGTATCCTTCATCAAACCATCATCCAGAATGCTTCAAACCCCACCCCCTGCACCCTTTGGCCTAGATGATCGCTAGTTTTCCCTCTCCAAGTGTCATGTGAAGAGTGGGTCATGCAGTGAATAGCTTCTCCAAACTGGCTTACCTCACTCAGCAACATGCAAGCAGGACTTATCCGTATCTTTGCAAGGTTGATAGTTCATTCTTTGACCTGAATTACTCCATTTTATAAAGCACCACTCAGATTTTCTTACAAGGATGATGGTTTTACAACTTGGGCTGAATTGGATTTGGGTAGATGTGGCCTCTATAATAAAGCTTCAAGGTCAGCCTCAGCAACTTAACGAGGCCTAAGCAACCTAGTAAGACCCTGTATCCAAAACAAATAAACTAATTAATTAATTTAAAAGGGCTAGGGATGTGCTCCTGAGTTCAATTCCCAGGACCAAAAAGAAAATGTCCCTAGTAGCTACTGTGTGCATATTAGTATTAAAGGCCACAGCGTGTATTAGTGGCCACTGTGTGCACAATAAGTTAATATTAGAGGACACTGGGGAGATAATGTCTTAGTAATGAGAATTTATCATATGGGGCTGGGGGTACGGCTCAGCGCTTTGCATCTCTACACCATTCGAGGCTGCAGTGAGTCAGGAAAGGTACTTCACGCCCTCTGGTGGCCACCAGGCCTCAGCACAGGCTGCTGGTAATTCAACGGCGCACATGCGCCCCCTCCTGGCGTTCCTGCAAAAGGAACAAATTTTTTTTTTTTTTTTTAGTACTAACAGGCATATTTATAGGAATGAATGCGTATATAAAAAATTTTTAAAAATAAAAAAATCATGATTAATCATAATATTACAAAATATTACAAAAACAAGAACAAACAAAATCCAAAATCTATGGAAGAAAAAATCAGTAAAGATCAGAAAAGTAATAAATGAATCAGAGACTAAAAGAATAATAGAAAGCATCAATGAAACAGTTGGTTTGCTGAAATTATAATATTGACAAACCCTTAGCTAAACTGACAAAAAAATGGCCAAAATAAACAAAATTAGACCCCCTAAAAACAAATCTTAACAACAGGTACAGTGAAATTCAACAGGTACAGTGAAATTCCTGCAAAAGGAACAAATTCTTTCCCTACTGTAGTTAGATTATTCAGTGCCATAATTTTGGAAATTCAAACTGAAATGAAACTCACTCCCATTCCTTTTTCAAAAAGTGATGATGGAAGAAGTATTTGGAATGAAGTAATGTAGACACAAACTTCAAAGTTTACACTAATTTATTAAAAATATTTACTATTTACTAAAAATATTCTTTAAACAAATTAGAGGAAAAACAACTTTTAAAACTCTAGAAGGAAAAGAAAAAGAAAATCTATGAGACCTTGGACTTGATGAATTTTAACATACAACAACAAAAGCCAATTTGCAAAAGAAAAAGTACCGATAACTTGGACTTGGTAAATTTAAATGCTCTACTCTGTGAAAGATTGTTTAGAGAAGAAAGACATGTCACAGAGGAGAATAAATTATCTACAAAACATGGATCGGAAAAAGAATTTGTATTTGAAACACATAAATCTTTTTTTCTTTATATACAAAAAACTTAAAAATGAGCTGAAAACAGGTATTCAAACAAAAAAAAAAAGTATGCATTCTTTTCATCTGTCATGGTCTTTAAAATGAGGGACAGGCTCAGGAAGAGTTCCAAAAAATAAATCTGGATCCAAATAGAAAAAGAATTTCCCCCAGAAGCGGCAGGTGGTGAAAGTGAAGCGAGCCTGTGGATTGGATTGTCATGGAGAAACCATGCCGATTTCCAGACTTGGAGGTTATGTGTTGATTAGTTGTGAGAGTTTTTCTTTGGGCAAAATGCAAGCACCGTTTTAGGTAAAACTGCAAATCTCTGAACAGACACCTGAGCAAAGGAAAATACAAAGTCGGTGGTTAACATCATATATCATTAGGGAATTGAAAATTAAAACAATATTTATGCTGGGTGGGATGGCACATGCCTGTGATCTCTGTGGCTTGAGAGGCTGGGACAGAAGAATCACGAGTTCAAAGCCAGCCTCAGCAACTTAGGGAGGGCCTAAGCAACTCAGTGAGACCATGTCTCTAAATAAAATAGGGCTGGGGATGTGGTTCAATGGTCAAGTGCCCCTTAGTTCAATTCCTGGTACCCAAAAATAATAATCATCATCACATTTTGGCAATTTCCCAAAGATATATGATATTGAGCATCTTCTTGCATGGTTTTTGGCACAGCTACTAGAACTGGCCTGTTCTTGTATGATTAATGGCACCTATTAGAACTGGTAAACTTTTTAAAAAACAAAAAAACAGCAGTTCCTATTGTTAGAAGATGAGAGGCAGTAAGCACTATCAATCATTGCTGGTAGAATGCACAAGAGCACAGTCACTTTGGAACACAGTGTGTCAGTTTTTTTCCAAAGCAAAAACAAGTCTAACCTTATGATTCAATAATGACACCCCTAAGTGGTCTATATTTAGACAACTGCTTTAAAAAACTGGTGTCTAAATATAAACCAGCATGTAATTATGTACCACCGCTCTATTCCTACTGTTCAGAACTTGAAGTAATCAGAATGTCCTTCAGCAGCTGAGTGCACAACCAAATCAGAGCACATCCATATAGTGCAGTATATTCAGCAATACCCAGTGGAAAGGAATGAACTGTCAACCTTGCAAAGACACAAATAAGTCCTGCTTGCATATTGCTGAGTGAGGTAAGCCAGTTTGAAGAAGCTATTCACTGCATGACCCACTCTTCACATGACACGCAGGAAGAAGGAAAATTACAGAGGTGATAAACAGGCCAATGGGTGCAGGGGGCAGGGTTTGAAGCATTCTGGATGATGGTTTGATGAAGGATACCCAACATTATGCACTTGAGAATGCCTTTGGAAATCATGGTCTATTTTAATTATTCAGGACATAGAAAATACCCCAGGAGTCTGGCTTGGTGGCATATACCTGTAATCCCAGAGGTTCAGGAAGCTGAGGCAGGAGGACTATAAATTCAAGGCCAGACTTGGGCAACTTAGTGAGACTCTGTTGCAAAATTTAAAAAAAAAAAAAAAATTTAAAGGGGCCGGGGCTGTAGCTCAGTGGTAGAGCACCCACCTCGCAAGTGTGAGGCACTGGGTTCAATCCTAACACCACATAAAAATAAATAAAGTTATTGTGTCTATCTACGACTACAAAAAAAAATTCTTTTTAAAAAGGGGTTTGAGATGTAGCTCAGGGGTAAGGAGCTCCTGGGTTTGATCCCCTGAAATCCCCCCCACACCCTTCCTCAAAAAAAAAAATGAGCCCATGAAACATATCTTTCCTGTAGGTAATGGCTTATTGTCTCAAATCAGGTTTCTCTGTTATACCTTCTAACAAGTGCAAAACACTAATAGGCAATAGTTATAAATTTTCCCAAGAAAAATACAAAACAAAATTAACAAGAGCAAAAAGCATATTCAGTTTGTATAAACAGTTTTGAACCAAGAAGCGTAATTTTTATAATAACTCTAATAAACATTTGATATCTATTTAGCCTCTGTAGAAACTCAAAATATGTCAACCCCATCACACATAAAATCTTTTACAAGTCCTATTTCTTTTAGGAGCCCTTTCATAATCTTGAAATACCTTTTATAATTTACCCAAACTCTTATTTAGCTTTGCATTATATCTTTCTCTATTTTGGGATCATAGTAATCTTTATGGGAAAAATTATTTTGAACAGAACTCTAAGTGGGCTTAATTTCAGCCTGTTTTGGAGGGCTGTCCTGACATGGTGCAAGCAACAGGCAGAGCAGTGAGGCTGGCTTTTTGACAGATCTTAGCTGCAATTTTTACATTTGAAGATAATCCAGGCCTCTTTCTAAACATCACTCCATTTAGGAATATAAGATAGCGAAGGCTGGGCACAGTGGCGCAAGTCTGTAATATCAACAGCTCAGGAGGCTGAGGCAGGAAGATTGTGAGTTCAAAGCCAGTCTCAGCAACTTAGTGAGGCCCTAAATGCAACTCAGCAAGACCCTGTCTCTAAATAAAATATTTATTTATTTATGCCCCAGGTTCAATCCCCAGTACCAAAAAAAAAAAAAAAGGATAAAAAATAAAACAAAGGTTTTATACATTGTTTCCTGAGTCCATTTGAAAACTAGCCCAATAACGTCACACCTGAAACATGAATCAAACAGGAAGACTAAGAGATCTTAATTTTCTTTCTTTATGTAAAAAGTAGATAAGCATTGTTTTTGTTTGTTTCACCTTTAAGCTTTAAATCAATCAGGCTTTCACTATTTTCTTTTCCAAAAATACATTGAAATTCCCACCTCAACGTCAAGGATAACACAATTCTTCATTATATATGAAGAAGTTATATACTGACCAATAACAGGTGACTTTTACCCAATTATAAAATATTAAATCAAATAAATAAATCCCCATTTAATTTTGTCTTTTAAGAAAAAATAAAATGTTTTTAAAATAAAGTCAAATATACTTGTTTGTGAATATATCCTCCAGGAGACCAATGTCCAATCTTTATAATTATCCAATTGGCATTGTTTGCATGCCAAGCATTTAGGCACATCTAACTATCTTTGCTCAAAGACAATAATCATGATAATTAGGAGCACATGACACAAACTGAGGACGGCTGTCCCTTGCCAGTATGTGAGTTTGGAGGACACCAGCCTTGCCAAGTGTTTTCCTAAGTTTTGCCTCTTTGGAGGTTCATACGCTTGGGGAACATAAATAAGTTTAACAGAAAGAGACCAGTACTGATTAGCATCACAGCTACACAGAAGTCATGTTTGTGTATGCATGTGCATGTGCGTGTGTGTGAGTGTGTGTGTGTGTGTGTGTGTGTGTGTGTGTGTGTGTGTGTAATCTAAGCCCAAGAGTGAGGATGCTAGATTCTATTGAGCTGTCAGTTTGGAAGGCCAGCCCTCTCCTGAATTCAGCTTGAGTTGCAAAATACTTTTCAGTGACTCCACGGTGAGGTGACTGAGGCCCCTCCTGCTTTGGGAAGGGAAGAGGAGATGTGCTGGAGACTGGGGGGTAGCTTAGGCCCTGGGCTCCATCCCCAGCACAGAGAGACATAGGCAGAGAAAATCAATGAGAAGAGAGAGGCTTGTCTCTCCCTGGAGTGCATGGCTCAGTCCAGGCAGGTTGGGGAGCACTGGTGGTGGGAAGACTTGCCCTCGGTTGACTGAGGGGAGCTGCCTGGAGCCTACCTGTCCCCCACACTCCTGAAAACTGACCAGGGCCACTCCAAGGAAGACTGAGGGGGCTAAGAATAGGGCACTGGCTTTGATCCAGGTTCAATGTAGGCTCAACCATTTACTGTCTGGGTGACCTTGGACAGGTCCTTCCTCTCTGTGCCTCAGTTCCCCCAGCTCTAAGGGAAGCAGTTACGGTACCCACCCCACTGAGTTCTCTGGAGAGTAAATGAAATAGCACATGTAAATAGATTAGCAGCTCCCTGGCCAGGAGTTGGGGTATCAGTGGTAGCTGTTATAAGCAAAAATAACCAAACCGGTTTCAGCACCAGAATGAAAAGCACAAATACCCGTGGCGGGAGCAGACTTCATGGATCAGCTATGCCTTTTATTCTGCAGTGGAATCAGGCATTGGAGGGGCTCACTTTCTGGGTAGAAAATGGCCCCCCGATTATAGGAGGGGTATGGGTTTACGTAGGTTGCACTGGGAGGTGACTTAGTCCTTGAAGGCTTTAACAGGATGTGCTCAAAAAGTTGCAAACGTCTGGAACTTGTTTTTACTTGGCATGGTTTTTATTAGGCAGTGTTTTTACAGGGCATGGATGGAGGGTTCGGAGTTCAGGGTCCTGTTGCCCTCCAGGGGTCACTGTATTGTCCCTGGGACAAGATTGATGTGTAGTTTCACTGTCACTGGGAGAGAGTTTTCTTAGGAAAGGATCCCTCTTCCCAGGGACTCCTATTTTCAGATGGATGGTTATCTCTTTTCCAGGGTTTGTTTTGTCACTGGGAAATGATTTATTGTAAGGATCAAAGTTTTGGGCTCTCTCTTCCTCGCTCTTCCCGGGTCATACACTATCTTGGCCGCGACGCAGGGAGGGGATGGGGTACAATTTCTATATCCTTCAGCTGTGGCCCCTTGGACCATCACCTGCCATTATAACTCCCTTTCATTTAGTAATTGTAGACACCATTGGCACTTATTGATCATGCCTACACAAAAGGCACTGTCCAACCACTTATGTGCATGAGCTAATTTAATCATCCCAGGAAGGTGGCTCTACATGAGCCTCATTTTGCACATGGGGAAAGGAGGCACAAAGAAGTTCAGTAACTTGCCAAAGCCATGGGCACAGCCCAAATAAAATGACTTTTAGTCATCCGTGCAGGAAAATATGACGATCTGTAAAGCAAAAGAAACATGAAGTTCAATCTGTCTGTATTTTTGGACTTTGGCAAAGACAATTCTGCAAGAAAAGTGGAGGGAGTGAAATAACTCAAAGCTAGCCTTGGGATCCCTGGGCCACCCCTCTGAATTAAGTCATGGGGCTGTGGATGGAGTCCCAGGGGGAAAATGCAGGCGTATCACCCGAATCCATCCGTTAGCATTCCAGCCACACGCACCCAGGAATTCTGAGAGATAACCCTGAACAGTACATGAGAGGAAATAATGGTTTCTTGAACTCAGTAAGATGAATTTGCCTCGTGTCTGCAATCTCAGAGTCAGGCCTGGTTGCGTCTCTGGTGTCTCCCTCCATGAATGGGTCTCTTCCAGCCAGAGGAAGATGTGGAATGACATGTAGAAATGCTCAAGAGATTCAGCTGCAGCACAAATTTTTCATATTTAAAAATGGAATCTGAGGCAGGCGTGGTGCGCACACGCCTGTAATCCCAGTGGCTCAGGAGGCTGAGGCAGGAGGATCCTGAGTTCAAAGCCAGCCTCAGCAACTTAGCGAGGCCCTAAGCAACTCAGTGAGACCCTGTCTCTAATATATATATATATATATATATATATATATATATATATATATAGGCTGTGGATGTGGCTCAATGGTTAAGCACCGATGGGGTCAATCCCCAGTACCCTCCCCCAAAGAAAAAAATGGAATCTGCTCATGTGTGGTATTTTATGAACTTGTAACAGCTGAGAGATTTCTGGCCTGCTAAATGGACAATGTTGCAACTCCAAGAAAAAATGTGCAACTAGGTGGATCAATTGATTAGATTTGTGGCTAAGATAAAATCTTGCAAAGTTTATGTACCATTTGGGACACATCCTTTAAAGACTTTGGACTAGCCGTGTTTTATGAGACTATTAGACTTAGAAGCATTTTTTAAAAGTGGCTCTTTGTTGTGGTTGCTGGATGAGACAATTGAAGAACTTCAAAGAGGAAGTAAGGTAGGGCATGTTTAATTTGTAAAAGAAGTTTATTTAGAATGTGTGTAAATCAGTTCCAAACCCCTTAAAAGTAACCATTTAAATTTCTGGATTTAGGGTTGCCAGATTTAGCAAATGAAAATACAGAATAGAAGAGAGATTTGAATTTTAGATCATTTAAATTTAATTGAGCAATGTGTATTTTATCTGGAAATCCTAGCTGGAACGATAAAAAGTGTCTGAACTTTTGTAAGCTGAATTTTAATATGTGGTAATTTTTAAGAGTCCTGGAAAAACTTTCAGTGTCCAGCATCAAAAATACACCAACCCAGCCCAGCATGGTGGCATGTACCTGTCATCCCAGCAGCTCTGCAGGCTGAGGCAGGAGAATTGCAAATTTGAGGCCAGCCTCTGCAATTTAGGAAGGCCCTGTTTCAAAATTAAAAAGACTGGAGATGTGCTCAGTGGTTTAGTGCCCCTGGGTTTATCCATGGTACAAATAAATAAATTAAACCCTGGGTGGGATGTAGCTCAGTGGTACAGCACTTACCCAGCATGTGTGAAGTCCCAGGTTCAGTCCTCAACACAAAAAAGAAATAATAGTCAGGCTAGCCTGTAGGATATAGAGAGTCAACTGATTGGTTTTTCTGCATTTTTAACTTTGGTAATTTGAATATTCACTTGAAAAAAAATTTAAATCTCTAAATAGTGGTTTCTGTATATCAATGCTGTCTGAAATGAACAGTCTGAAGAGATGGACACCATTCATTGTATAAAAATAGGCTTTTTTTTTTTTAAGTGCCTGGATTCTGGAAGAAAATCCTGAGTCTGAATTTAACTGACTCCAATTTGGTAGAAGAGCTACATCCAGGCAGATTCAGATCCCTCAATACTTGCCCAGGACCAAGGACACAAAGCACGTGCAAGGTAGAGCTGGGATTCAAACCCAGTGCCTCTGACTCAGACGAGAGTTTTCATGCTCCAAAGATTCATTTCCCAGAACCACCCACACTGTGGTCAAGGGGCTGAACAGGGGACTTCCACTTCTTTATTTTGGTACTGAGTGTTGAACTCAGGGGCACTTAATCACTGAGCCACATCCCCAGCCCTTTTTATATTTTATTTTGAGACAGGATTTCGCTAAGCTGCTTAGGTCTCCCTAAGTTGCTAAGACTGTCTTTGAACTTAGGATCCTCCTGCCTCAGCCTCCTGAGTCTCTGGGATTACAGGTGTACCCCATCATGCCCTGGCATATACCTGTAATCCTAGTGGCTTGGCAGACTGAAGCAGGAGGATTCCACTTTTGATCATAACCATACGTCCTATGTGCATGTGTATTGCTTGAGATATATATATATATTTTTTTCTTTAAACAAACACATGTACTTTAGTCATTGAAGAGAAAGAAGCAAAGGCCAAATGCTTTTCATACTAGCTTTTCATACTAACTATGCCCATGCAAACACATTTCTGTCTCTGGGTGCCACAGAGTCAAAGGAAGTTCCTGCTCTCAGGAGTCACTGAGAAGGTGGAGGGTCTGAGCGGACAGGTAGTCCTGAGGGCCCAGGGAGAGAGGAGCTCTTTCCCTCCTGCTCTGAAGTTGGGTCCTAGTGCTGGGACTTGGGGTTCCCTGACAGCTGAGAACCTGGGAGGAAAGTTAGACACTGGCCTGACCCTCACAGACCATTCTAGGCTCTCCTTACTTCTGTCATTTAGTGGCTGTGCATGACATTTCCTGCTGCATGTACTTTCAAACACTAGTGTGCAGGATGCTCATGGAATAAAGGATAAATATGTATCGTTCCTTTCAAGAGACTTACAATGCCTATTAGTGCATCAAATGTTCTGAGATGACCTGTAATTTTAAAAAAGTTGCTTAAATGAATTGAGACAGGATGTTCCAAATTTATTGTCCTTCTACTTCCCCTTTCCCCCCCCCCACAGGGCTAGTGGAGGTTAACCCAGGACCTCTCACACATGCTAGCGAGTTCTCTACCCCTGAGACACATCACCAGTCCTATTGTACTTTTTTTCTTCAAGATTGCTTTGAATATTTTGAGCAACATCCACCTTGGGAAATATGTTTGATTGTGCAGGGTTAATCAGATGACCTCAAAGCCTCAAGCTCTTGTTCTTTTTGGTAAGTCTTATGCATGTTAGGTGAATGGGCAAAAATGAGGGCTGAGAGTTAAGACACATGACCCCAAACATCACCAGCAGCCACAGCCATTTGCACAGGCCCTGGTGGACAGGGTACCTTGGAATCTGAGGAGGATACAGAGTCCAGGAGGAGCAAAAGTGTCACAGACTGAATCATTCAAAAGCAGCAAAGAAACAAGGGGCCGGCAGGAAAGTCCTCGCTACTAGCAGGGATGGGCCATGTGATTCAAACAGGTGTTTCCAGTGACGGGTGCTGCCCTCTGTCTAATGATGAATGAGCCGCGGCAATAATCTCAGAATGCATGCAGATTGCTCCATGGTCACGTTTCACAACCAGCTTGTGGCATTGGGGAAAGGAAGGTGCATTATTTAAGGTTGTGTAATTGGGACAACTTCACCTTTGTAGGATGGTTTCCAGCTCATGAAACAGGCTCTGGATTTCAACCTCACACAGCATCTTTTATATGGGACTATGCCTGGACCTCAAGAGGGACACTCTCAAGGGAAGGCCTGAATGTGTCTCTGCTCCAGTTAAAAATCTTCAGAGGCTCTTATTATAGAAAGACTGAGCTCCTTGATGGGGCCTCTACCTACCCACATTGTCAAGGCTATGTGCTCTACTCCTTCCCCACTTCCTTTCCCAGTGCCTCCCTTCACACTGCTCAGCTTTCAGTTCCACATCAGGGCCTTTGCTTGGCTATCTCCTTCTGCTTCCAGGTATTGGCTTTAAGTTGTTCCCTCAGTAGCCTTCCTGGCCCGCTTAGCTCATCAGGGTCTTCCATCCTCTTATTCTATTTTATGGCACCCAGGTCTCCTGCTGCCTGCCATGTATCATAATGTATCATTGTGTGTGTGTGTGTGTGTGTGTGTGTGTGTGTGTGTGTGTGTGTTTCCTCCTGATGTCTTGTCTCCCTGCGGGGCGGCTGGGTTGGGGGAAGGTGTAGGGACACCTCGATATGTCTTGCTGACCAGGACAGGTTGGGCATGGTGCGGGTGCTCACTAAGTCATTGTTGAATACAAGATGTAATTCGCTGACTTCAGAACCCAGGTTCTTGCTGGCATGGTGATAAGCACCTATAATCCCAGCTATTAGAGAGGTGGAGACAGGAGGATTGCAGGTTCAAGGCCAGCCTGGGCAATTTAGTGAGATCTTGTCTCAAAATATAAAAAGACCTGGGGTGTAGCTCAGTGGTGGAACACCCCTCTGGGTTCAATCCCCATACTGGAAAACAAAATGAGCCCAAGTTCTCCACCACCACATAGGTGCTGAGCCAGAGGAACTCAGCTTCCCTGAGTAAGGAGAGGGAACCTGCCACACACACCACAAAAGGCAGCAGTGACAACAGCCACAACAGTGCCTCCTTTTATGGAGCTCTCATCGCCAATTCTGGCCCTAACTTCCTGATTCAGGAGTAGAGCATAGAGCAGACTTCTCACCGTCGGCCCTACTGACATCTTGGATCTGGAATGTCCTCAAAGGTCCATGTGTTAAAGCTTAGTCCTTAGCTTGCAGCTGTTAGTAGGTGGTGGAAACTTTAGGAGGTGAGGTCTGATGGGAGGCTGTAGTCACTGGGGCTGTGCCCTCAAAAGGAACTGTAGGATCAATCACTTCCTCTCTCTTCTTTGCACCTCAGTGAGGAGATGAGCAGCTTTGTTCCACTACTTGCTCCTACCATGAGGTGCTGCTTCACCACAGGCTCAAAAATAAATAAATAAATAAAGTCAACTGACCATGAGCTCAAAGCTATAAGATAAAACAAACCTTTTCTTTTTTATAAGTTGATTATCTAAGGGGTTTGTTATAATAATGGAAAACTGACTAACACAGGGCCAGATCATTCTCTGTTGTAGGGGGTTGTTCTGTGTCTCATCTGTGCATATTTAGCAGCATCCTAGGTCTCTACTCTCTAGTTGCCTAGTTGGACAAACAAAACTGTCTTCAACATGGCCAAATGTGAGCCCAGGACAGGAGGGCTCACTCTATATTGAGTGTTCTGAGTATTCAACCTTGAAAAAATCACAAATCTCTCTGGGCCCACATCCTCACCTTTAAGATGAGGATAATAAAGCCTCTTATATTGGAGCTGCGAATATTTAGTGAGTTGATAATGAAAGGGCAGATTCAGCACAGTGGTCTTTAGGGGAACTCAGTCAGGTGGATCGTCTGTCTTCAGAATTAACTGTGCTATCCTCATCTTACAGATGAAGACACTGAGACTTGGAGATAAAGATGTCAGTCTGGCTGATGGCTGTGAAGTGACCTCAAAGACAGGGGCATTTGGTTGGGTTTTCAGAACTAATTTATTTTCCCAGGCTTTGGGGTGCATATAACTTCAGACCTTATTGGACCAACTACAAGCTCTGAGGTGGTATTGTTGCAATGAATGAATGAATCCTTAGATCTGCCAGGACAGAACTAGAACACTGACCTCAAGCAGCAAACTTAAGGGAGTGTCAAACAAATCAGTCAAGATCAATAATCTAATTTTGTAGGGAAAAAAATCAATGCAGAAAAAAAAAATCCATGACGAATAGAGTATTTACATTTTTAAAGACACCATCCAATCCTGCCCTTGCACTTGACCTTGATCCTGTCCCGGGGATCTACAGATCTGTGGCACCTCTCAGCCAGTGTCCAAGCTTGCTGCGGCCAATCAGAGCAGGAAGCGGGAGAGACAGCGCTCTCTTCTGGCTGATGAGGAGCGCCGCTCCTCTGCTCGGAGCGAGGCTGGCCTTTCTTGTCCCCGAATACAGCGCTACAGCACTTCTGACCCTTCATGAGACAGCTAGGTCAAAAGGGCGCCGGCAGATCAAACGATGTCACTGGAGCCCCCGCCCCATCTCTTTCCATTGGCTGCACCACTCTGGATCCACTGCCTACCTGTCTTTGCACGCACGCACGCGCAGGACGCACCACTTTCCGTGGCGATCCTAAAGCAGCCTGTTCGTATCAGGCTGACCACAAGAGGGCGCAGTGAGGAGACGCGGCCTAGAGTCGGGGGCGCTCCTTACAGCAGCTGTCTGGTGGCCCAATGCAGGTCAGTTTCTTATTCTCCTAAGAGTCTAACAGTTTCTTAGCTTCACTTTACTTTTTTAAATTTTTATTTTGAAATAATCTAAAGTGTGCATAAAAATGGGAAAAATAGTACAAAGAACTCCTACATACCCCCTTACCCAGATTCCAGGGGACATTCGCCACCTTGCTTTGTCACTAGCTTGCTCTGCGTATTTTTCTCATTCGGGAATAAGTTGTAGACATTGTGACTCTTTACCTGTAAACACTTCAGGCTGTATTTCTCAAGAACAAGTATATTTTTTTTTACATAACCACTAGACAGGGATCCAAACCAGAAGATTGAGCCATGATTTAAAATCATTATCAAAGCTATAAATCTTATTCCAGATTTCCCAACTGTTTTAATCATGTCTTATCAATTTTTTTATTATTTCTGGTCCAGGATCCAATCCAAGATTGCATATTGATTTAGCAGACTCTGGCTCTCTATTAATTGGAACATTTCTCTGTTATCTCTTTGATCTTTCATGACTTTGACATTTTTGGACTGTACACACCATTGATTTAGCTGAATCTAACTCCATCTGACTTTGTCTGAGGTTCCTCATGATTGGATTCAACGGATGTATTTAGGGCAGGAACACTGCTTATAAGATGTATCTTGAAGAAAATCTTGTTTTATGGTGGGGTACCAGGGATTGAACCCCGGGGTGTTCAACCACTGAGTCATATCCCCTACCCATTTTTTGTTTTTCATTTTTAGACAGGGTCTCATTAAGTTGCTTAGGACCTCTCTAAGTTTTTGAGGCTGGGTTTGAACTTGTGATCCTCCTGCTTCGGTCTCCCAAGCCGCTGGGATTACAGGTGTGCTCTACCACACCGGGCAGGAATTTCTTAAGTAAGCATCTTCTGTCCTTGCCAGAGCATCTGGGTGACTCTGAGTCACAGGAAGCTGATTCAGACTTGAAAGCTGTTAATTAAACTAGCTGACAGTTAATGAGTGCTTGTATTTGACACTCTGTTTGATGACTTGGGGGATATTTTCCCCTAGGAACAATGCCGTGTGGTGTGCTTCTGTTAGATCACCACATTATAGAACAATAATGATGACTGAGTCATATTAGGCACCACATCCCATATTCTTTTAGATGCACTAGGTCCTTTAAGCCTGAGTACTATACATATATATATATATATATATATATATATATTTTTTTTTTTTGGTACCAGGGATTGAACTCAGGGGCCCTCAAACACTGAGCCACACCCCCAGCTCTATTTTGTATTTTATTTAGAGACAGGATCTCACTGCATTGCTTAGTGCCTCACCATTGCTGAGTCTGGCTTTGAATACGGGAGCCTCCTGCCTCAGCCTCCCGAGCCACTGGGATTACAGGCATTTGCCACTGTGCCCAGCTAAGCCTGAGAATTATTATCCTCTCTATTTTACAGATGAGGAAACTAAGTCTCAGAGAGGGTAAGTCACCTGCCCCAGATCTCACAGTAAGAGGCAGAGCCAGGATGTTTGACAGCACAGCCTGGTCACCAGGTTAGCCTCCTAACCATTTCTCCTCTGCAGGTTAACAGGAGCTGCCAGGCCACCATTCCATCTCAGAACACTAAGAACAATGCATGCCCCACCCCGCCCCCCACCAGATTCCCAGCAGATGGGGATTTCTCCCTATATTCTGGAACTCCCCTGCTTAGTCAACCTAAATCACAATGGGAAAGAGATTCTCAAAAAAATAACAACGTTTATTTTAGGACTAGCAGAGTCCTGCACTGGGAAATCGTGTGCTATAGTAAACCATGGGCATGTCCAAAGAGGCTGAGGCAAGGGGAAGTTTTTCAAGGTAAAATGAGGGGATTACAGAAGATATTCTGAAACACTAATCCTTGGCTACAAGGCCACTAACAAAAGTGGCACCATGTCTGAGGTCAAGCAGACATATTGCCCGGAAGACAACCTTGCAGAAGTATTTTTGGGCAAGGCGATGTCCTTTGTGCAAGTTGGGGTTCTGGCAGAGTCATCTGTGATAGCTGCCATCAGCAGTGGTGCATGAGAAGTTTCCTTCATAACCTTCTGGCTCCCTTCTGTGTTCGGGTAAGGGACGCTGTTTCGATTCTGATGACTTTTGCATCTTTGAGGCGTCTGAGGGATGAGAAAATCCTGGCTGGGAAAAGGGACTCCAGGGATTGTGTGGGGTTTCCTGGGAGCAGACCCCCATCCTGAGTCATCGTGCAGGAGACGTTGAGTCTATCAATCTGCTGAAAACTACACCCGCGAGGCAGGAGGATCTCAAGTTCAAAGCCAGCCTCAGCAACGGGGAGGCACTAAGCAACTCAGTGAGACCCTGTCTCTAAATAAAATACATAATAGGGCTGAGGATGTGGCTTGGTGGTTGAGTGCCCCCCGAGTTCAATTTCCAGTAACAACAACAACAAAAAAGAAACCACACCAGTCTCCAAGGCCCGGGGAGGAGAGCAGGTCTGACCAGAAGGTGTTACTCCTTAACAAACAGTGACTCCTGAGTAATTCTCCAGGCATTCTCCCACACCCCCGGGAGGGATTCCCCCACCAGAGGCAGAGCCTGCTGCAAAGTTGTCCCCCAACTGGATTTGGATGCAAGCCAGTGTCATTCACGACATGTGTTCTTAAGAAGTCAGCCCTAGATTGTTGGAACAAGCAGCTCCTGGTGTGGGACTTGGGATCATTTTGCAAGATGGGTTTTTAGATTTGATATTTATTCATTGAACAATTCATCCTCCTAAGGGTGAAGGGCACTAAGATTTGAATGTGGTTTGCCTCCCCCCCAACACATGTTGAAATTGATTCTGATTATAATGGAGATAGCGAGCCTTTGAGAAAAGGCATTACTCCCTCTTTAGGGACCTGTTCTAACAAAAACAGGTTATTAAATCAAGGCCACCAATTTGTTCTGGACCTTTCAATGCACCTGCTTCCTTTCCATTGCTCTTCCATGAGCTGGAGCAGCACCAGGCCCTCACCCAACACATTGCCTGATCCTGGACTTTCCAGTCTCCTGAATTGTGAGTCAAGATAAACCTCTTTTCTTTATAGATTACTCAAGTCTTGGATAATCTGTGATAGCAACAGAAAATATACAAAGAGGGGGGGTATTAAAATGAATAAGAGGAGCTGGAGTTGTGGGCTCAGTGGTAGAGTACTCGCCTAGCATGCATCCTCAGCACCACATAAAAATTAAATAAAGATATTGTGTCCAACTAAAACTAAAAAATATTTTTTAAAAAAATTAATAAGACAATTTCTGCCATTGAAGACTCAAAATTAGTTTGATTGATGGGGCTCACCTTGGGTTTCACTGAGTTTTCTGTACCTCTGAGTTATCATTCTGTAACCGATGGCTTTGAAACTGTCACAATTTTAAGTTGTCAGTGTAAATCTTGGGCTTAAACCATCTTGAGCCTCATGGGCCTCCGTTTTATCTGGACTATTACGACTTCTCTGACTGCGGTATTGGGGGAGACAACCAACCAATCTAGTTTGCCCAAACTAGGAGCAGCGAGGAGGGTGTTCCCAGGTGTACCAAAAGTTAGGTACTTTAAGCAAGTTACCTAACTTCAGGTTTAGGCTTTCAGTGGCCAATCAGAACAAGTCCCAAGCAAACCAGCAGGGATTGGTCACCCTAGTGTTGGGAACAGGGGACATGAAGAGGGAACAGGAGGGAAAAGGGTAGGTAAAAGAGGAATAATCATTACTAATGTGTATTTTAAGATTTTTATCTTTCTTTTTTCTTCCTTTTTAATTTTATTGTTGGTACTGGGAAATTTAATAATTGATATTTATTTTTAGTTTTCGGCGGACACAACATCTTTGTTTGTATGTGGTGCTGAGGATCGAACCCGGGCCTCACAAATGCCAGGCGAGCGTGCTACCGCTTGAGCAACATCCCCAGCCCCTAAATTTAATAATTGAATAACACCTGGAGCAAATTATTTATACCTCTATTTTATAGGAGTTACCTCTATTTTATAGGAGTGTAAACTTGGACCCAAAGAAGGTAAATCACTTGTCAGAAATGTCTACTTGGAGCTGGGTGTGGTGGTTCAACCCTATAATCCCAGCAGCTCAGAGGCAGGAGGATCACAAGTTCAAAGCCAGCCTCAGCAACTTAGTGAGGCCTTAAGCAACTCAGTGAGACCCTGTCTCTAAATAAAATACAAAAAAGGGCTAGGGATGTGACTCAGTGGTCGAGTGCCTCTGAGTTCAACCCCTGGTACCCCCCACTCCACCAAAAAAAAAAAAAAAAAAACCCAGAAAAGAAATGCCCACTCGGTCAGGGGCAGAGTCCAGCTTGTCACAGTGCAAATCTGTGTCCCCCACCCCCCGCATTACTCTTCCCTGCCTTACAGGCCCTGCGTAAATGTGGTGTGGATAAAGTCCTGAAACTATATTTGAAATTAATTCCCAGAGGCCAGAAGCAGACTCCTATGGAATCACAAGTCAGTGGAAGACGTGTTGCCATGGATACCCACTCATCTCCAGCCAGGCTGTGTGCAAATGGAGCCACAGTGGTGGGGAGCCTCCGTCCCTAAATGAGGTGCAGTCCTGAAGGAAGAGACTCTCGGGAGCGATTTCCCGAGCATGCCATTGCTTGCTGCTTCAGGAGAGTCTCCATGGCAGCACAAAGCCCTAGGAGGTGCTCATCGAGCACCAAGTGACAGAGTGGCTCAGAGCATGGATTTAGGGACAATGTCTTCCTCCACCAGCTGCTGGCTGGGTGACCTTGAGCAAGTTACCTAACCTCAAAGTTTCTTCATTGTTCAGGGGTGGAAGTAGTCACACTCACACCCAACGGCTGTCAGCTGTCATGAAGGTGGAAAGAAATGGGATGATGTCCCAAAAGCACAATGCGAGGCCCAGAGCAATCCAGGAAGAAACATTCACTAGCTGCCAGTGGCCAACTGCCCACCCTGAGTCTTTAAATGAGAACAACCCACTTGAGAATCAGTGGAGCAGACGGCATGCCAGTCGATTCTCCATTACTTCCTTCTTCTTCTAGCTCAGCCATCCCACGGACTATTTGGACTGTTCCTAGCCACAGCCACATTGGGATCTCTGAGGATACATGACCGATCTACTGTTTTTGTGGGGAGGGTACCCGGGATTGAACCCAGGGGCACTCAACCACTGAGCCACACCCCCAGCTCTATTTTGTATTTTACTTAGAGACAGTAAAATACTTAGCAACTCAGTGAGAACTGAGTTGCTTAGCACCTCACTTTTGCTGAGGCTGGCTTTGAACTCGAGATGCTTCTGCCTCAGCCTCCCGAGCAGCTAGGATTACAGGCATGCACCACTGCGCCCAGCTACCAATCTTGATTGTGCTTGCTCCTGGCCCTGATGGGTCTCCAGAACTCCTTATCGCCAGAAGCTCAATCCATTCACCAGGATCATCATCTGAAGGGTGACCAGACTGTGATCCATCCTTATGAATATGTAACCCTGCACGCACATGACCTTAGCAACTCAGTGAAGAGAGGAGATGGGGGGAAAGATTGAGGATGTGTTATCCATGTGATGAATTAGGTGGGTTAGAAAGCATCGTGACTTATTTGGCATAAAGTAGCTGGCATCTCTGAAAGTTACATCAAGATGTTCATGTTTAAGTGGCAATATGGCAGCATGCTTTAAGAGCCCCGGGAGAGACACCAGACACCAAGGACAGCTAAGGGGGAGAGGTCCAGGTACAGTGCCATCGGTGACACAGAGACTGAAACGAAGCCTATGAGGCATTCAGCGAGAAGCCTTGGGAATCTTGTGTTTTCTCAGCAAGAACAACTCTTCCCTGAGTTTACACACAGGTGTGTGCACCTGCTGGTAGGTTTCACCCACTGATTCTTCACCTACATTGGAGGTCATTGCAGTCTCTTCTACAACCAAAATTTAATCATTGAGGGAGTTTTCAGATCCTTGGAGGACCGGGTGAGCCCTATAAATGCCTGCTGTAGGAACAGGGAGGATGCTGAGCAGCTCAGGTCGTGCACCGTGCCTCTGCCAATCTGTAAATATACCGCTCAGCCGGACGCTGTGGCACATGCCTGTAATCCCAGTGGCTCAGGAGGCTGAGACAGGAGGATCACGAATTCAAAGCCAGTTTCAATAACTTAGTGAGGCCCTAAGCAACTCGGTGAGATCCTGTCTCAAAATATTAAAAAGGGCTGGGGATGTGGCTCAGTGGTTAAGCACCCCTGGGTTTAATCCCCAGTCCCCCACTCCCCAATTGCCTAGCTTGATCTCAGTAGCCCTATGAGGTTGATGCCATTATCATCCCATATTTACAGATGAAAACTGAGGTTTAGAGAGTTGAACAGCTAACGGCAGAGGGAGGCTTTATGAAACTGGAGTCCACAGATTTCTCCTGAGACGTGTTCAGGTGATTCAAATCCTTGGAACTGTTTCCCCTTCGCAACTGCCTGCTGTTCTTCTGCCACTCAGCCCCCTTACTACAAATTCAGCATCGAAATCCTGTTTCCTTGGTCCAGCATTTCCCCTAGTCTCAATCCATAAAAAGCACAAAACATCAAGGATAATTTGACTATATTAACATTAGTGTGTCAAACACCAACTGGGAAAAGAGATTTGCTGCATATTTAACTACTAACCATTAAGACAATAAGAAAGCCAGGAGCAATGTTGCACACAGTGTAATCCCAGTGACTCAGGAGGCTGAGGCAGGAGGACTGAAAGTTTGAGTACAGCCTCAGCAACTTAGCAAAAGACTCTAAGCAACTTAGTGAAACCCTATCTTAAAATAAATAATAAAAAGGGCTGGGATAAGTACCTGTGGGCTCAATACCCAGTATCAAAAGAGAGAGAGAGAGAGAGAGAGAGAGAGAGATGGGGAAATGACAGGAGCAGATATTCCACCAACGCAGAAACACAAATGGCAAATGAACAAATGGAAAGTTGCTCCACCTGATCCGAAGTCGTGGGCACAAGGATTAAGAACACAGTTTCCATTTCACACCCACTTGCTGAGAAAAGCTCCAATCTTGCCAGGTGTTGACAGAGATGATCTAGATCCTGAAGATGGTTTCCTTGTTGTCTTCTAAAAGTTAAAAAACAAAACAACAACAACAAAAGAAACTTTCATACACATTTACATTGAATAACTGCTATAAATAAGATGTCCATAATTTCTCCAGTTTTGGTCTGAACACTAAACTTACAATAAGAAGATGCAGGTTCTAGAACAGAATTTCTGGTTAAATGACCCTGGGCCAGCGAATTTAGATCTCTGCCTTTACCCACATCAAACAGGGGTACCTTTTCTTAACCCTTTTTCTAGACAAGCAGACACAAGTTTATGTGACAATATTTTGCTAAAGTTACTAAACAAAAATACGGTCAAATACGTAAGATTTTTATCATATCAGCTATTTTCTAATATTTGAGTAATATTTTTATAATTTAACCAAGGCAAAAATTGTATATACTCAACAATACAAAATTCAGTAGTTAAACAAGGTAAAACAAAATAATAAAACCAGTCGTAATAATATATCCATTGACCCATGTTTTCAATTATACTAAGAATTAATTGTGTGGTGGCACACGCCTGTAATCCTAGTGGCTTGGGAGGCTGAGGCAGCAGGATTCACAAGTTCAGGGCCAGCCTCAGCAACTGAGACCCTGTCATAAAATAAGAAGTAAAAAGGGCTGGGCATGTGGCTTAGTGGTTAAGTGCCCCTGGGTTCAATCTCTGGTACAAAAAAAAAAAAAAGAATTAATTGTAAAAAATAAGTAAAATTTCATGGAAATCTTCCCTGTTAGCTCAGGAATTCATGTCATTGTCAACAGGTTGTCTAGTACCAGCCCCTGCTTCCAGTACTGGAGCAGTTGTATCGTCCATAGCTTTGGTGGAACAGATTTGGCCACCCAGCTGTGTTCTGTCTGTGAGTCCCTCAGCCAGATCCAGCCTGCCATTCTCCTCATCAGTGATTGTGTCTAACTTCTCAGATATGAAATCTTCAAAGATGAGGTGACAAGCCCAGGTTCCCTCAACGGCACCCAAACCATCAATAACTAGATTATTTTCAACCACAACATTTAGCAGAATCACCAACTTTTCCTTTGGTTGTTAAGGTTATGACGACTATTACGATTCATCAAATAGTCGCGGACCTTCTGAGTGATTTGGATTTTGTTTTAGCCTTGAGACTTTTTCAGCCTTTAGAGTTGCCACATGGGAACAATCTACTCTTAAAGCAGACTGTAGTTCCACAGGCTGGGAAGTCAAAAGCCAAGATGTCAGGAGGTTCTGTACCTGGTGAGGGCCCAGCCTCTGATTCCAAGATGGCGCTTTGTTGCTGTGTCTTCAGTGTAACCCAGGGTAAAAGCAAAAAGCTAAACATTTTTTTCAATATGTATTTTTTAGTTATAGGTGGACACAATATCTTTATTTTATTTTCATGTGGTGCTGAGGATCAAACCCAGTGCCTCACACATGCTAGGCAAGCGCTCTACCAGTGAGCCACAACCCCAGCCCAAGGCTAAACATTTTTAAATGAAAGTCTGCAATCCATCTTGATTTGGGTTGTTTGGGTGGGCAGGTGAGAGAATGGTTATACCCTTTGCATTTCTATGTGGATCCTCAGTTGTCCTAGTACTTTTTACTAGATTCTTCCTCCTTTCCCAGTGTCTGAAATGTCATCTCTGAGATAAATCATTCCCCTGTGCACCTGAGTCTGTTTCAGTGATGTCTGTGGTGTTTCGTGTTTTTGTCTTTGGCTACCTAAGCACCACACTATCCTAATGATTCTTCTTTTATGATAAGTCTTGACATTGTCTTTTTAGTTTAATTGCTTTCCCATTTGAATGGTAGAATAAGCTCCTTAACTTCTTAGAAAACCTCAGTTGAAATTTTGATGACTATTGTCCTGTTTCTGACGACACTGGAAGCAATGTAACTTTTCATTTTATTTCCATTATATTTGTTCAAAATATTTATTTTAGTTTTTTTTTTTTTGGACCAGGGATTGAAATCAGGGGTATTTAATCACTGAGCCACATCCCCAGCCCTATTTTGTATTTTATTTAGAGGCAGGGTCTCACTGAGTTACTTAGTGCCTCCTTTTGCTGAGGCTGGCTGGGAACTCATGATCCACCTTGAAGTTTTTTCAGCCTTTAGAGTTGCCACATAGGAACAATCTACTCTTAAAGCAGCCTCACGAGCAGCTGGGATTACAGGTCGGCACCACTGAACCTGGCTATTTTAGGTTTTTGGTAGATGCCTTTTATCTGGATAAGGGAGTTCTCTTCTGTTTTTAGTTTGCCCTGAGTTATTACCATGAAGGTTGTTGAATTTTATCAAAAAATATTTTTTCAACTATTGAGATTGTCTTATAGCTCTTTAATATATTAATGTGGTTACTACAGGAATATGTATTTTCTAATGTTAAATTATACTGGCATTCCTGGGATAAACCCAACTTTAATTATGATGTATCATTCTTTTTATATTTTGATAGAATGTATTTACTAATATTTAACTTAAAATTTTTTCCATTTTATTTATTTTATTTTTTATTTGTTCTAATTAGTTATACATGACAGTAGAATGCATTTTGACAAATCCTACATAAATAAAGTATAACTTCTCATACTTCTGGTTGTACATGATGTAGAGTTACACAGGTCATGTAATCATATTAACTTGGGATTTTTCTGTGTTTTTGGTAATATTGATCTTGCCTTTTTTTTTTTGGAAGAATAACTACTTCTTTTTTAAAATTTATTTTGAACCCAGTGCTTCACACGAGCTAGGTGAGCACTCTATCACTGAGCCACAACCCCAGCCCTGGTCTTGTTTTGATATCGAGTTTGTTCAGACATCATAGAGTGAGTTGTGATATATTCCATACCAGAAGAGGTATGGAACAGAATGATCAATTGCTTGAAAGTTTAGTACAACTTGCTTCTAGGACCACTTCAAAATTTCATCAATTTCCTTAATAATTCTAGAATTCATATTTTCTCTAGTTTCAAACTGACATCTTTTGCTGGGGAATTGAACTTTTTATCATTAGGTAGTGATCCTGTCCATCTTTAACAATATTTTTTGTTAACCTGTGTTATCTAAAATTAATATGGTTGCTGGGCACAGTGGTGCACACCTGTAATCCCAGCAGCTCAGGAGACTGAGGCAGGAGGATCTCCAGTTCAAAGCCAGCCTCAACAAAAGCAAGGCACTAAGCAACTCAGTGAGACCCTGTCCCTAAATAAAACACAAAACAGGGCTAGGGATGTGGCTCATTGGTTAAGTGCCCCTGAGTTCAATCTTTGGAACCAATAAGTAAATAAATAAATAGAATTTAATATGGCTATACTGGCTTTCTTTGGCATAGTGTTTGCTAGGTGTATCATTTCCCATCACCTCTCCTTTCAACCAGTTCAAATTCCTATGTTTTAGGAGTGCCTTTTGGAATGATCCCATTAAGAAGACATGCAATGAAAGCAGTAGGGACTTGGTAAGTACAATAAATTGAAGCAAAATTGTCAGTGCACAATAATAACAATGACATTAACATAAAATTTGTAGGTTTGGAAGAAGGATGAAATAAAATACTGGACAACAATAAATTAGCAAGGAGGGATTGGAGTTAGGGAAGGGAACGAAGATAACTTGGGCCTTGTTAAATATGGGTAGTAGAATGTTCCTGCTTTGGGACTTTGTGTAGTGAGCTCATGCAACTCATCTTTTCTGCTGTGTGTGACATCTTTCAGTAAGATCGGATGTGGTTCATCATGATCTATGTGAATCCTGGGTTCCTCCTTACAGAGCACCCTTCTTTGTACATGCTTGGCTTGAAGGAAGGCTGTCCACCTGAGACCACCATAGCTTATTTGCAGGTTTTGACTAAATATGGGGCTCTCAGGTTCAGCTGGCCAAGGTTTAGTCTCCTGACGCTGTTAATCATTACATCATTCTCAGGACAACCCTGCATTTCCCATTTATTTGTTGCTCACTGGGCCCTATTCTAATTTTGACATGCTTTCAGTCTAATAACACATGGCAAAACCTGTTTTATCCAGGATAGAGGTGTTTGGAAAAGGGTTCATCTGGTCCACCATATGCTGAGATGCAATTTGAATTTTAAAAGCTTAAAGGTGAGACTGTTAAATGTCACCAGAAGGTTTTTAGCATATTCCAAATGACTGGAACACTTTGGAACTCCCTTTTCTTTCTTTCTTTTCTTTTCTTTTCTTTTTTTTTTTTTATACCGGGGATTGAACTCAGGGGCACTTGGCCACTGAGCCACATCCCCAGCCCTATTTTGTATTTTATTTGGAGACAGGATCTCACTGAGTTGCTTAGGGCCTCACTAATTTGCTGAGGCTGGCTTTGAACTCACGGTCCTCCCTGCTTCAGCCTCCCAAGCTGCTGGGATTGCCACTATGCCCAACTGAACCCTGGTTTTCTTCTGAGCTTTGTTTACTTTAAAATTTGATGAAGGGGTTGGGAATAGAGCTCAGTGGTTGAGGATGTGCTTAGCATGCACAAGACCCTGGGTTAAATCCCCAGCACCAAATAAATGAATTAAATAAAATTTAGGAGACATCCAGATCTATATTCTTTTTTTATTATTATTATTTCAGGGACAGGGGCTGGGGTTGTGGCTCAGTGGCAGAGAGATTGCCTAGCATATGTGGGGCACTGGGTTCGATCCTCAGCACCACATAAAATAAATAAAAGAAAGAAAGAAAAGTATTGTGTACATCTACAACTAATTTTTTTTTTTTAATTTTAGGGACAGAGAATTGGGGCATCCATTAGAAAACTGCTTCTAGCCTGAACTTGTTGGTTTAAATAAAATTGAGTCACTGTTTTTAGTCTTCTATGAATCCACCAAACTGTGATATTTAGTAGATTAGATGTCTTCATTTTGTGCAGAAACAGATCATAAAACGCTTTGCCCAAAGCCTACTACAGTCAAAGCTCTGAGTGTGATATCAAGCTTCCATGATCTACTCATGGAAGTCACTGTGATAAAGTATTCTGTGCCGTAATTATTCACAGGGAACCAACACCAGCTCTGGGTACTCACCTCTTGTGCTTGAGTTTAATAATCAGGTGCAGAGGGCTGTGGCTCAGAAGTAGAGCGCTTGCCTAGCATGCATGAGGCACTAGATTCGATCCTCAGCACCACATAAAAATAAATAAAGGTATTGTGTCCACCTACAACTAAAAAATAAATATTTTTTAAAAATTAATCAGGTGCAGAGCTTTGCTGGGAATAGACACCCTACCTCCTGGTTTCTGGATCTGTGCATCAGTCTGTCTCCCCTATTTGAAATGGGAGCCTCACTCATCATTACATCATTCTCAAAGATCACTGTGCACATCCCAGAGGCTCAGGAGGCGGAGGCAGGAGGATCGCGAGTTCAAAGCCAGCCTCAGCCACAGTGAGAGACCCTAAGCAACTTGGTGAGACCCTGTCTCTAAATAAAATATTAAAAAGGGCAGGGATGTGGCTCCGTGGTCAAGAACCCCTGGGTTCAATCCCTGGTACAAACAAAACACAACACTATGTACAATTCTGAGATGCTTCTGGTACTCTGGTAATTTCTCTTGATCTGGTACCTTGGATCAGTATAAATTGCTGAGTGCTCTTTCCCCATCTTTCTTCCTATCTGGAGCTGAAGTTCTCTCTGCGTGATGTTCTAAGAAGATGAAGTAAAATAGGAAAGTGGGAGTCTTCCTTTCCTTCTGCTGCCTGTTAACATACCATATGCTCAAATCCCTTTTTATTCATCTCGATCCAAATCTGGGTTTCAATTGACCTTTTTCTGTCTAGAGTTTGAGTGCCAACCCTTCTGCATCTTAGTCTCCTTTGCTTCTCCTTAATGGTCCAGGTTATCTGGAAAATTTCCATCACCTTCCAACTTCCACGCAGGTGCTTGGAAAAATCTGAGCTTATCTGAGTACTACTCCCCCAAAGTCCGCTTTGTCCTTCCCATCCAGGACACTCTCAGGCCCAGGGCTGGGCGCAACTGGCATTTTCAACAAGTGCATCCATACAGCAAGAATCCCAAGTTTAGAAGTTCCTTATTATTTAGTCTTTCTGAGATCATATACTTCACTTTGACATATGTTGACTTGTGATATATTCTTTTTTTTGGAACTAAGATTAAACCCAGGGGTGGGTGCTTAACCCCTGAGCCACATCCCCATCCCTCAGCATCTCACTGAGTTGCTTAGAGCTGGCTTTGAACTCGTGTCTCACGAAGTTCGAAGCTGCTGGGATTATAGGCATGCACCACCTCACCCAACAGGATATATTCTTATTACTTGACTCTTGCATTGATGTTATTTTTTTTTTCATGTGTATGTAAGTCATCCTATAATTTAGTTTGCTCTCCTTGCAGGAAGGAGTCAAATTGTATCTTCCATAGCTTGAGTCCTAGGCACAAATGGATGCTTGATAAATATTTAATTCACAAATAAATGAAGAAGCAATATTTTGAGTCATTTGGAGAGAGATTTTGGGGGGGCCTAAAGTGTTAATAATTCATAGATTTCTGGGTACAAACTCTTTTAAGGTCCCACTTTGTTATAGCTTACACATTTAATTCTGTTACTTATCATGAAAGCAGGAAGTTTAGTGATTAGAATATAAATTTGGGTGGGGGGGGTACTGGGGATTGAACTCGGGGGCACTCAACCTCTGGGCCACATCCCCAGCCCTATTTTGTATTTTATTTAGAGACACAGTCTCCCTGAGTTGCTTAGCGTCTCACCATAGCTGAGGCTGGCTTTGAACTCATGATCCTCCTGCCACAGCTTCCTGAGCCACTGGGATTACAGGCGTGCGCCAAGATGCCTGGCTAGAACATGGATTTTTTTTGTTCTGATATATACAACTTTGTTTGGGTATCAGCAGTATCCCTGATGAGCTGTGAGACCTAAGGTAGATTATTTAACCTCTCTGAGCCACAAAAATTTCCTCATTTGTCAAGTGGAGACTAAGAGTTCCACCTTGGAGAGTTGTTATTGGGTGGCTTCAATGAGATGATGGACATAAAGCATGGAGCACACGGTGAACCACACAGGAAAAGCTAACTGATATTTGCCTGTTCCCTGCCACTCATCGTCATCCTGTTCCCTGGGGTGATGGAGGTGGGAAAGGTCACAGCCTGGTAGAGTCAAGAGCCACCCAAGTGAACAAATACCCATATGTACCATGGGCTGCAGGGCTGTGTGTGATGGAACAATTAATTTTGCCTGGACAAGACTGCTGCAAGGTGGTGGCATCTGAGCTGCAGATTGGGCAGAGGGCTCCGTGGCTGGCTTAGAATTGTCCCACGGGGTCTGCTTGGGGAATGGGTCATGCAAATGGCTTCTAAGCCTGGAGGTGTTGTCCAGCGGCATCTGTGTATACACGGTGTCTTGTGCTATCCGTTTTTTCTCTTGCCCACATTTTCATATGCTGATACGGCCTTTGTGTGATTCCATCACTGTTTGCATGGGACTCCCTGATCAAATAGTATCTCATGTTTTCTTGTTATAAACACACTCTAAGTCAGGTACAATGGCACATGCCTACAATCCCAGCAGCTCAGGAGGCTGAGGCAGGAGAATCATGAGTTCAAAGCCAGCCTCAGCAACTTAGCCAGACCCTAAGCAATTTAGGGAGAACCTGTCTCTAAATAAAATGTAAAACAGGGCTGGGGACATGTTTCAGTGGCTAAGCGTCCATGGGTTCAATCCCTGGTGCTCCCCCCACCAAAAAAGATAAACTCTAAGTCTTTGGAGGCAAGAAATGTGTCTTTGTTCACACAGACAGTAACAAACACATAGTGGGTCATGTTTAATGAGTGAATGAATAGAAGAACAAGTGAATGAATACCTCTGATGGCTAGCTCCACCACGTGCTGGCTATGAGATCATCGACCCTCTGCGCTTCCGTGCTTCTGTCTGTAAAGTGGGTTAGTAACAAGTGCACATTAGACAGTGGCCCCTGTAGGCACCATTCAGGTCTGGCTGATGTGCTGTTGAATTTGGGAGATACCTGCAGACTTGGGCAGGATGAAGCCTAGGCATTCTGCTTCAGTGGCTGATAGGAGAAGGCTTCAGAACTCTGTCAAGGCTGGGTTGGGACTTGTCTGCTGATAAGGAGTTTCTCTCTCTTATCTGCCACCCAGAAAGGAAGGGGCACCTGGGAAGGATCCCTGGCCTCCCACCTGTCTCAGGGGAGTCACGGACTCAGGGAGGGCTGGAGGTGAATTCCCCATCTCCTCCTGCCTCCTTGGTTACACTGTGAAACTGGAGCTAATTAAAACTTCTTTCTTGTCAACCACTGGGTGAAGAAGAGTCACCCAGAATATGATTCATCCCTGGAGATCACCTAAGTATGTCTAAATAATAAAACTGTGACAGGGAAAAACCTCATCTGGATAAAGAAATTCCAAGTCCTCGGAGTCCTGGGGGTAGGGAGCGTCCACAGACTGTGAGTTACAAGAAAGAATGAACTGCCCTGTGCTGTGGCGAATGCCTGTAATCCCAGCAGCTCTGGAGGCTGAGGCAGGAGGATCATGAGTTCAATGCCAGCCTCAGCAACTTATCGAGGCCCTAAGCAGCTTTCAGGCTGGGACCTCCCGGAAAGTCATTTGTTAATTTAATTCCTTTATTCATTTATTCACCTGATGAATATTCCCAGAGCCCACATGTTTTGGTCATATTTTTTGCTGCTGTGACCAAAAGACCTGACAAGAACAATTATCAATTATTTGGCACTCATGGCTTGAGAGGTCTCAATCCATAGACAGCTGACTCCATTTCTCTGGGCCCGAAGTGAGGCAGAACATCATGGTGGAAGGCTGTGGTGGAGGAAAGCAGCTCAGAACAAGACAATCAGGAAGCAAAGAAAAAGACAATCAGGAAGCAAAGCAAAGCAGGTCTGCTCACCAGCAACAAAATATGGCTCCTTCAGCCATACCCTACCTGCAGAACCCAGTTAATCCACATTAGTGGATTAATGCACTGATTAGGTTAAGGCTCTCATAACCCAATCATTTCCCCTCTAAACTTACTTTCATCGACTCATTCATGAACTTTTGGGGGAATGCCTCATGTCTAAACCATAACGCCACAATTGCAGGACCAATACGTGGCCCACGGAGAAGAAAGGACAGCTCAGTTTTATTTCTCGTTGCCTCTCTGTGGCAGATAACTGGCTTGGAAAGGTGCAAGTTTAGCAGTGAGGAGAGATAAAATCAAGAGGCAGGACTAAGGAAGCAGACTTTGAGGAATACATTATCCTGGGGACTGGGGATTGAAACTTGAGGTGTGAGTGAAGAGGCGGCCAAGAACTTGGAGGAAGATGCTCCAGCCCAAACCAGATAGATTGGCCCAAAGCCAGCATAAATTTCAGAAGCCCTGATAGAGTGAGCTTTCTTTCAGGCATGGGTGTTCGTTCACCAGTAGCCTCGGAGATGCCCCTCTGCTGTGTCTCTGAGGCTTCCTGCCCATGGCACATTCTTAATGGGACATGCTCAACTCAGCCAGGATGTACCCCACCGGTCTGGAGGGCTTGGAGGGCACAGGTCTGGAAGGTTCCCTTGTGGTGGATTTAAGTGGTCAAGAGCCTCCCTCTCAAGTGGGAGGCAAGGCTCAGCGCAGCCAGAAGACCCAGATGAGGTCACAAAGCTCACTACTCCTTGTTAACTGAATGAATGGAATTGATTGATGGAAGAAACCCCACTGTGCAATGTGAGCCCAATATAGCCTTAGAGAAGACTTCCTGGTGGAAGTGACATTAAATTAAGATGTGGTTAAAAAGAAAGGAGCAGCCAGACTGAGATGAGCTTAAATATCCCTAAAAGAAAAGACCATAATGGGGATTTAACCAGTGGTTGTCTAAAGGCCTTTCCGGATGCTCCCCAGCTTTGGAGTCAGGCTGTCCTGGGTTGGAATTCCCTGTTCTGTCCTTTCCAGGCAGAGCCCCTGGGCAAGCCCTCGCTGTCCTGGCGAGCCTGGGTTTCTTCTGAGAAAGGAAGCCAGTACCAGTGTCTGCTTCAGAGGATGACATAGGACAACTCATGTAGCGTTACTCTGTTGGCCTGTGAACCCATATCAGTCCCTTTCTTTCTCCTGGAGCCCTCTCTGGACAGAGATCCTGGCTGAGTCTCTTCGGTGAATGCAGCGCTCAGTAGCAACAGGTACATGGTAGATGTTCAATAAACTGTGCCCCTCGATTTCTGATCTCACCTTGTGGGATCCTGCCTCCTGGGGTTGCAACGCCTTCTGACTACACCCCGCCCCACTGTGCACCCTCTGGGAGAGTAATGATCAGTTCTGAGATCCAGAACATAGTAGGTGCAGCATCCCTGTCTTTAGGTCTTTGCAGAAAGGCTGTTGGGGTCGGGTTGTGCTGGATATTAACTTGTTCTCTGGGTTTAACGTTTTGAGCCGGGGACGCGGAGAAGCCGGAGTTAGCGCCCGGGAATCCCCTAGACCGAAAGCGGCGGCCAGAGCGGAGCGCTGTTGGAGGCGGGGCCGGCTTTTCTGTCGGCGAACAAGGGCCGATGCGCTGCACCTTTAAGGAGTCGAGCCCGGAGGGGCGGGAGTGAGAGCGGCTCGGGAGCGTGCGCGGCGGGGCCGAGCTGAGCCGGGTCTGGGGACCGAGGGCCGGGCCGGGCCGGGCCGGACGGCGGGACCAGGCGGCTGAGGCCTGTCAGGTGAGCGAAGCGGAGTGTGTGTGTGTGTGGGGAGCGCCCAGGAAAGGGCTGGGGGCGCCCCAGTGGCCTGGTGACCTGCCCCCACTTTCCGAGTCCAGGGACCTTCCTGCGACGCGCTGGGTGCAAATGGGTCCTGGACCCTCAGCTCCCTTTCTGGTCCGTTTTCCCGCGGTGGCATCTGTCCTCCTCCTTGGTGCTTGGAAGGGCCCGAGACTCCCGAACTCGGGTGCATCTCCATCTCCAGGCTTCCCGGGCCGAGCTGCCACCCTCCCGAAGCCCGGGGACAGGGCGAGGTCGGGGTGGGTCCCGCACCTTCCTGCCACTCCGCCTCCCAACCTCCCGCTCCCGCAGCAGCCCGGACACCCCGGTGCCTGCAAGGTTGGGGTCCTGCGCTCCTGTTGCCTCCCCTGCCTGGAGAAAGGTCACAAGTCGCCCTCCCAGACTACAGCAGATTCCATGTCACCTCCCCCGCGTCGCCCCCCAATGTCCCTCCATACCCCCCCCACATCGCTCTCCTTGAACACCTCTCCGCTGCAGCCTGTCGGCAACCCTCACTCCCGCCCGCCCCAACTCCTTCGCCCTTGCGCCCTAGCCCCGGGTCCTCCCGGAGACCCACTCGCGGGGTGCTGGTCCACCCACCCCGACAGCCTGGTGCCCGCCGGCATCCCTGACACCCCGCCTGCGCGGACCCGGGCTTACCGGGTGCGGGTTGTGTAATGCCGGCTGCAGGGCAGAGCACATGCAGGATTTGCGTCCCCAGCCTGCAGCCGCCTGGGGAGGCCAACTGACAGGGAGGCATGGGGGAGGAAGAGGGTGGCGGAGGAGCCAGAGGCTTGGTGTCCCGGGGACACGTCTTTTGAACCTGTTTTGATGCCCTGGAAGCTGAGAAGAGTAAATAAGAGGAAGGTCCTGCCCAAGCAGAGACCTGGAGGCCAGCATTTGTGTCACCCTCTTACCTGCCCAGAAATCACTCATGGCTGGCTGCACCTGGCTTGCCAGTTAAAAATAGTTTATAATTAGCGGGTGCAGTGGCCCAGCCTGTCATCCCAGCGGCTCCAGAGGCTGAGGCAGGAGGATGTAAGCCAGCCTGGGCAACTTAGGGAGGCTGCCTCACAGACCCACACAAAAAAACTGGGCGGGTAACTCAGTGGTAGAACACCCTTGAATTCAATCCCTGGTACCCACCACCCCCCCAAAAAAAAGGAAAATAAAAATTGCTATAATTAATAATAGCTAACAGAGAATAAATAAGTACTGAGTGCCAGGTGGTAATCCCCTTTAAAAGATTATAGCCCTTACTCCCTTCAAGAGCCCCTTGAGGTGGGTGCCACTTTTAGGCCCACTTGGCAGGGGAGGTATAGGAAGCTTCCAGAGGTAGTCTTTTCCTAGGACACAGTGAGTGACCTCAGTTCCCCACTCTGAACCACTAGACTTTTTACCCAGTATTAACTAATCAATCTTCTCAGCATTTTGCTCTTTATTATTCATTTATAGTTTTTAGTTTTTTGGTACCAGGGATTGAACCCAGGGGTGCTTCATCGCTGAGCCACGTTCCCAGCCCCCACTTTTTAAAAACTTTTTTTAGATTCTTTTTCTTTTTTCTTTCTTTCTTTTTTTTTTTTGTAGTTGTAGATGCCTGTAATCTTTTAAAAGGGGATTATTACCTGCACTCAGTACTTGTTTATTATATCATGTCTTTATTGATTTTTGTAGGTGGTGCTAAGGGTGGAACCTAGTGCCTCACACATACTAGGGCGATTTCAGGAGTGTGCCACGTTCCCATGTTTATTTATTTGTTCATTTATTTATTTATTTTGCATGCTGAGGATTGAACCCAGGGCTTTGTACATTATCAGTATTTTTATAACATAGGAAATTAGAAATAATTTGTGTTCTTAGCACCAATTTATTTTCAAAAATTAGGTTCTGGGGCTGGGGATGGAGCTCAGTGGTAGAGCACTTGCCTAGTCGGTTGAGGCCCTGGGTCTGATCCCCAGTACTACTTAAATAAATATATTAGTTAATTAGCTCATTTTTCAGACCACCAAGGGGTCTTCAATGCCCTCCTCCAGGACATCGAGGCCCAGAGAAGAGAAGGGACTTGCTTGAGGCCACACAACTGGAAAGTGCGAGGGCTGGAATGCAAACATGTTTCTGAGATGGTTCATGGGTTGCTTCCTGGGCACCCCTGCTGCTCTGGTCCCTTTGCCTAGGCTCCTGGAGACCATTTCCTCCCTCCTGGCTTCCTCTGCTGAGGCCCAAGAGGGGAACACTCTTCTCCCTGGGCGGCCTTTGCCTAGGCCCTTCCAGAAATCTCTGATGCTAACTCTTACTGCCCTCTAGGGTGCAGCTCGGCAGCTCTGCAGATCCCTCCAGGAACACTTCCCTGATTTCTCTTGTCCCCAACTAAAAGCTTTTCCTGCCTCCCATTCCCATGGTGGCACTTGGAAAGTTCTGCTCTGTGCAACTGTCTTGTCCTCTTGGGTGCAGTTGTGTTAGCAAGATCAGAAGTGCTCCCCAAGGCCCCTCTCTCCACCTACCTGGTCAAGCCCCAGGACAGAAAGAGGGTGAGAGAGAAGGGTAGGGGGAGGACCACAGCGGGTGCAGTGGGTCCCAAAGTAAAAAGTAAAAATAGACCCAGGATTTATGGACCCTGCATCACCAACCTCCCTCAGTGAGTTTCAGTCTGATCTCCGAGAAAATTATTTTGCCTGGTGTCTACCATTGTAACCTTGCATATTTGCTTTTGTTTATAACACAAAGGATTTCCACCACAAAATCAGGCAGGCTGCGCCCATATCTCCCTTTTACCACTTGCTATAGCTATGTGTCCCTGGACAAGTTACCTAACTTCTCTGAGCCTCAGCTTTTGGAAACAGTACCTGCTTCAGAAGGTAGTGGTAATCCTTAGCTAAAATAATGCATAGGGCCCAGTGTGTGGTAGACAGTCAATAAACACCAGCCAGCTATTATGAAGAGCAGCGGTAGTTGACCACTACTTTGAATCACAAGAGCTCTATTAAATCATTAATAAACGGCTCATATAGAGCCGTTCTACTTAGGAGGCAGGCAAGGGAGTTCAGGCCAAGCAGAAGTAATCATATTTTGTATTCAGTAAGGCCACGGGCAAACTGCTGGATAATGGAGTTAAGTTCCATTCTTTTTTTTTTTTTTTTGGTACCAGGGATTGAACTCAGGTGCACTTAACCAGTGAGCCACATCCCCAGCCCTTTTTTATATTTTATTTAGAGACAGGGTCTCGCTGAGTTGCTTAGGGCCTTGCTAACTTGCTGAGGCTGGCTTTGAATTCACAATCCTCCTGCCTCAGCCTCCTGAGGCCCAAAGATCAGAATTTTGTGAAAGCTCTCCCCAGGGGATTCAAATGGGTTGAGAAGAACTGCCTTAAGACGGTGAACTTAAACAAAAATCCCTGTGGACTGTAAGACGGTGTTTTGGGGTAGATGGCGTGAGTGGTTACAATGTCCGTCACATTTATCACAATGATGAGACTAGGTCAGAGTGGAGCAATTTTGTTTCCTCTAAAAGAATTAGTGGCTGGAGGTCTGGAGACTTTTGTTTGTTTGTTTTTGGTACCAGGGATTGAACCCAGGGGCACTTAAACACTGAGCCACATCCCTAGCCCTATTATATTTATCTAGAGAGAGGGTCTTGCTGAGTTGCTTAGGGCCTCACTAAGTTGCTGAGGCTGGGTTTGAACTCACAATCCTCTTGCCTCAGCCTCTGGAGCTGCTGGGATTACAGGCATGCACTACCATGCCTGCTGGAGACATTTTTGATTATCATAACTTGTGGATAGCATCAGTGGCCAGTTATGCTGCTGAATGTCCTACAATGCATAGGAAAGCCCCACAACAATTACTGGCCCCCGTGGTCAGTTGTGCCAAGTAGAGAAACCTGTGCCACATGTGTTTTCCACAGCATTCTTTCTAACCTTGAATGTAGATGAAGGTGTTCCCCCAGATCAATCCCTGAGAAGCCCTCTGGACCAGTCCAACCTTCCCTGTCCCAGAGCCCAGGTGGCCATCGATGCCTGTGGCTGAATGCACTGGGTCTGTCCTGGGCTCCACTGGCACTGTGGAGCTGTGCCCAGCAAACTGCTGACTCAGGGGAACAGACGGCTCCGGAGGGTACGGGCCAAGGTCCTGACATTGCTGCGGGCTGGGATCCTCATCTTAAGTCATCACCTAAAGTAACAGCAGCCTTCGCCTGAGGCAGTTTCCAGAAACTTTGGCTGTTTGACTGTTGGCATGGAATGATGTACCCAGACTTGGATGCCAGCACTGTGTATAATGACATCTGGGGACTGTGTTTGATAGGTGAGACTCCTGATTATAGAGACAGTGGCACAGATGCTGCCCACAGAGCTCTCAAGCATCTAGACAGTCCCCTGAGCAGTGTAGGGCAGGGGACTGCGGTGTGACAGGGCTGCCTGACTTCCATGAAGGCAGGTGGGATCTCCCCAGCTGAGCAGGGGAAGCTCAGAATGTGCCAGTCACCACTCTGAACTGGTTCCTTGTACCATCTCTTCGTCTCATTTTGTCCCCACACTGATGTTCCAAGAAGTTCAAGGTCCCATGGCTGGTCTGTGGCACAGGTTAACCTGTGAACCCAGGTTATTGAAGTACAAAACTGAATCCTCCGAGAAGCATTTGCAGATGGTAGTGCCACGTTAACAGCCAGGACTGGCAGATGTGTGGAGCTTGCTAGGTGAGAGGGAAATCTGTGTGCTGGGAGAAGAGAGCCCGTGCACTAGTGTCTGTGCACTAGTGCAGAAGGGCATAGTGTGTTTGGGGTTGCAGATCTATCCAGGAAAGAGGTGGGGGGAGATGGGACCTGAAAGATGGACAGGCACCAAATCGTATGTGGCCTTGCACCTCATGCTGAGGGCCATTGGCGGACCACTCGTGAGTTGGGTCAGGGGAGGAGAAAGGTGTGTGATGTTGGGTAGCTTGCTTAACCTCTCTGGGTCCCAGATCCCCATCAGGACTGGCGTCTCGAACCATGCTGCTCTGATGAATGTTCATTGTGTCAGTGGCTGTAAGAATAGAGCAGCCCACATTGACGCTGGCCCTGCAGCGTGTTGATTTATGGCTTGTTTCCTCTCACTCTGAGCAGCTGGTGGTATTCTGACTTTCCATCCTGGTTTTTGGTATTTATCAAATGCCACCAAGGGCAAGACACTGTGGATGCTAAGGACTCAGACAGATCCAATGATGTGGTTGGACTTGACTTGGAGGAGCTGGCATCCTGTGAAGGGCACAACCAGTGTTCCTACCCCAAGGGACAAGCCACAGATGTCACAAGATGTGCAAACACCCTGGGCAGGAGGATGAAGGGCTGGTTGCCAGGCACCCAGGAAAGGCTAAGGGAGCCAATTGCTCTGTTAGAAGAGTTTTAAAGGAGTAGATGGGGTAGGGAGAGGGTGTCTTACTGGTAGAGAGAGTGGGGACAGCCAGGCTAGGTGGCACACACCGTAATCCAGCAGTTTGGGAGGCTGAGACAGGAGGATCTCGAGTTCAAAGCCAGTCTCAGCAACTTAGCAAGGTCCTAAGCAACTCAGTGAGACCCTGTCTTTAAATAAAATACAAAATAGGGTTGCGGTGTGGCTCAGTGGTTGAGTTGCTCTTGAATTCAATCCCTGGTACACCACCCTCCCCCACCAAAAGAGAGTGGGGACAGTGGAGGAAAACAGAAAGTCCATCCAGGGCATTCACAAGAGGGTCAGATCAACAGTGTGTCTTGTACCTATTCCCCAGGTTTCCAGGTTGTAGGCAGAAACAGGTTTTCATGCTAGGGAGATGTTACTAATGGATCTGTGTCCTACGTTCTGCTCCACTCTCTGTTCTCCATCATGGGACCTGCCAGGCAGACCACAGGGGCATCTGTTTCCCCAGATCATAGAATGTTTTGTAAATGGAAGACACACAGTGAAAAGTGAGATCATGACTCTTATAAGAGACAGGATTTTGCACAAAGCAGGGGATGCTAAAATGTCACCTGAAGGACATGTCAAGGCCGTGAGAGGACCCAGCAGTGTGAGGCCTGTCAACCATTGAGGAAGGGAAGGGACAGGGACTCAGAAAACAGAAACCTGACAGACCCGTGAGAAATCAATAAAGCCATGAGATAAGCTTGTAAAAATGACCTCTCTGGTAGGGCCACCATAGCCAAATTGAAGTGGGGAGGATTTTTCATAGAGTGTACTAATCTACATGAGGCTATTCTCTGTCCTGACAATTAGCATGGGTGATAATTACCACCTGATCTTGGTTTAGTATTGCTATTAAAATGGTGATTTTTCTGGGGAGGAAGGGGTACCTGGGATCAAACTCAGGGGCACTCCACCACTGAGCCACATCCCCAGCCCTGTTTTGTATTTTATTTAGAGACAGGGTCTCCCTGAGTTGCTTAGTGCTTCGCTTTTGCTGAGGCTGACTTCGAACTCACAATCCTCCTGCCTCAGCTTCTCGAGCTCCTGGGATTACAGGCGTGCACCACCACACCCCGCTAAAATGGCAATTTTGCTTTTGATTTTATTCATTTTGATACAGTTCCAAACAAAAGGGTGTTGCACTCTTAACCATTTTCCTGGGTAACTGAGACAGCCTCCCTGGGGGAGATTCTGGCTTGAAGGAAGGTGGAGACCAACTCCCAAAGGTCCCCCAATGCTAGAATTTTTGCAGGAAGCCAGAAATCTTGCCCCTGACCTCGCCACCTTGTATTAACAGAGCCCTGATTTCCTTTAACACCAGCTTTGCTTCCAAAGCTAGAAAAGCCTGCAGGCCAGCTCCATGTGTAGTGAAGACTCTTCATCTCCTAGTTTTTCCTTTTATTTGGGAGAGTAGGTTGCATCAATGGGAGAATGTCTGTGGGTGTCCAGGTTCTAGTTTAGGCCTCTGCTCTAATCCATGCATATCCAGGGCTATTTTAATTCCTTTTAGTCATGGGGAAAATAGTTTCTTACATGATGCTATTTCTTTCCTTTGAGCGGGGGATGAAGGCTCTTGTGGGCACCCCTAGAGCCTGAAGACTTTAGGGTCCTTGGAGATAAAGGGTCAAGTGGCTTTGGCTTCTGTTTTAACCAGCAACAGGTTGGCTTGCATTTCAGCTGTCTTCTTGAAGACAAGAGTTCAAGCAGGTGGTTCTTTCAGACTGTTATAGCCCACACATCTTGGCCCAAGAGTCTGACTTTTTGAGGTGCTCGGCCAGGCCAGTGTAGTATGGTTTATTGTCTTACTTTGTGGCCAATAAGTCTCTTTTTTTGGTCCCAGGAATTAAACCCATGGCATTTACTACCGAACCACATCCCCAGCACTTTTTTTTTTTTTTTTTTGTATTTTTATTTAGAGACAGAGTCTCAATGAGTTGCTTAGGTCCTTGCTCGGTTGTGGAGACTGGCTGTGACTCATGATCCTCCTGCCTCAGCCTCCCAGGCTGCTGGGATTACAGGGTGCTCCACCCTTCCTGGCTCCAAAACAACTTTCTAGAAGCTGGGCCACAGGATAGGCCAGCCTCCTGCCTTTCAAATGAGCCCCTGATTGATCTGCCTTTTCTCCCCTCTGGCTGTGACTTCTCCCAGAGGACTGGGTAGCAGGACTTGCTGGTGCTCTCTGATCCTCCACCCACAGGCCCAGCCTGGCTGGGCTTCTTCTCTGGCCCAGTGCTTCCCTAGGGGCAGAAGCTACCAACCAGCTGGTTCTTGAGCAAGGACCCCAAGGGGACCTGTTGCTGGTGCTTTGTGAGGCAGGACAGTGATCCCTCTCCTCAGTCCCTCTCTACCATAAAGAAGATAGGAATCTACGGCTGTTTATGGTTGTGTAATTCCAGGCCATGTGGTTTCAAAAGACAAAATTCTTATCATTTGCTGTCTTAGAGTGCTGGACTTTGATCCTTAAAGACTAAAGTTCCTGCCAGGCAGACTTAACCTCTGGACAGTGGCATAGGACAGGAGAGTCTGTCCCGAGCCTCAGGCCACCCACCTCATGTTCAGATATGATGAATTTTCACTGTAACACATTCAAGTTCATATTTCTTCTTATGAGAAATTATTAAGGCTTGATTACTGCCTCTCATGGGCCTTTTGAATGAATATAAAGTTCAGGACTGGGCTGGGTTCCGTGGAACACACCTGTAATCCCAGTGGCTTGAGAGCCTGGGGCAGGACGAGTTCAAAGCCAGCCTGAGCAACTTAATGAGGCCCTGAGTAACCCAGCGAGACCTTATCTCTAAATACAAAGAAAAAAGGTGTGTGTGGGGGGGGGGGCTGAGGATGTGGCTCCATGGTTAAGTGTCCCTGGGTTCAATCCTTAGTACCAAAGAAAAGAAAGTTCATGTCTAGCCAGTAGGACTCTCTGTGATAATTAAAATGTTCTGGATTTTCATTTTCTAATATGGTAGCCACAAGCCACGTGTGGCTATTGAGCATTTGACATGTGGCTGATATTGCCGAGGAGCTGAACTTTAAATTTCATTTAGTTTTAATGAACTTAAATAGCCACATGTATAATGGCTACTGTATTGAACAATACAGAATAGAGTTGTTTTTTTTTTTTTTTTTTTTAATAGTATTGGAGATTGAACCCAATGCTAGGCAAGTGCAGTACCACTAAGCTACATCCCCAGCCCTTTTTAACCTTATTTTGAAACAAAGTCTCACTAAGTTGTCCAGGCATGTGCCACTGCACCTGGCTGGGAGTGTAATATGTACATGATATGAGAGCATCTAGTTCTACAATGGCCTCAGGTACACAGTCTGTCTCTAAACTTTTTGTGCATTGTTGAATAAAGACCACCACAAACCTGTAGATGTGATTTGCCTGTCTCCTTTTAAATGAGATTGAGCACCTTCTATGTTTAAGAGTCATTGCAGTTTCCTTTCTGGTATGTTATTTATGAGCAGATTATTTGCTCATCTTTTCTTTAATGGATTTTTTTTCTTGTTGATTTGTAGGACCCTTTTATACATTAAGGAAGTTTGTTACCTTTGATATATGTTGACATATTTTAATCCTGTTGATGATATCACTTTTGAGTAGATGTTTAAAAACCAGTTTTAGCCGATTGCAGTAATGCACAATTTAAATTGCAAGTTTGAGGTCAGCCTGAGCAACTGAGACCCTGTCTCAAAATGAAATGAGAAGGGCTGAGCATGTAGCTCAGTGGTAGAGCACTTGGCAGAATTTGGCCTCAGTGACTCAATGCTTTGACATTTTATTTCTTATGATTCCCAGAATCTCATGTGGGAGTCCTTGGGCTCAATTCTTAGTACCATAAAACAAACATTTTTATGTCATCAGCTTCTTACTCTTTTGTAATGATAATAATAGTGCAAAAATTATTTTGTAAATAGTGATGTTTTGTCATGGCTTCTGGTTTTTTTTGTTTGTTTGTTTTGTTTTTTTTAGTGTTGATGGACCTTTATTTTATTCATTTATTATTTATATGCAGTGCTGGGCATGGAGCCCAGTGCCTCACACACATGAGGCAAGCCCTCTACCACTGAGCCACAACCGCAGCCCCCCCATGGCTTCTGGTTTTTATACCTCTCTTGGAAAGGCCTTCCCCTTGAAAGATATTTTAGGACAGAGTTCTCATGATTTCTTTTAAACGTTTCATGGTTAAACACTCACCTATCTGAAACAGTCCCCGGATCCTGTGGCTTTATTTTCCCTTACCTGTGGCCTCACACTCGTGTTACAGAGCCTTTGCCAGTTCCTCTGTGCTCGTGGCCAGCCCTGTGCGTGCTGTCCCTAACACTCCAATAGCCCTATTGACCTTTGGTCCTCACCCTTCCTCCATAACTTCCTGAATGCAATGTTTCGGGAAGCTGGGGTCCAGAAAGGGAAGGAGATTTCGGTATCTTTATCGGAGGTTCTTTGTTAAGTTTGTAGGCCTAGAGCCAAGTACATCTGGTCTTCCCATTGTTGTGTTTCCCACCCAGGGAGCCAGGCTGTCCTGTGGTCCTTCCCTACTTGACCTTCACCTGCTTTCCTCTTTGACCTGTAACCCTTCCTAGGCCTGGCTCCTTATCAGAGATGCCCCGCCCTCCGTGCACTTTTGCCTAATTGGGGAGGTAACCTGAACCTAGGGCAGACTATAAAGCCACAGGATGTTTGCACTCCCCTGTGCTGGCTAGGCCCAGAGGCTTTGCTCTATTCAGCCAACCATTTGGCCGCTCTGAGCGCTCCATTCATATTCCCTAAGATGATTTAATGCTTTGTCATCTTATTTCTTATGATTCCAGAATCTCATTTTCAGCTCCTGTCAAAGCCAGTAGCAGTTGGGAAAGAAAGCTGTGCTCTTTGCAGAGTAAGTATGGATCTTTTAATTTTATTTTTATTTTTTGAACTGGGGATTGAATCCAGCCGCACTTACCCACTGAGCAGCATCCCCAACTCTTTTATATTTTATTTAGAGACAGGGTCTCGCTGAGTTGCTCAGGGCCTCATAATTGCTGAGGCTGGCCTCAAACTTGCAATCCTTCTGCCTCAGCCTCCCCAGCCACCAAGATTATAGGAGTATGCCACTGCACCTGGCAAATATGGATTTTTAACACCATAGACAACAAAGTAGCTCTTCCTGAGGCTAGGCTGCTTCTGAGCTCCCTCCCCCCTACACAGGTCACCTATGTGGGTGGTTCTTTAAGTCTGATGGGAAGGGATTGGACTCCTGGAGGCTTTCAAAGCTTCAGCATCCACCCCTCCCCCATAAACAGTTCTCCAAAACTGTACCTGGAACAGAGCTCTGATGTGAAAGAATTCTAGAAGGCCTAGGCTTCTGGAACCACTGTGCTTTCCTGTGGAATATGGTACTGGAACTGGCCCTGGATGCACAAAAAAAGTTCACCAGGTAGCCAGGATGGCAGGGCACTCCATTGGAAGGAGGCCGTGTGGACCTGGCATAAGACAAGGAACTAGTTAGTTGGTGCAGGCAGAATGGGGAAGTCAGAACTGGGAAGTGGGGCTGGGACCCTAAGGGGTGCTGCACATTTTATCTGGTAGATTTTGGACCAGTCCAGCCCAATTCCTGGTGTGGATGAGGGGATTCCTCCTGGAGTTGGTAGTGGAGGAATGCGAGGTGTAAAATAATAGTTTTTATAGAAATGGGAGTGTGGCCCCTACGCGCTGCTGGGGGAGTTGTCAGATTCCTAGGAAGTCCTCCATCTGACATGAGGGCTGAATTTCAGATTTAATTGAATTTGATTAATTTTAACTTAAATGACAGTTTATCTAGATTCAGACAAGTTGACTTCAGAGACAGCACCTCTCCCCTGTTGCATAGCTGGAGCGGTGAGAGGAAGTGATGGGAAGAGTAGACGATGCCTTGGCATCTAGGAGGCAAGGCTGATGGGGGTGCGGAGGCCCGTGAGTCAGGAGGAGCCGGGAGAGACGTGCCTGGAGCATTGCAGGGCCATGGGATCATTGGTGTGGTAAAGCAGGCATTTGGAAAAGTGTGGAAGGAGCTCTTGTCTTGCAGAGGAGAGAGCTGGAGGATGGAAGTGAGGAGGAATTAAGGAGAGCATTGTGGGAATATCCAAGGGAGAGAGTGAGGAGAGCATGTGGTACCCTGGCCAGGGATGCTCAGCCTTGGCTTGCTTCAGCAGTGGAGTTGCTGGGGCAGCAAATTACAGGAGAAATGGTTCAGCCAGAGTGAGGGGGAGACAATGAGGTCACGAAGAAGGCAGAGGTGAGCACCTGTGGACAGTAATCCTGGGGGCTTTGTCACTCTTGCATTCATAACTGGTGCAAACTAATCTACTTGTTTGGAAATTTCACTGTGATTTTCCTCTATGATGGAGAAGATGTATTGTTAAGGCAAGATTGCGATAAATCACCGAGTCGATCTTAAAGCGGGAGATGGAAGCTTTATTCACCAACCGGCAGTCTGGATCCACCAGCTGGTGATTCAGGGGGTAGGCTGCAAGTCTACACCCTTTGACCCCTTCCCGGGGTTTGAGTACACCTTTTATAGTCCAAAACCATATTAAAGCATAAGTGGCTGTTGCTATGATTCAAAACCATAAACAAATGTCATAAGATCTAAAATCATAAGCAGAAAAGAGAGCAAGCCCAACATCCCTAGTTGTGTACACGTTAAAGAATGGTTACTAACATCTAGACAATCAATCCCAGACAGGGTACATTGCCCAAGAAAAACGGGAACCAAAGAGAGAACACTTTTACATTGTATAAGAACTGTCATTTTGTGTTGCCAAACATGCGATGCTAAGCAACTATTGATGGGTACAGACGTGGGGCTTTCCCTGGGAGAAGTATGTCTTACATGATGTGGCATCTCAGGGCAAAATGAAGTCTGTTTGGTCATTGCTCATATAGCCTGGCCCATAACAATATATGACAAGGAAATAGAACAACCCGTTTCTCCAGTTATTCTGTTCCATGGATTCTGGGGCTTCCACACAAGAGAATATTCACTGCGTCTTTTTTAGCTGTTGATCTTCAGTGATGGTTTTGAGAAATTCGTTTTCTTTCCAAGAACTCCTTCCAGAAATCAGTGTGGGGTAGATGCAGTGCTGTTTAACAGTTGGGGACTTAAACTCATTTCAAGAACATACTGTTTTTCTAGTGGAAAACATTGTGGGGAGAATTTTTTTTTTTATATTGCACAATTAAAGAAAAAAAATTATAAGCAGCACCCAATAGTTTTTAAAACATACCAGCAAGAACAGGGAGTAAGCTGAATGGTAAATTGTAAAGTTATTAACATGTTCGTTGCTGTTGCAACAGTTCTAAAGAAATGTGATATTGCCCATGAGGACATTGAACTCTGTGCCTTGTGCATAACTGAAGCACAATGAATATCTGCTACAGCAAGCTTTGCAAAGGCAAAAATAGCGTGAACTGGGGACATCCACAGGAGAGGGTTAAAATTCAGGTCATAACATTTACCAACTGGGAGAGTAGGGACATTTGTTAACTTTTTAAGTCTCAGTTTTCCCATCTTTAAAAGGGGAAGATTATGTGAACCTCTTCCTGGGACCTAGCACAGAGTCCTCAGTAGACGGAGGTGGTTGCTCTTAGGTCTCTGGTGATCCTCAGGGTTATTGTTTTTGTTGTTGTCATGACAACCATTGCTATTTTGGATGGAGCAAAACTTCAGTTTGTCAAATCTGATGGACTATACAGAGACATATAGAGAAGGGCAAGATTCTAGAAAGCGCTCTACATTCTGTTTATTCTTGGGTTTTGCTTTACACCCTGAAGATTAAGCTCAGGATCCCCAGTTTTCATTGAGAGCATTGAAAGAGAACGGTGAAATATGTCATGCCTGACTTCTAACCCCAGAATCACTCCATTTCTCTCAGGCTGTGTTTTATCAGGATCCACTAACATCTCTTGTCCAATTAATCTTTGGCCCTGTGTTCAGAGCTACAGGCCCCAGATGCACAGCATGGATGTTAACAGGTGGCAGAGGAGGTTGAGTGGCAGGCTCTGGCATGGGATGTGACGGCGTGTTTCCCTCCCACGATGGCCAGCTTGACATTACCTCACTTCACACGGTGCTGCGGGGCCCCGGGGTGCCTCACCTTATACAATAGCCACGGAAAAAAAAAAAAAGAGAGTGTTTTTCTTTTTCAGTTTATGAAATCAGGCATGAACATTATTTAAGCACCAAATGTCTGCTAGGTACTGTTTTAGCTTCTGCGGAAAATTATAGGGGACAAGATGCTGGAGAGGATAAGCCAGGTTCTACTCTTTAATTGTCTGGCATAATTTCAGAAATAGTTTTAAGAGTGGGAAAGAACAGATGGGGTGATCCGGAAAACAAGGTCTTGCAGTGGATGTGTGGAAGAGCCGGGTAGGGGACAGCTGGCTGGAACAACCCCCAGCCCAGTGGGCCCTGTGCACCTGCCCCTCCACTGCAGCCTTGTATACACCAGGTCATGGTTCTCCTAGATCCATGTGTTACCTAGTTAGCATTTTTCTTTCTTTTCTTTTTACTTAAATTTCTTCTTGTTGTTGTTCTTCTTTTCCTTTTTTTGGGGTGCTGGGAATTGAATCCAGGGCCACTTAACTGCTGAGCCACATCCCCAGCCCTTTTATTTATTTATTTACTTATTTATTTTGAGACAGGGCCTTGCTAAGTTGTGTAGGGCCTTGCTAAGTTACTGAGGCTGGCTTTGAACTCATGATCCTTCTGCCTCAGCCTCCCAAGATGCTGGGATTACAGGACTGTGCCACTGTGCCTGGCTTAAATTTCTCCTTAATGTTGATTTGCATCCCTACCATAACTTGAAAGTATCCATAAAAATAAATAAAAGGGAACAATGTTATCAACTAGCTGACTACCTCCAAGAGGCTGTAGGGTCAGATTGCTGTATAACACCCTCATCCTGAGAGTTAGTCTTTGACCTAAATAGGACCTGAACTGAAAAGCACCTGTCATCCCAGCAGCTCAGGAGGCTGAGGCAGGAGGATTGCAAGTTCAAAGCTGGCCTCAGCAATTTAGCAAGGTCCTAAGCAATTGAACAAGACCCTTATCTAAAAATCAAAAGATCTAGGGAATGTGGCTCAGGGGTTAAGTGCCACTGGGTTCAATCCCTCGAATCAAAAAATAAAATGAAATAAAATAAAAAAGAGGTGGCTGTCTTAGAATGTATGTCAGTGTGAGCTGAGGCAGCGTACCCCTGAAGCATTACTTAATGTTCTCCCACTCCCTAAAATCATCTCACAAGCCATCAGTTATGTAGACCCCTAGTCTGGCAAACTCTGTGTTACATGCGATAGTTGGTTTTCTGATTTTTCTGTCATTGGTGGTTCATGGATCCCAGGGAATCAGGTTCCTTTCTGTCTTCAGCCTTCCCTGGGGGTCACTGTCATTTATTAATAGAATAAAGTGCTCTCTTAATAATACCCACGGGCAGAGGAGCTGCTCTTTTAAAGGAATGCTGGGTCCAATTCTTTGTCAAATGGAGCATGTCACAGAGATAGGCGTGATCTCATGCTCCTTGTCTGTATGAAAACACTGCCATCAGGAAGCACTTTTCGGTCACTTCAGTGAGGACCTGGCTTTATTTGACCTCATCAGGCAAAGTGTGCAGTTCTCTGTAATAAACCCAAACTTTACTAAAGGGATCATGCGCTACCCAAGACTTTATTTTGCTATTGAATGAAAAGGAGCCTGGCAGACCTTCCCTTGGAACTGAGGGTGACATCCACAGCAGGCACCTGTCAAGCAGGGAGGTTTCTCTTTTCCCAATCTTACCTTCAGTTTAGTCATTCAGTCCATATCTATATGGCTTTGGACTAAAGTACTCCAATTCCTGGTCCAAAGGTAAGTGGTGTATTAACATCCTACAGCTCTGGGGTCAGAATTCACAATGGCCCTCAGCATTTTTTAAAGACTGTCTGAGATGTGGAAGAGTCTTGGCGAAGCCGACACTTCCCACATTCATCAGCTCACATGAGATCCATGATGTTCAGATTTGTACAAATCCCTTTCTCTCCGTGATGAATTTGCTTACCCCTTGATGGCAAGGCCTCTTAGAGCCTCAAATTATGCCCAGCAGTTCTTTTATTCTGTTCGCAGTGCTGAGGTCTGAACCCAGAGCTTTGCACAGGCTAATTAATAAGTGCTCTACCACCCAGCCATGCTACCAGCTCTTGTACCCAGAATTTACCAGGTGACTCCTCTGGCAATTCTGTGATTATTGAAAGCAATAAAACATCAGAGCCGGGCCGGCATGGTGGCCCATGCTTGTCATCTCAGCGGCTTGGGAGGCTGAGGCAGGAGGATCACAAGTTCAAAGCCAGCCTCTGCAACTTAGTGAGGTTCTGAGCAACTCAGCCAGACCCTGTCTCTGAATAAAATGTAAAAAGGGGCTGGGGGTATGGATCAGTGGTTATTCAGTGGATTGGTACCCCTGGGTTCAATCCCTGGTATCAAAAAAAACAAAAACAAAATAACCATCAGGTCTCACAGTATCACTGGGAATGGTTGTTCCTAAAATAAATTAAACAGGATGGAGCCCATTTTGTAATTACTTTCCATTAATCCATTTGTAGTTTTTGTGTCCTGTGCCATAGCTGGCCCTGAGAAAGGGCAGGGATGATTGTCCCCACCCTCATGGAACTCTGCCTCCAGAAGAAATAGGCCAGCAATTTAAGCATGCTGGGAAAATTGCAAATAGTAAGAAGCCCAGAGGTAGCTGAATGAGAAGCAGAGTCGGCGCTGCACCCTGGGAAGGAGGCAGTTGTCATCACAACCCAGATAGAATGTGCGTGAGATGGAAAAGGACCATTTAACCCACCTACCCATGTATCTGTCACCTGGGTCTCTTGGGTCTTCAGGAAGATATTAGGACACTACCTTATGGGCTTGTTTTCCCCTGCTGCTTACTGTGTATTATTGATTTTTTAATAGGTTATATACCAATATAATACAAAAGATTTAAAAAGTTAAAGACAAATTTCGTGTTTATGAAAGAGAGACATAAGAGAGGCTTGTGGGACCAAACCTGTTTGAAAAATAGAGTTCAAATCTTCAGGAGAAATTGAGAGTGATGAGTGTGAGTTCCCTTTTTTTTTTTTTTTTTTTTTTTGTACTGGGGATTGAACCCAGGGGAGCTTAGCCACAGAGCCACATCTCCCTTACTTTGTATTTTATTTAGAGACAGGGTCTCACTAAGTTGCTTAGGGCCTCACTAAGTTGCTGAGGCTGGCCTTGAACTCTTGATCCTCTTGCCTCAGCCTCTCCAGCCACTGGGATTATAGGCATGTGCCACCATGCCCAGTGAGTATGTGTTCTTATGAGCAAAGTGATTACAAAGATGGCAGATAGGCTATTTGAAAAAAAATTAAATAGACCTCCTTGCAAAGGCAATGTGCCCAAGTTCAAAACCTGTTTTGTAATCTCCAACTGGATGACCTCTGGCAGGTTACTTAACCTTATGGAATCTTGATTTCCCTAGCCTATAAAATGTGATAAAACACCACCTGGCCTCTCTGACAGGGTTGGTGTGATCGATCAAGGATTGGCAAATACAGCCTGCAGGTCTAATGCAGTCTACAGCCTAATTGTATAAATAAAGTTTTATTGGAATGCAGTCACACCCACTGATCACACATTGTTCACTACTGCTCTCTCACTCTGATGGCAGGCTGAGTAGATGCCACACAGGCATCATGTGGCCCTTTATGGGACACGTTTGCCAGACCTTGGGCTCGATGGTTGTGAGGTCAGTGAGTTCATTATAAAATTGAAATAAATATCACTTGACAGAGGTGTACAGGATAAATCTCTTTACAGGAAATATAAGGAAGGCTATGATTTGGTAGGTCTTAATGCTTTTTCTTAGAGCAGTATGTTCTGGGGAATATATATGACTTTCGCAGAAAATGCTCTAATTCCTGGTCCAAAGTTCCATGGTGTGATTAACTTCTGGCAGCTCTGGGGTCAGAATTCCCAATGGCCCTCAGCATTTTTTAAGGACTTTCTGATTTAACACAGGTAGCTGGGTATCATGGCAGAGCATCACACCTGGCTTGCAGGTCCTTGCAGGAGTTGGGTTCTGTGTCAGGGAGGTAATGGGACTTGCAGTAGTTTTCATTCTATGCCAGAATGAACCATGTTGTGAGTTCATGAGACAGGACTAGATAGAGACTTTTTGAACTGCAATTTCAAAAGGGCCTGTTACATGTCAGGCCTTAGTCTCAGTGCTGGGGACACTGTCCTTGCCCTGTGGACCTTACATGGTAGCCTTCATTTGCGCCTGGTGAAGGTCTTTTTTTTTTTTTTTTTTGGTACCAGGGAATGAACCCAGGGACACTTAACCACTGAGCCCCATCCCCAGCCCTATTTTGTATTTTATTTAGAGACAGGGTCTCACTGAGTTGCTTAGAGCCTTGCTAAATTGCTGAGGCTGGCTTTGAACTCATGCTCCTCCTGCCTCAGCCTCCCAAGCCACTGGGTTATAGGCGTGCACCACTGCACCCTGCTCCCCCAACTTCTTATGGTGTATTATTTGTTTTTTTTTAATAGGTTATATATTTATATGATAATTCAAAAGATTTTAGAAAGCAAAAAACAAATCTCATATCTATCCCTGACATGCAGCTGCGTATTCCCCACCTTAAATGTCACCACCATTGCCAATTTCTTTTATACCCATCCAGTGATATTCTGTGTGTACAAGCACACATGTCTATATGTCTATTCCATTTATTTATTTAAGGTTCTGTGTGCTTTTTATTTTTTATTATTAAAATTATTATTATTTTGGTACCAGGGATTGAAACCTGGAGGTGCCTAACCACTGAGCCACATCCCTTTTTATATTTTATTTAAAGACAGGGTCTCACTGATTTGCTTAGGACCACACTGAGTTGCTGAGTGTGGCTTTGAACTTGTGATCCTCCTACCACAGCCTCCTGAGCTATTGGGATTACAGGCATGCACTACCATGCCCAACTCATTTTTATTTTTTAAAATTTCAAGTGTGTTGAGAGTAGAAGGAGTAATACCATATCATCCACCTGGATTCCCTAGTAGTTAACATTCCCTGTATTTGCTTTATTTCTTTCCCTCCTTCTCCACTTATATTTACATTACCTTTTTTCTTCTGAACTTTTAAAAGTAAGGAGAAGATACCATCATAGGACAATTAAAACTTCAGCAGGCACATCTTAAGAATGAGATCATTCTACTACACACATATATAGCCATAGCTTCTTTTTAAAAAATATTTTATTTTTTAATTGTAGGTGGACATAATACCTTATTTTTTATGTGGTGCTAAGGATTGAATCCAGTGCGTCATATTTGTGAGGCAAGTGCTCTACCACTGAGCTATAACCCCAACCCCACGGTTTCTTTATCATACTCAAGAAATATAGCATTAGCCGTATGCAGTGGCGCACACCTGTAATCCCAGTGACTTGGGAGTGTGAGGCAAGATTGAAAGCTCAAGGCCAGCCTTAGCAACTTAGCAAGACCCTATCTCAAAATTAAAAGGCTAGGAATGTAGTTCAGTGGTAGCACACCCCTGGGTTCAATGCCTGGTACCATAGACAGAATTGTAGCAGTGATAGAATAATATTATCTAATACTTAGTCCTTACTCAGATTTTCCCAGTTATCCCACAAGGTGCCTTATAGTTTTGATTTTCCTTTTCTAAAAATGCAAGACCTGGACTGGGGATCTACAGTTGGTAGAGTGCTTGCCTTGCATGCACAAAGCCCTGGGTTCAATCCCCAGCACCTAAAAAAAGAAAAAAAAATACATAAGACCCTCTGAAGGATTCCTTGTTACCTTTGGTGATCTTGTCTGTCTGAAGCATTTGTCTGCTTTGCCTCCTCCTGATCTGTTCCTTTCTTGTGGATCTTTCACTTTTCTTCTCCGGAGAAGGTTTCAAAACCATTGCTCTCTCCAGCCCCTGCAGGTGTTGGCTGACCTTGAAGAACAGGATGGATCTGGACGTGGTGAACATGTTTGTGATTGCGGGCGGGACGCTGGCCATCCCCATCTTGGCATTTGTAGCCTCCTTTCTTCTGTGGCCTTCAGCACTGATAAGAATCTATTATTGGTAAGTTGATTATGTAATTGATGTTCTCAAGAGTACCATGATGTTATCTCCTCTGCCTGTCCCATTGTTCACCATCTGATGCTGGAATATTTCAAGCATGAAGAAAAGTTGAAAGACATGCACCCTCCTGAATTCTGGGAGAGTTGGGAAGAGTTGCTAGTTGCTTTTCATCAGGTTAAATTCTTGCAGATTTCTGGTAACACTTTGCTCTTGAGGTCATTACAACCCCAGAGCCCCTGGCTGGCTATGAGCAAGGACTATACATGTCTGTGGGGCTCCTTTGGTGTTTTCTCATCTCTGGATTCTGACCTAGCAGTGTCCTGGCAGGAGCAGCAATGTCACTGAAAAGTGAACTACAGCCAGGCGCGGTAGTGCATGCCTATAATCCCAGCGACTTGGGAGGCTGAGACAGGAGGATTGTGAATTCAAAGCCAGCCTCAGTAACTTTTAGTGAGGCATTTAGCAACTCAATGAGACCCTGTCTCTAAATTAAAAAAAAAAAAAGAAAAAAGTCCTGGTGATGTGGCTCAGTCAGATCAATCCCTGGTACTTAAAAAAAAAAAAAAAAAAAAAACAGTGTTAGAAACTCCAGGACCAGTGACAATGAGAAGCATGTGTAGGGCAGAATGCCTTGGAGTTGCTCTAAATTATAAAGTGACAGAAAGAAGTTTCAAAAATGTTTGTCATTTTTGTTCCACCTTGTTTCTTGCTGTATCTGCATACCACTTGTTTTTTTCTTTTGTATTTTCTTTAGAGTAAGTCATCTTTTTTTTTTTTTAACTTCAAATTTATTCATTTAAAAAGTGATGTGCCAGACATGGTGGCACAAGTCTGTAATCCCGGTGCCTCGGGAGGCTGAGGCAGGAGGATCACAAAGTTCAAGGCCAGAATCAGCAACTTAGCAAGACCCTGTCTCCAAATAAAACATAAAAAGGGCTGGGTATCTGGCTCAGTGACTAAGCACCCCTGGATTCCATCCCCTGTACCAAAAAAAGAGAAGAAAAGAAAAAGGACTGAGGACATAGCTCAGTGGTAGAGTGCTCCTGGGTTCAATCCCTGGTCCAAAACAAAAAAGTGATATATATATATATATATATATCACCACTGTAAATTGCAAGCTTGCCCTAAGTACCATAAGTGGAAAGTTAATATAAAAAAAAAAAAAAAACACAGTGACATTAGAGAACCTAGTTAAGTTCTAGCCCTGATACTGTTGTGGGCCAAAGGCTCTGAGCCTCTTTTCTCCTTGGTACCTGGAATAAGAGACCAGAAAGGTGGGGCTGCCCTGCACAGAGCCTTTGTCCTTGGGGGGAATCAGGTTAGCACTTGAAAAGGAAGTGCTCATGATTCTTTTCTTCCTGTCCATTTATCAAATAAACCCACCCCTCTTGCCCCCATGGTAAAATGGACACCGGTTTCTCTGTGCCGGGTAAGCACACTGGGGTTTAACTGGGACTTGGGGAAGGTGGAGGAGCTTTGGTAACTCCTATACACAGAAGACTGCTGTTGACTGGCCCTTCTTTCTGGCTCCCCTTGGTTTGAGTGTGGAATTTTCCACCTGCCACCAGGCTCTGATCCTGGAAAAGAAGCTAATTGAACAGAAGGCAGCTTTTCATCTTTTACTGTTTCACTGTCTTTTAGGATGAGTGAGGAGTGGTGACCTCTTCAGAGGATCATCTAGGACCCTCTTCTGCATGGGCAAAAGCCTTTAGCTACTTAAATGGCAGTGCCCTTACAGCACTGGTAACAGGAATTCTGGGTGGTCCCCAGATGGGGAGGCCAGGGATGTGTCCCCATCTTATGGCCCTTCCAAGGCACCATGGGCTTCCACACACAAATGCCATTTTTTTTTGTTGTTGTTGTTAAATCTAATTGGAGCTGAGAATACAGCTCACTGATGTAGATTGTAACCATGGATATGGCTGCACACAGAGGTGTGATTATAAAAGGCTAATTCCACCCACCTCGTGGGAGGCCAGACTCCATCCTGCCTTGGTCTCTCAACTCCCAGGCTCCCCAGGCTCTCAAGGAGAAGGCTGTCCGAGTAATTTTGATTTTTAAAGAGGAAAAATAAACTCATGGGAAATATTTCATCTTTATGTTGAATTCAAATTGGCATAATATAAAATTCACCGTGTTGAAGTAAATAGTTCAGTGGTTTTGTTGTTGTACAGTTGTTGCCACTATCTAATTCTGGAACTCTTCCACCTCCCCAAAGGAACCCCCATTCTGGTTAGCAGTCACCCTGAGTTGCTTTCTTTCCCCATCTCCTGGCAATCACTAATTTTTGTCTCTTTGGGATTTGCCTGTTATGGACATTTCATATAAATGGGATCATACACTATATGGCCTTTCTTTCTTTCACTTAGCGTGGTTTTTTAAAGTTTTGTCCATGTTGTGTGTGCATCAATACTTCATTCCTGTGATAGCTGAATAACTGTGCGGTGGTTTCTGTCCTCCACAATTCATGTTGAGGTTTGATTCCCACTATAACAGCACTGAGAGGTAGTGGAGCCTTTAAGAGGTGATTAGGTCATTAAGAGGGATTAGCGCAGTTCTAGCAGAGCTGGATTAGCTATTGCATGACAGTGGGTTGTTATAAAGCAAGGCAGATCCGCATGTTTTGTCTTTTCTGCACATGCCCACTTTCCCTCCTGCTTTTTGCTAAGTTGAAGCAGACAAAGCCCTCACCAGAAGCTGAGCAGAGGTCAGCACCATATTCTTGGACTTGCCAACCTCCAGAATCATGAATCACCAAAAAAAAAAAAAAAATCCCCACAAACCTCTTACTTTTGAAAATTACCCAATGTCAGGTATTTTGTTATAAAAACAGACTAAGACAATATGATTCTACCACATTTTGTTTATCCATCCAACTGTTGATGGACATTTTGGATGTTGCCCACGTTTTGTCTATTATGAATCATACTGCATTGCAAAAAATTCATTTTTATTGAGCCCAGGGGCAATCCACCACTAAGCTGCATCTTCATCCCTTTTTATTTTTTATTTTGAGTCAGACTGGCCTCAAACTTGCAATCCTCCTGCCTTAGCATCCCAAGTCACTAGTATTATAGGCATGTACCTGGCTCAATGCATGTGATCTTTTTTTTTTTTTTTTTTAGAGAATTTTTAATATTTATTTTTTAGTTCTCGGCGGACACAACATCTTTGTTGGTATGTGGTGCTGAGGATCGAACCTGGGCCGCACCCATGCCAGGCGAGCGTACTACCGCTTGAGCCACATCCCCAGCCCCAATGCATGTGATCTTAAAGCCTGCCCGTTCTGGTCACCCAGCTCAGAGCAGTGGCCCAGAGACAAACACAATGCTCTTATCTTGTGAACTCAAACACACAGGCCGAGAAGGCCCAGCTGGGTTGAAAAGTATGGGGGAAAAAAAATCCTGGAAAACCTTTCGGATCTTGCCAGATGGCATTGTGATATGGAGATTATGATGACAGTAACAACGCCCAGGATGCCATGGCAGAGAGCTGTCAGAAGTCCTGTGAGTGGCTTCCACTGCTGAACTGAAAAGCACAGCCTGTTTCCACCAAAGAAACTCTCGACAGGTGACATTTATGCAGTGGTTGTCAGAGAATGAACAACTTTACCCTTATCTCCTTCAATCACAGCTACTCCAAAGGCCTTCCTCTGCTCAGCTGCCCAAAATAAACTGGCAGACCTGAGTGAGTCAGGTTAAGTTTCAAGATTGCCAGACAAACGGGAACAGCAGGCAGCAGAGGTAGCTCCACACCCCGAACACAACCCCCACTCCCCTACCCTGCCCTGTTGCCTGTCCCAGTACAAGGGCTTGGTGAGCTCATCTCAGCACGAGCTACTGACTCCCTCTGGGATCTTGGAGTACAGAGAGAGGTGCCCCTGGTAGTCCACAGTTAAGTCTTAAGATCAGCTCTCTTTGGAATAAATTGTCCCTGGCCACCTCATTTCCATAGTGACTGGAACCGTAGTTGCTCCTACAGAAGGTGCCAGATGCTTTGCCATGAGTTGACAGAGAAGCACAACTGGGGGTTCTGTAGCTACGGTGGATGAGCAGCTTTTGCTCCCTCAGAGGCTGTTCTGACTTTCATTGCATAATGAAAATATCAGGGCTTCCCAGGGTGAAAAAGACTGAGATTTTTTTCTAAGTTTTTTGCTTTTCCAAAGAAACTTGTTTGTGCAATAAAGATAAGAAATCTTAGCAAATAATTTGCTTGTATACATACAAGAGAGAAGAATGGATAAGGGTCAGAAATGAAGAAATAAAACTGACACTGTTTGCAGGTGGCAGGCTTGTATGCATAAAAAGTCTAAAAAAAAAATCTGTAGACAATTTATTGGAATTAATAGGTAAATTTGGCTAGGTTGCTGAATACAAGATAAGTAACCCCAAATCAGTTGTACTCCCATAGGCCAGCAACAAACAGAGAATGAGAGTGTCATGAGACCATTTACCATAGTATCAACAATTATAAAATACTGAGGCTAAGTCTAGAGAACAATATGGAAGAATTCTACACAGAAAACTACAATGTATTCATGAGAGAAAGTTAAAAAGACCTAAATGAGGGCTGGGGCCATAACTCAGTGGTAGAGTGTTTGCCTAGCATGCGAGAGACACTGAGTTCAATCCTCAGTACCATAAAAATAAATAAATAAAACAAAGAGCATTGTGTCCATCTACAATTTAAAAAAAACATTTTTTAAAAATGACCTAAATGAATAGAAGAACAGACTATATTTATGGGATGGAAAACTTCTTATTATAGAGATGTCAGATTTCCCTACAGTGATCTGTGGATTTCGTGTACATGCATTTGAAATCCCAGCAGATTTTTTTTTTAATGGATTTTAATAAGCTTATTCTTACGTTTACAGGAAAAGCAAAGGGCTAATTAAGCAAGATGATTTTGAAGGAGAACAAAGCTAGATGATTTATATTACTAGCTATCAAGACTGTTTGTAAAGTTATAATAATCAAGTCATGTGAAATTAATACAGAGGGAAGCAGATAGACCCAGAGAGTCTAGCAAGAGACGGAGATATGGGGTTTTGATTTTTTTTTTTTTTTTTTTTTGCATGGTGGATCAAACCCAGGGCCTTACACATGCTAGTCAAGTGCTGTTCCACTGAAGTGCTCCAGCCCTGTCTGTCTCTGTCTCTTTCTCTCTCTCTCTCTCTCTCTCTCTCTTTGGTAACAGGGATGGAACCCAGGGACACTTAACCACTGAGTCATATCCCCAGCCCTTTTTCATATTTTATTTAGAGACAGGGTCTTGCTGAGTTGCTTAGGGTCTCACTAAATTGCTGAGGTTGATTTGAACTTGCAATCCTCTTGCCTCAGCCTCCTGAGCCACCACGGGATTACAGGCCTGGGATTACAGGCTCCAGCCCTATCTCTTGATCTCTGACAAAGGTAGCAGTGGGGTAAGTGGACTGGGTTAACTAGATATCCATGGAAAACAAAGCTTAATCTTGACCCCTTTAGTTGGCAGAATTACTAAATTGGTTTCTCAAAGATGTCCCCTCCCTAATCCCCAGGATCTATGATTCTGATGACATACCATTACCATGGTGGTTATGTTATATAGAGTTATGTTGTATGTAGCTGATTTTAAAACAGGGGGATGTCCACGTGGGCCTGACCTAATGACATTAACCCTTAAAAGCAGAGGTGCACAAGCTGGTTGTGGTGGTGCACCTCGGTAATCCCAGCGACTCAGAAGCCAGAGGCAGGAGGATGGTAAATTCAAGTCCAGCCCAAACGAGTGCTATTGAGTATGAGTTTCTTTCTTTTTATTGTGGAAAAATATACATGACATTTAAAAAATAAACGTGTGAAGATATGCAGAAATTGTAACCTTTATGCATTGCTGGTGTGACTGTAAAATGGCATAGTGACTGTGAACAAATTTAGTGTTTCCTCAGAACAGAAAACAAAATTAACATACAATCTAGCAATTCCACTCCATAGGTATATACCACAAAGCACTGAAAGTAAGGACTCAAACAATATTCATATGCTAATATTCATAACAGCAATCTTTAAAATAGTCAAAAGATGGAAACAAATGGCTGGGCATGGTGGCACATGCCTGTAATCCCAGAGGCTTGGGAGGCTGAAGCAGGAAGATTGCAAGTTCAAGGCCAGCCTCAGCAATTTAGCCAGGCCCTAAGCAACTCAGTCACTTAGGGCCTGGCTAAGTTGCTGAGGCTGACTTTGAACTCGTGATCCTCCTGTCTCAGCCTCCTGAAATGCTGGGATGACACGGTGTGTGCCACTGTGCCCAGCTTGGGCTTCTTGATTTAGATCAATAGAGTCTTCAATGACTTCTGTCCCTGAAATAGGAGCAGTTTGGCTTCTTTACTAAATCTGGTAAAGAACTTGATCTTGAGACATTTATTCATCCCAACTTAATTCTTCTGATTGTTTCTGTTCCGTAAAGTGGCAGCTAAGTCTAATCTCCAACTTTGTGAGTCAGAATTTACTCTTATCATTCAACCAAAGAAATTAGGCCACGAGTTTTTCCTTCTGGGCCATTGCATCATTTTTTAGCTGGCCTAACCGCTTAGAATCCTTTAGCTGTTCTTTCATTGAGGGTGTCATTTTAAGTTCATGAAAATATTTGTTCCTTCTGCTCCCCGTTTCTGGAGCCATAGGTCGGGTTTTCCAGTTCCAGGGAGCTCCACCTGGTGACGGGGTCCTCACTTGCCAGCCCTGGCTCTCTCCACCCTGGGTTCAGTGGGCCTAGCTGGCCACGCCCTGGCCTCTGGGTTTTACACCTTTCCCAAGGTCTTCAGCGAATGCTTATTGAATATCCAGTAGCTTGCTCAGGCCTCGCCTAGTCCAGAAGGGCTTCCCAGATCCTCCTTGATCTGTATGAGAGTTCTAGAGAATTTGAAGACTATTAAAAAGTAACGAAGAAAATACAAAAGAACCCATAATCCCTTGAGTCATTTTCTTTAATTCCTCTGTTGTTCTTTCTGCCTCTCTCCCCCCACCTTATCAGCGTATAATTCAAAATGTTTTAGCAGAATCAGAATCAGACTCCATAGTATAAAAAATTGGGTCCTGTTTTTGTTTTGTTTTTTGTTTTTGGTACTGGGGATTGAACTCGGGGGCACTCGACCACTGAGCCACATCTCTAGACCTATTTTGCATTTTATTTAGAGACAGGGTCTCACTGAGTTGTTTAGTGCCTCACGGTTGCTCAAGCTGTCTTTGAACTCCTGATCCTCCTGCCTCAGCCTCCTGAGCTACTAGGATTACAGTTGTGCCCAGTGGGTCCTGCTTTTTACTTGAAATAATGTCATAGATATTTTTCCATATTATTGAATATTCTTTAAACCTCTTTAAATAACAAAAACACGACATTGTGTAGCAATTTAGTGATTTAGGTAATACATTTTCTATTAATGGACACTAAGATTAACATTGATTAACATTCTGATTTTATTTATTTTCTTTTTTGTTTCCTTTCCCCGCCCCACTGTCTTTATTTTATTTATTTATTTTTTCATGCTAGAGATTGAACCCAAGAGCACTTTACCACTGAGCAACATCCCTAGACTTTTTGTATTTTTTTTTTCTTTTAATACAGGGTCTCACTAAGTTGCAGAGGGTCTTCACTAAGTTGCTGAGGCTGGCCTCCGACTTGCAATCCTCCTACCATAGTCTCCTGTGCCACCATGTCCAACTTCTTTTTCTAATTTTTTTTTTTTTACATTTTTTTTAGTTGTCAATGGACCTTTATTTTATTTATTTATATGTGGTGCTGAGAATCAAACCCAGTGCCTCACACATGCAAGGGCTCTACCATGAGCCACAACCCCTGCCCATTCCTTTTCTAATTTTAATAACACTGTTTGAAAATGTTAAAAAATTATTTTTCGGGGCTGGGGATATGGCTCAAGCGGTAGCGCGCTCTCCTGGCATGCGTGCGGCCCGGGTTCGATCCTCACCACCACATACAAACAAAGATGTTGTGTCCACCGAAAGCTTAAAAAAAATAAATATTAAAAAAAAAAATCTCTCTCATTTCTGGAAGTACAATCACTAAGTCAAAGGGCATGAGGACTGTTTTGTTTTGGTGGTGCTAAGGATCAAACCCAAGGCATTGCACATGCTGGGAAGGTGCTCTACCACTGAGCTACAAAAGGTGTATCTTGTTGGGATTTTTTTTTTTTTTTTTTGGTACCAGGGATTGAACTTGGGGGTTCTTAATCACTGAGCCACATTCCCAGCACTTTTTATTTTTTATTTTAGGACAGAATCTTGCTAAGTTGCTGAGGCTGACTTTGAACTTGGGATCCTCGTGCCTCAGTGTCCCAAGCCCCTAGGATTACAGGCGTACACTTCTGTAACCAGTGAATTTTCTCTTTTAACCTTTCCTATATCCTTGGCAGAATGCAACATTTCCCCATGTTGTTGATGAAGAAATTGAGGTTCAAAATCATATAGTTAAAGCCAGGTGTGGTGGTACATGCCTGTAATCCCAGCAGTTTAGGATGTTTAGGAAGGAGGATCACAGGTTCAATTTAGTGAGACTGCAGGCAACTTAGACTCTGTCTCGAAATAAAAAAAGGCTCAGGATGTGCCTCAATGGTTAAGCACCCTTGAGTTCGATCCCTGGTATAAAAAAAAAAAAAAAGAAAAAGAAAAAAAAATTGTATAGTTAGTAAATGAATGAGCCAGGATATGAATGAATGAAAAAGTTCACATTATGGTGCCATGGTTTAGAATTTTGAAATATGCTCACTTCCTGATAAGGAGAGCTTTTAAGCTAGCCAACTTTATTGCATTTTTAATCTTTTGTGTAGGCAATGCACTCATTGAAAAATACCAAAAAGAACACAAAAGTCTCCCTCCCACTTCTGTTCTGTTCCACTTACTTCTCACCTCATTCTCTACCTCCGCTCTAGCTACTTGTCTTAATGATGCCTTTTTAGTGTTCCCACACTTTTGTGTGCAGATACAAGTAAATAAGACTCTAAATCCTTATTTCCCTTTCCCCTTATTTTTACACAAATGTTAAGACCAGTGGGTTAAGGTTATTTGCTTTTATAGGACTTTGCTTCTTTTTTAGTGCAAAGTACATCACAAAGTGAATCTCTGATTGAATTAATTATTTTTGCTCTTGGAGAGCTTCTTCACGTACAGAGTTTAGTTTGTTTCTATGGTAATTTCATATTGAAATTGATATGGGGCCAAACTGCACCACTTCCAAGTCTTATGTAACCATCAGAAGCCGAGCTTCAGCCCCCCGCCATATGTTGTGAGAATCAGAGCCAGAGGACAGGGTGCACACGGTTCCCAGGAAAGAAGTTAGCCCTCTGAAGTCTCCAGAAATGTATTTTAGCAAGAGGTTTATTAAATGTGACCTGTTTCTTAAGAAAACACCTCTTTTCCCTTCCTAGTGCTCCTTGAGGTTGAAGTCCTGGGTGGTCTCCCAGACAGTAAGACCTGGGAGAAGTTTGTCCTACCACTAAGCAGGACATCAAGAGAGGACCGGTCACCCTCCTGAAGCCACTTACCAGAGCATGCTACCTTTATCTTCCCTTAGGTACTGGCGGAGGACGTTGGGCATGCAGGTCCGCTACGTGCACCATGAAGACTATCAGTTCTGTTACTCCTTCCGGGGCAGACCGGGGCACAAGCCGTCCATCCTCATGCTCCACGGATTCTCTGCGCACAAGGACATGTGGCTCAGTGTGGTCAAGGTGCAGTTCCAAAGCCTTCTCTCTCAGACAGAAAAGGTTTCCACTTGCATGTGACATCATGGGCAATGATGGAAAGCCAAGGGAACCCAAGACCGCGCAGTTCAAGTTCAGTCTCAAAATCAACACAGTGCCGTCTTCAAACTCTTTTGTCAGAAGAAGTTGATTGAGTTGAATATTATTTGTGAAACTTTAGAAAGCTTTTAACCTTGTGAATATTTGTTTAGGGAAGGTTTCTAACCTAGGCTGGGATTTTAAAAACCATTTATGCCTTTTTTTTTTTTTAATGGGCACTAAGGATTGAACTCTGGGACCCTTGACCACTGAGCCCCATCCCCAGCCCTATTTTGTATTTTATTTAGAGACAGGGTCTCACTGAGTTGCTTAGGGCCTCGCTTTTGCTGAGGCTGGCTTTGAACTCGCGGATCCTCCTGCCTCAGCCTCCTGAGCCGCTGGGATTACAGGGGTGCACCACTGTGCCCAGCCATTTATTATTTTATACTCCAGGATTCCTTTCTCTCCCCCTGCCTCATGCTGGTTTTGCTCCTTCCTCCCCTCTCCCACTTCTACTTCTGCTTTTTTTTTTTTTCTTGCCAGAGAAATGTTCTTGATCTGGCAGCTTCCTGGAATAGTTTTCCAGCTCACTTTTTGCCCAGGTGTATGTGGTGAGGTGCATGCTGTACTTGGTAAGAGTGAACAGGTAGTGAAGGCTGGAGCTTGCAGAAGTCATGGGAGGACAGCGGCATCTCAGGCTCCCACCCCCAGCAGGTATTATTTGGACTGAGAAGAAAAGGCTCACATAGCTTCTACTGTCTTGGTCAATGGTACCTTCTAGTTCCAAACACCACCATGAAGATAGCCTCACTTCCTATCCCCACCTCAGATAAACATCTTCTATATGACTGGATGTTTATTGCTGATAACTGATGTTTCTCAGTTTCCTGTTTAAAAGTGGTATCTTCTCTGCATGGAAGAGGTGGTTTAGGGAAACGATAGTCGCAAGAATTAGATCTTAGCTGGACGCGGTGATGCACATCTGTAATCCCTGCGGCTTGGGAGGCTGAGGCAGGAGGATCATGAGTTCAAAGCCAGCCTCAGCAACTTAGTGAGGCACTAAGGAACTCGGTGAGACCCTGTCTCTAAATAAAATACAAAATAGGGCTGGGGATGGGGCTCAGTGATTGAGTGCTCCTGAGTTCAATTCCCAGTACCAAAAAAAAAGTATTAGACCTCAATGCCAAGAAAAAAAAATTGAAATCAGCATCAGGGTGACAAGACATAGTTTTTGGGAAAACATTGCTCTTCTTGGCTCTGGAGATGGGCAGGACTCTGGGAAGATCATCCTTCCTGTTTCCTTCGGTGGCTGTACAGCTAGAGTGAACTGTGGAAGGAAAAGGAAAGGAAGATGGCCGTGCTCAGCAGTGTCAAGAAAGAGTGGGAGAGAGCCTGCTGGCCTGAGCTCTGTCTCCTCTTCCCACTCCTCCCCTGAGCCCCTTTCCATCTATGTCTTAGTCTTTGGAGGCCTCTGCTCCCTGTGAGGCTACTGACCATGCTTATTCATAGTAGTCGGGTAAAACAGGCCCAAGAAAGGCTGTCCAGGTCTTGGCAAGACAGATGGACCTGCCAGCAAAGTGAGCAGTCACCCTTTGCACACCACACACTGATTCTCTGGGTCTCTGTATCCTTAGTTCCTGCCAAAGAACCTGCACTTGGTCTGCGTGGACATGCCAGGACACGAGGGCACCACTCGCTCCTCCCTGGATGACCTGTCCATAGATGGGCAAGTCAAGAGGATACATCAGGTAAGCAGGAGGCGCCCCCCAAATTTCCAAGACTGGGTCTTGCACATCATCCCATGCCCGACCCTTAGGAGAAGGAAAGAGAATTTCACACTGACTCCTGACCAGTCTCCAGAACATTCTGTCTGAAAGTGATCACAAAGCAAATGGCAGGCGGATGAGGTTCATGATCGGCTGTGGAGGGCTTGGGCTAATTACGTGCTGTTCTCCTCTAAGTGGACTGTGTCTGTGAAGAAGTACATTCTGAGCATTTTCTTAGCTCTTGGCAAAAGGAGTTGAGAATTCTTCAATTCTGTTTCCCTGTTTGGAGGTCTATTTTTCTGCTCACCAGCTGCATGATAACAGCAGTAGCACCTCTGCCTATCACCTGTCTCTAGCTCTCTCCCCCTGAGCTCTCAAGGTCATAGGGGCTCATGAGCCATTTCAGGATTGTGTAGCTCCTAAGTTTCAGGTTAACATTAAGTATTTTTCTCCAGATGAGGATATTGACTTAATAATGTATGCCTCCTCTATTAAACCATGCGTTGTAGTTGTTTTTATTATTATTATCTGCAGTGCTGGGGATTAAACCCAAGGCCTTATGTGTGCTAGACAAGCTGTGTGCCACTGAGCTACACTCTGAGCCCCTAAACTTTTTTTTTTTTTTAATAAGGTCTTTGACTCTTTGCTCTATCCCCAGCACCTGACCCTAGTTCCTTATACAAAATATGTTTTTAGACAATAGGTGGATGGTTGGTTGGAAAGGACAGGTTTTTTTTGGGGGGGGGGCTGGGAATTGAACTCAGAGGCACTCAACCACTGCTGCATATCCTCAGCCCTGTTTATATTTTATTTAGAGACAGGGTCTTACTAGGTTGCTTAGGGTCTCACTAAGTTGCTGAGGCTGGATTTTACCTGCATTCCTCCTGCCTCAAACTCCCAAGCCACTGGGATGACATGTGTGTGCCACCACTCCTGGCCTAGGACCACAGTTTTTGTAAACAAAGTTAAACTGGAACACAGCCAAGCTCCTTTGCTTAGGGTTTGTCTCTGACTGCTTTTGTGGTGTAGCTGCAGAGCTGAAGACTGGGAACAACCGACTGTATGTCCCATGACACAGAAAATATTCACTCTCTTGACCTGTATGGAAAAGCTTACTGGCTTATTAATTAGGGGTATCCTTGAAGATTTATACCTAGATGGTCACTTGCCCTGGGTAAAGAGAAGTCCATCCAGGCACCAGGCTTGTCTCGATAATGGATCTAGGAGAGTGTCAGACCTTCTCTTATCAATAGCCATTCTCAGCTGTCCACAGCCATGTTCTGTTGGACAGGGGCCTCTGCACTGGAATTACCTTTGTCATCGTCTCAGCTGTGTAACCACCTCCTTCTTGTTTCCCTTCCTAGTTTGTGGAATGCCTTAAGCTGAACAAAAAACCCTTCCACCTGATAGGCACCTCCATGGGCGGCCACGTGGCTGGAGTGTACGCAGCCTACTACCCATCGGATGTCTGCAGCCTGTGTCTCGTGTGCCCTGCTGGTGAGTCATGAGGCCGAACTTCCCTGTGAGAGACTGGACCAGGGCGGGGTGAATCTCTGACCATCTTTTAAGATTATCTTTTTTTTTTTTTGGTACAGGGATTGAATCCAGGGGCACTCGACCACTGAGCCACATCCCCAGCCCTATTTTTTTATTTTATTTAGAGACAGGGTCTTACTGAGTGGCTTAGCACTCGCTTTTGCTGAGGCTGGCTTTGAACTCGTGATCGTCCTGCCTCAGCCTCCTGAGCCACTGGGATCACAGGCCTGTGCCACCATGCCCGGATTAAGTGTTGCCCTTCTGTGTAATGCCAGCCACTGTGGACTCTCTCGTGTCATGCTTCAGGATTATAGGAAAAAATGGGCAACCTCAAAGGGAATCAGTCTCAGCTGTGCCCTAATGCTTTTCTACAGGCAGAAGGCCTATGTTCTGCCCCAACCCAGGGACAGCTCAAGAGAAGATTCACACACTCCCCATGCTCTGGGAGAGGACCAGGGGGGTCCAGGACAAGGGAAGAAGGAACAGTCCGTCACTCCGGCCCTGAGTTTTTCTTCTAATCTGTGGTGCCTCAGATAGCCTCTAAACGATACAGGTGTGCAAAGGGCACAGGCCAGGTGCTTCTAGGCTTGTTCTCATATTCTGTCATATGTGTTAAAATGAAGATTCTGCTTCAAGAGGTTGAGTCTCCTGCATTTTTTTGGCGGGGGGGGGGGGGGGCGTCCAGGTGTTACTGATGCATGGACTTGTGTGAATAACCAGCCTTAAAATACCTTGAAGGATTTTTTTTTTCCTTTGTTGCCCAGCGCATGGTTTTGACTTTGAGCACACATGACAGTGCCAGTTAAAAAGAAATCTTGGGAGGCTGAGGCAGGATAATAGCATGTTCAAAGCCAGCCTCAGCAATTTAGTGAGGCCCTAAGCAACACAGCGAGACCCTTCTCTAGATAAAATATAAAAAGAACTGGGGATGTGGCTCAGTAGTTAGGAAGCCCCTGGGTTCAATCCTTGTAGCAAAAGAAAAGAAAAGAAATCTACTGGTGAAAGAAACTGGAAATGTATTAGCTTTTGGCTGCTATTGAAAGTTGCCTACATAAAATGGGGGTTGGATGAGCTGGACACACATACCTGTAATCCCAGCAACTCAGGAGGCAGAGGGAAGAGGATTGCAAGTTCAAGGCCAGCCTTAAAAAAAGCAAGTTAGCAAAACTTTGTCTCAAAATTAAGGGAAAAAAAAAAAAAAAGGACTGGGGCTGTTTATGTAACTCAGTAGTATTGTAGTATTGCACCCCTGGGATCAATCTCTGCTACCGAAACAAAAGAAGGCAGATGTATTGTCCAGCTGTTTGGGTTTAAATCCCACAGGTTTGCAGTATTCAACTGATAATCAGTTTGTACAACGACTCAAAGAACTGCAGGACTCAGCCGCCATGCAGAAGATTCCCTTGATCCCGTCTACCCCAGAAGAGATGAGTGAAATGCTCCAGCTCTGCTCCTATGTCCGCTTCAAGGTGCCCCAGCAGGTAAGGTGGTCTCAGCATGACGCTCTTGCCCTCTACGTGGGGCTGTGGTAGTGAACGCCAGCTTCCCTGCTCCATCTGTTCATCTACAAGTAAACAAAAAAAATTACAAATTGAAATGAGTTTTAGAAAGGAAATGAAGATGGGGGATTGATTAAAAACAGAGGGACAGGGATAGCTCTAATGATCTCTGTGAGGAGACCCCTTGTGCAGTATTGGAAAAGGCATACAAGTTCAGGGCTAGGGAAGGAGAGCAGATGGCTGGAGCTAAGAAAGAATGGGTTGTGATAACGTTGGAAAGGGAAATGGGGTCTAAATCAGATTCTCAATTAAAAAAAAATCTATTATGAGTTGTCAGCATGGGAAAATTTTAAGACAAAATAAATGATGGCACTTCCAAAATCTTTCCTTCCCAGGAGAGCAGAAATACCCAACACGGCTCACTGTGCCATCTTGTGATTGTATTCACTTGTCTGTGTCGTCTACTCTAAGCTCTTAAGATCAGGGACTTTGTCTTAATTGGTTGTTCTGTCCCTAGATCTTAGCACAGTGTTTGCATGAGGTAGGTCCTGGGTATAGAGAGGATTGACCGATGCTTCCATAGGATGCCTTGACGATGTAGGGATGGAGAACGCGTGGGTGGGAGGATAAAGGAATGATGGATACATAGCTCATGCATAATCTATACGTGCATGATCTCTGAAGGTGCACGCATAGATGAATTAGTGGCTGAACGGTTGGCTGGATGGGTGGCAGGATGTGCGGATACTGCAGGAATGGAAGATGGATGGATTAGTGAATCCAGGATGGGATAGACACAGGAATATATGACTCAGGGAAGCGGGGTGGATGGATTCATCCATCAAGCAAGAAGAGGTGAAGGATAGATGGATGCAGGATGGTTAGAGGCAGGAGTACAAGATGAATAGCAGAACAAAGAAAATGTCTGATGCCAAGCACGGTATTGTGCAAAAAATTTTCATTGGTCTCACCTCGGCCTTTTTACTTCTAAAAACCATTCAGATTCTAGTCATGCTCCAAGGGGTCTGTTTAGTCAAAGCAGCCATGAGTGGGTCTTTCCAGCTTCAGTCAGTGCACAGGACTCCGGAGAGAATACATTTGAGGGACTAGCTGTGTTCCCAAATACATGATACATGAGAGGAGTAGCAGCTGCTCATGTGAACCGAACCCTGTACTCTATCTATGACTCCTGAGGCAGAGGAAGTGGAGGACTGTGTTCCTTCTGGCTATAGCTGCTAATAATAATAATTATTATTATTATTATTATTCCCAGGGATTGGACCCAGGGGCCCTTAACCACTGAGCCACATCCCAGTCGTTTTTTATGTTTCATTTAGAGACAGGGTCTCCCTGAGTTGCTTAGCGCCTTGCTAAGTTGCTCAGGCTAGTTTTGAACTCGCAATCCCCCTGCCTCAGCCTCCTGAGCCCTGGGATTTCAGACATGTGCCACTGTGCCCAACCTAGCCATGGCCACTTCTTTGGGTCATCAGGCCAGGTACAGGTGATTTGGCCTGTCCATCTTTACCAGCAAGGAGGGCAAAGATGATACTAAATGATGAACAGAGCAGTATGAGACCCTCTCCAGAATTTTCTCAATAGATTATTTCTTTATTGTTAATAAGCCCTTTATCCCCAATGTTTCAATTTAAAAAAAACTATTTTATATTTGAATATCACTGAATAATTCCTTGATACTATATTCATCCTCATTGCATCGTGAGCTAAGCAGAGAATTTCTCAAGATAAAGCAGCTGTCAGGCCATGTTAGCTGTCTTTTCTATCCTGCAGGAGACCTTGGGCTTCACAGTAATTCCCAAGTTCCTCCCTAATTTAAAAGAAAAGCCTTTTAAGATCCCAATCCCCACTGCATTGTATCATCATGAGAATTTGTAGGACCTGCCTTTGGCAATGCAGTAAATTGCTAGATTTTCTTCCCCTTTTGTAGTGAAGATTTTCTTCCCCTTTTATAGTGCTAGGGACTGAGCCCAGGGTGCGTGCTGGGCAAGCACACACCAGCACTTTTAATTTTTTTTTTTTTTTTTTAAAGAGAGAGTGAGAGAGGAGAGAGAGAATTTTTAATATTTTTTATTTTTTTAGTTCTCGGCGGACAAAACATCTTTGTTGGTATGTGGTGCTGAGGATCGAACCCGGGCCGCACGCATGCCAGGCGAGCGTGCTACCGCTTGAGCCACATCCCCAGCCCTCAGCACTTTTAATTTAATTTAATTTAATTTGTTTATTTTTTAGTTGTAGTTGGACACAATACCTGTATTTTATTTATTTATTTTTATGTGGAGCTGAGGATTGAACCCAGGGCCTTGCCCATGCTAGGTGGGTGCACTACCGCTGAGCCACAACCCCAGGCCCATTTTAATTTTATTTTGAGACAGTCTCGCTCAGTTGCCCAGGATGGCCTTAAACTTGCGATCCTCCTGCCTCAGCCTCCCTAGTAGCTGAGATTATAGGTGTGTGCCACCACCCCCGGCTCTGAGTCTTCTCTTGCCATCTAACTTTGGGCTCTTTATCCTCAGATCCTGCAAGGCCTCGTCGACGTCCGCATCCCTCATAACAACTTCTACAGAAAGTGTAAGTAGCCCCAGCTTTCAGCTTGGAACGTACTGGAAGTCACGCTTCATGACTGGCTGCCTTTCATTTCTTAAACCTCCGCAACTTTGAACGTTTCCTGGGCCCCTGAGGAGAGGAGGTGGTATCCTGGACTGGATGATCTCTTGTCTGTACTGCAGTGTCCCCCGGCACAAATTGGCACACAATTTTTTTAAAATTGTTTTTTATTTAGTCTTTTTAGTTACACACAACAGAAGAGTGTATTTTGACATATTATACTCACATAGAATATAACGTCCCATTCTTGTGGTACGTGATGTGGAGTTTCACTGGTTGTGTATCCATATTGAACATAGGAAAGTCATGTCTGATTCATTCTACTGTCTTTCCCATTCCCATCCTCCCCACCCGCACTCCACCCTGTCTAACATGGTGACACCCCACACATACACACACACACACACACACACACACACACACACACACACACACACACACACACACGGAGCCCATCTTTTGTGAGTCAGCATCTGCGTATCAGAGAGAACATTCAGCCTTTGGTTTGTTTGTAACCAGGCTCACACTTAACTCCGTTTTCCTTTTGTTCTTGACAAGTGTTTTTGGAAATCATCAATGAAAAGTCCAGATATTCTCTTCATCAGAACATGGACAAGATCAAGGTCCCGACACAGATCATCTGGGGGAAACAGGACCAGGTATGTCATAGGGCCCCGCAGAAGACTTGCCTTGAGGAAAAGCAATTTTCTGCTGTCAGGAGAGGCGGCGGATAGCCATGCCACGTGCCAAGGGGCATAGTTCTCTGATTCGGGAGTAGCGACATTTGATTTTTAAAATGAAAGGCAATTTTAAATTTCTTTTTTAATATATCATACTTATATTATTAATAGCAAATCTTATTAAACCTCTTCCTATTTTCTGTAAATCATTCTCTTTTTAAAAATCTTTGAAATCTGTTTTAATTAGTTATACATGACAGTAGAATGCCCTTCAATACGTCACATATAATGGAGTATAATTCCTCATTCTTCTGGTTGTACGTGATGTAGAATCCCACTGGTCTTATAGTTATATATGCACATGGGATAATAATGTCTGATTCTTTCTACTGTCCTTACCCCCTTGCCCCCTCCCCGCCCTTCACTCTCATCACCTCTAGTCCCAGCCACTTGGGAGGCTGAAGCAGGGGATCCCTTGAACCTAAGAGTTGGAGCCCAGCCTGAGCAACTTAGCGAGATCCTGACTTGAAATATAAAGTGAAAAAGGACTGGGCTGGGGGTGGAGCTCTACAGTCCCAGGAGTCCAATCCCCACTACTGCAAAAAAAGGAGGGGGGGAGAATATGGGAATAAATTTTAGTAGGTGGTTCTGTCGGTTTGGTAGGGCAAAGTACCATAGCCTCAGCGACTTAAACAACAGAAGCTTATTGTCTCACAGTCCTAGAGGCTAGAAGTCCACGATCAGGGTGTCAACCATGTTGGTTCTTTCTGTGGGCCCAGAGGGAGAATCTTTTTGTGCCGTTCCCCTAGCTTCTGCTGCTTTCTGGCCTCTTTGGCATTCCTTGGCTTCTACATACACTCTCCTCATTCCTACCTGCATCTTCACATGGGATTCTGTCTGTGTGGCTGGCTGGCTCTCTGTCCAAATTTCCCCTTTTTATAAGAACACCAATAGCTGGGCACGCACACCTGTAAACCCAGTGGCTTGGGAGGCTGAGACAGGAGGATCGTGAGTTCAAAGCCAGCCTCAGCAACTTAATGAGCCCCCAAGCAACTCAGTGAGACCTATCTCTATATCAAATATAAAAAAGGGCTGGGGATGTGGCTCGGTGATTAAGCACCCCTGAGTTCAATCCTTGGTATAAAACAAAACAAAAACCCACCAGTCCTATTGAATTAGGGCCACCCTGTACCCATATACCTCATTTTAATTAATTACATCTGTAATATCTCTGTTTCCAAATAGGGTCACATTCTGAGGTATTAGAAGTTAGGGCTTCAATAGGTTTGTGAGGGGCACAATCAACTGATTAACAGGCTCTGCAAAGAGATTCTGATTGACACTCCCAGAAGCTCCTTTTCTAACTGCTACTTAGAAATCATGTCTTACTGAAAGTTCTTCAAAATGTGCAAAGCAAGAGGAGGCAATGAGAAATGAAGCCTTTAGAAGGTCTACAATGCAGACAGAGTGATATTATCTGCTCAACAGTGTGCTATTGAATATTATAAGAAAGAATATTGAAGTTATAGTCAGTTTTCTGATGCTGTAATAAACTGCCCAAGACCAGGTAGTTTATAAAGACTGAAAGTCTATTTGGCTCAATTCTGGAGGCTGGGAAGTCCACAAGCAGGGTATCAGCATCTGCTCAGTGTCTGGGGAGGGTCTTCTTGCTGCTTGATAACATGGTAGAGGGATCACATGGTAGAACAGGGCATGCATACTAGACACAGCTCACTTTTATTTATTATTTGATTTTTTTTTAAATTTTTTTAATATTTATTTTTTAGTTTTCAGCCGACACAACATCTTTGTTGGTATGTGGTGCTGAGGATCGAACCCGGGCCACACGCATGCCAGGCGAGCGCACTACCGCTTGAGCCACATCCCCAGCCCTAACCCATGAACTTTTGGGGACATATCCAACCCACATTAGGCTCTGACATGAAAACCATCGTTGTGAGCCCGGTCAGGGCTATGAAAGCAAAGATAGGAATCAGGCTGCAGTCCCAGAGGCCCACGAGTGCACAGATGGCCCAGGCAGAAAACCCTGGAAGGAGAAGTCAGCTGTATGCTCACGGTGCGTGCGAGACGGCAGGGGATGGTGTCTCAGGGCAGCCAGGTGCGGCCAAGGATGCACAGCCCGGGAATAGGGACAGAGAAAGGAGGAGGGTCTCCTTTCTGCCGCAGCCAAGGGACTGAAAGAAGCTTTGTGCCTCATTAGAGAAGCGGGATCCAGACTCAGCCAGACGGGGGTCACTTGATCAGAGACCAAAACCAGAACAATGAAGGCCTTTCTTCATTGTGAGAATCTCAAAGGTGGATGGGGCTCTCAGGGGGCCAGCAGGGAGAGGCTGTGCCCCGTGGGTTCTACAGAAGCCAGAGCGCTGGCCTTGGGGGCAGCAAGTCTCCATTCCGGCCCTGCCTTTGCTCTTCATTAGCCTGTGACCTTGAGCAGGTCACCCAGCCCCTCCAAATCGAGGGTGTCTCTTCCACTGCTGGGGTTTTTCGTGAGGCTCTCATGAGCTAATGTGTGTTGCAGCGGTCTTTCTCCAGTTATCTAAGAACACGTGATTTATTGCACATGTCCTTTGCCTCCACTCATGGTCCAGAATTTTCTCCCAGACTCTGAAGTCCATTTTGCTCCAGGGAAAGAGCCCAGCATTCTATGGGTCTGCCACAAATAATATGATCAGGTCCCTTGCGTTTCATGGACCATCCCAGGACCGAGACCAAACAGCAGAGGTGACAGGGACCCTTTATTTCATGACTTTTTGCTCTCTGGCTCTTTTTCTACTCTGTCATCAATAGTTGGTGTCATAGCACACATCCCCATCAGGCTGAATTCAGCCTCTCTCTTCTTTGGACCCCTATCACCTGCAGCTCTACTGCCCAACCAGAGGGGAAACTGGGTGCACTGCCATCTATGCGAAGGGGGACTCCTGGATTTGGGCAGTAGACAACCTGTACAAGTGAACCCGGCAGCCCTTCCTGAGATGGTTTCTATACATTAATTTAAGCATTTCTCCTCCCTATTCAGTCCACCAGAGCAGGAAGGCCTTGTGGAGAGAGACAAGGGAATTACTCTTTACGTCTCTTTTCCCTGCTGGCACGTGCCTGGTAGGCAGGAGACCCAGAGTACACAGTGAGTGAGCAAGCAAGAAAGTGAGTGAATGAACTAGCAGAGGGACAAACCCATCAGCTAACTGCCAACACGCCTCAAGTCAGTTAACAGGTATTTATTAAGCACCTACTATGTATCTGATTCTATATAGGCCCTAGAGATACAGGAGAGACCAAGATAGGATCCTGCCCTCTGGCAGCTTATGATCTACCGGCCACTGTAATGCATGACAGGGTTAGAACATGGGTGAGATGACGGAGATGTATCATGCAAGTTCCAGGGTTGGATCTTATCTATAATTATAATTTTAGGGGGGGAGGGGTTTACCAGAAATTGAACCCAGTGGTGCTTAACCACTGAGCCACATCCTTCGCCCTTTTTTATATTTTTTTTAGAGACAGGGTCTCATTGAGTTATTCAGGGCCTTGCTAAGTTCCTGAGGCTCATTTTGAACTCAGAATTCTTCTGCCTTAGCCTCCTGAGTCACTGGGATTACGGGTGTGTGCCACCACCCCCAGCTCATATTTATAATTTTGTATCTTTGTTCATCATGCATTTTTTGCATTTGTGTTTATTTTATAAAATACTGCATTAAAATATTTTTCATCTTGATTGCTGAGTATTCTGATGCCCATTTAAATTTTGTGCCCCTGGTGAATACCTCATTTGGCTCACCTCATTCTGTCCCTGGCCTAGGATAGAATGGAGGCAAGAGTTTTTTTTTTTTTTTCTATGTCATTTATGTGAATAATCTGTTCGAGAAATTGCTGCTCTGATTCCGCAATTGTGCATATTTCATCAGGGCCCATTGAGCAATTTCACACGGGTGGCAGTGGAGAATGCTGGCTTTGTATAACAGTGCCCAAACCAGAACTCACGTGGGGATTTTGCCCTTGAGTTGTGGTTTCTGGTTTCTCTGCAGAATGCAAGTTCCTGTCTTCTCACCAGTTGATTCCATCTGCATTCCCTCTCAGTATTTTTTCATATCACTGAGCTTCACTCCTGCCCAAATAGTGACCACAGCAGAAATGTCCAGGCTCTGCTGGCTGCTCCCCTCTCCCTGGGCTCTGTATTCCCTCATCCTTTCCCTGGGTGCTCTGAAGTGCTCCCTTCCCTGGCTGAGGCATTCTGTCTATCTTGCTTCTGGGTGGGTAGAAAACCTTCATTTCCAGGCACGGTGGTGGCTCATGCCTGTAATCCTGACAACTCAGGAGGCTGAGGCAGGAGGATCATGAGTTCAAAGCCAGCCTCGGCAACTTAGGGAGGCCTTCAGCGACTCAGTGAGACCCTGCCTCTAAATAAAACATTAAAAGGAGTGAGGATGTGGATCAGTGGTCGAGTGCCCCTGAGTTCAGTCCCTGATACAAAAAAACCAAAAAACTTCATTTAATAATCTGGGTGGATGGACTAAAGCTCGAAAACAAAAATATACTAGAGTAGCCGGGCATAGTGGAGCACACCTCTAATCCCAGTGGCTCAGGAGGCTGAGGCAGGAGGATTGCAAGTTCAAAGCCAGTCTTGGCAACTTAGTGAGGCCCTCAGCAAATTCAGTGAGACCCTGTCTCTAAATAAAATATAAAAAAGGGCTGGGGATGTGGCTCAGTGGTTAAGAGGGCCCCTGAGTTCAATCCCCAGTAACAGAGAAAGAAAAGAGTGCTCAAATTGGGTGGCCTCTTTGCTTTTGCCTTGAAGGTGGGCGAGGAGGGGCCCTCTTGTCTGGGCTGAGTTGCAGGTGAAGGCCATTAAGAGAGGGGCAGTGAACGCAGATCCTCCAAGTAAGGACGCTGGGAGGGAGATCACCAGATTGGCATAAAGGTAACGGAGAGGAAAATGAGAGCCCTGGGAAAGTGCTGGCTTTCATGCTGGAAAAGCACTCCCTCTTATTCATCAACCTCAGGGTCTGGGGCACACAGCCCTGGGGATCCCTGAAGCTTCTTCCAAAGAGGGACCCCCTGCTCGTGGTAATAAGCACTCACCTCTTCCTACAGTCGGGGCTGCCCTACTCCAGCTGAAAGGCTGGCTGCTCAAGTCACGCCCCTTGACCCAGCCCCTGGTTCCCAACTAGCGTAACAGTGCCCAAACCAGAACTCACGTGGGGATTTTGCCCTGCTTCCCCACGTGCCTCGAGTGGTGCCCTTCCCTCTGCCCCTCCCTACTTTCTGCATGCTCTATCTTGCCACCTTGCTCCTGGCTGACCCTGTGCTTTCCATGACTTCTCGCCCTCTTCCTCATTCCGTGAAGAACCCACTCCCCCGACCACCGGCTCTCCCAGGATTCAGGAAGAATAAGGTCTTCTCAGCTCCTCCCCAGGGCTGCCAGCCTCCAGGATCCTCCCCTAGCAGAGCTCCTGTCACATCATTCTGCATTTGTCTCTTGACCTGTCTGCCTCCCCAACAGACCATAACCTCCTCCCAGAAGGGACGTGGTGTCCCTTCCACCAAAGTATCCCTGGCCGTGAGCTAATTCTTGATACCAGATTGCAGAATCAAACAGGAGACAGGCTGGTCACTTCCACCAGGGCTCCATCAATGGCACCCTGAAGTGACTTGGTCCTCCCGTTCGCCCCAACAACCTGACCCCTGCCAGGTCTCAGTGGGAATGGTCTTCACAGAGTGTCCTGTCTCTCTCCCTCCCTGTCCGGGCAGGTCCTCGATGTGTCTGGGGCAGACATGTTGGCCAAGTCGATCGCCAACTGCCAGGTGGAGCTTCTAGAAAACTGTGGGCACTCGGTGGTGATGGAGAGACCCAGGAAGACGGCCAAGCTCATCATCGACTTTTTCACTTCTGTGCATAACGCAGACAACAACAAGAAGCTGGACTGAAGCCCTGGCCTGCAGCCTGCATCCGGCACTCGGCATCCACTCCCGTCCCCAGAACCTGACGCGGCCACCACTCTCAGGGATCCTGCCCCAAATGCGGTCGGAGCGCCAGTGTCCCTGAGGAATCCAGTCCCCTTTCCCCAGTATCCTTGGTTCCACAGAGCTTCAGGGGCCACAAGGAAACCCTCCAAGATCTTTTTCCCAAAATGGAAACTAACATGGAACAAAATCAGAACACCCAGCCATGAAGTCTCCTGAGAGGTCTTCAGGTTCGAAGAGGCCATCTGGGACCATCGTCATCCAGGACGTTTTCTTTAGGAGGTTCCTCACACTGGGAGATTTGTTGCTTCAGATATATTTCCCTGCATGGTCAGTGGCTTCTGTAGGAGAATTAGTCCTCATTCGCCGAACCCTCTTGTTTAGGTCTAAGATAAGGTGTTGCACGGAGGCCCACCTGTGAATGTGCCCATGAGCCACAAGATCAGGGAGGAAAATGGCACGTGCAGAGAGCCACAGCTCCAGCTTGGCCGGCCCTCAGAACTGCCTTGAGCAGCAGAAAAACACGTGGGTGGTTTGTTGGGCACCCATGAGTCAGGTATGCAGGGAGTGAACCCAGAAGAGTCGCAGAAGGAAGAGCACGTGGTAGGGTGGGTTTCCTAGATATAATTTTATTATTTCCAAAAATAGGACTAATAAAGCAATAATGTTCTAAACATCTATCTAAATAATCAGACCCGAGTTCCACCCACAAGCGACTTGTGAGCCTCTTTTCTATTTTGCTGTGCTACTGAAAACCCTTGGATGTAAAAATACTAGTTTGTTAATGAATTCTGTGAATTCTGTGAACAGTAACGTGATTGAAAATTGAGTCTAAACAGCTGTAAAAGTGACCACAATGATGTGAAATAAATAAGTCTAGATCAGCTGCTTGCGGGTGGTTTCTATTTCTGAGCTCCTAAGTAAGTGCAATGTTGGTGGATTTTCTGTTCGGTTTAGAATATGTTTTTAAAAATAAGGTGTTAGGGCTAGGGATATAGCTCCGTGGTGGAGTGCTTGCCTAGGGTATATGAGGCCCTGGGTTTGCTCTCCAACACTGGGGAAAAATGATAACAATAAGGTAAGGCTTGTTCTACAGGCATTGGAAGCCTTTGCTTGGATGATTGATTAGTTTCATTTTAAGAAATCATATTTGCAGTCAGCTTTGGTGACACATTCCTGTAATCCCAGCTACTTGGGCTGCTGAGGCAGGAGGATTGCAAGTTCAAGACCAGCCTGGGCAACCTGTCTCCAAAAATAAAAAGGGCTGGGAATGTAGGCTCAGTGGTAGAGCACCTCTGGGTTCAATCCCCAGTCCCTCAAAAGAAAAGGAAGAAATGATGATTGCAGTTTTTATTCAAGTAAAATTCTACATCAAAAAACAGAAATCATCAAACCATTCCTTTTGACTCGCTTCTGTTGCATTTAGAAACCCTAAACTCAGGAGCTTTAGTCTTTCAAACCTTTTTTTATAGAGAGTCTACAACCAAATAGTTCTGGAAATAAAGCAAGATGAACTTTAGAGTTTAAATGAGCATTCAGGAAGTGGTCTGAATATTTTAATTTTTTTTTAGAGAAGAGTAGAATATGGATCTTAAGATGACACAAAAATGTAACATCAAACTTGTGGGATGCAGCTAAAGCAGTATTCAGAGGAAAGTTCTTAGGCCTAAGTACGTATATTTAAAAAGAAGAAAGGCAGAAAGTTAATAATTTGAACTTCAATCTGAAGAAGGTAGGAAAGAAATATTAAGTCAAAACCAGAAGAAAAAGGAAATAATAGAGATGAAAACAAAAATCAACAGACTAGAAAAGGAAGTAGATCATAGATATTTTACTTGTTCTAATCTCCTATTGTCACCAAGAATTTCATGGGAGAGGGGGTCCATCTAGGCAGGTCTGAGTGGGTGAGAGATGGCTTCCTCGGGATCAATGAAGAAACCCCAGACTTGGGATCAGTATCAGATCAGCAGCCTTCCTGAGTGAAAGAATTCTTATCCTCTGGGTTAAATACCACTGAGGATCACATCCAAAGGAATTTCTAAGCTGGATCTGGTAGCACATACCTGTAATACTAATGGCTCAAGGAGGATCGCAAGTTTGAGGCCAGCTCCAGCAGCAACTTATTGAGGCCCTAAGGACTTCCTTAGTCTCAAGATTTAAAAAAAAAAAAAAAAGGTTGGGTATGTGGCTCAGTGGTTAAGCATCCCAAGGTTCAATCCCCTGTACCAAAAAAAAAAAAAAAAAGTACAGATTTGGGTGAGGGGGAGTCATAAGCTGAGGCAAGGGGTATTGTCCTCAAATCACCTGCCAAGGTCAGGATCGGAGAGCAATGGTGCAGGGGCTGCTGTTCTGGTATTCCCAGCTGCCCCAGGGCTCTGTGGCCCAGTTTTGCTGCCCTGTGGGCTGGTAACAACCAGGGTGTGGGCCTGGGGTTTCCTGAGCCCCTGGTGGGCGCAAGGTTCTTGAGTGACCATCATCGCCTACTCTGGGGAGAGGGAGAAGATGATTGCCTGCTGGGCTCTCCTTTGAGCAGTAGGGTAGCCCCTTCCCCTTGGCTCCTGGAGGAACTTCCCTTTATGGGTTCCTGGGTCTTTGGTCTCTAGACCCTCACAGCAATGAATAGGAACACTGCCACACCTGGGGAGCTCCAGCAGGGTCCAGCAGGACTTGGAGAAGGCAGGATGCTGACAATCCCTGGGATCCAAGGCCAAGCTGGCTGGGGAAGGGCAGGGGGCAGATGACTGTCCCTGGAAGACCTGTAACTCCTGGGAAGGCATCTGCTTAGATAGGAACACAAGCCCAGGTCCACAACCCCTCACCAAAGTTCTCAGGACCAGAAGTGACTTGAAGTGTTCCTATTTAATGTTCCCACACCCACCTCTATGTGTGATCAAATAAACACATCCATATTTCTGCATGCACATAAGCTTAGCCACAGTAAATGGGACAAGAGCTGTAAAGAGCTCTTAGTTCAGACAAAGTGTCGGTGCCAGATCAAGAGATTTGGTGTCCAGATTTTTTTTTCCAGGATTGTTGATAAAGGATGGGAGAGTGTAGTCCAGGTTCCAGCTGTTCTGAAAAGTGTTCTTTCAGCTGGGCAGGGTGGCACTTGCCTATAACTCCAGCAGCTCAGGAGACTGAGGCAAGAGAATCAAGAGTTCAAAGCCAGCCTCAGCAAAGGCGAGGTGCTAAGCAACTCAATGAGACCCTGTCTCTAAATACAATACAAAATAGGGCTGGGGATGGGGCTCAGGGGTCCAGTGCCCCTGAGTTCAATCTCCGGTACCAAAACAAAAACAAAAAATAAATAGCTTATCTGAGAAAGAACACCCCCATCCCCACCCCCCTGGTACCTGGGAGCAGGCATGCCAGGCAAGCGCTTACCATTTAAAAAGGAGCAACCTCCAAGTGATTGCACCATAGCTCTCTCTTGTGCCCGTCAGTAGCTAATATTTTACCTAATAATTATTAGTGTTACCAAAATGATGTTCTGTCACTTGAAAATAAAACAATATAGCCAGGCATGGTGGCTGGTGACTCAGGAGACAGGAGGATCATAAGTTCAAGGTCAGGGCTGGGGATCTGGCTCAAGCGGTAGCACGCTCGCCTGGCATGTGTGCGTTCGATCCTCAGTACCACATACAAAGATGTTGTGTCCGCCGAAAACTAAAAAAGAAATATTAAAAATTCTCTCTCTCTCTCTCTCTCTCTCTCTCTCTCTCTCAAAAAAAAATAAGTTCAAGGTCAGCCTGAGCAATTTAATAAGACCCTGTCTCAAAATGAAAAATAAAAAGGGTTGGGGATGTGGCTGGGCAATAGAGCGCCCGGGGTTCGATCCCCAGTGCTGCAAAAGCCGTGCATACACACGGGCATATCTAGGAACAGAGAGGCCCCTCTGGGCAGTGTGGATTTATTTATTTATTTTTTTTTTAACAAATGGAGTCATGCAGGCCATTCCTGTTGCCCACCCCACCTGCTCTTTTCTCTTATTTCTGTGCCTTAAGGCTATTCTAGACCCAACCCACAGATTCCTGAGTTCCCCTAATGGGGCATACAGAGAAAGTGTAGGGACCCCCTCTGAACGCCTAGCAGAGGATCTCTGAATGTTAAGAAAGGATCAGAGGCACGACCAGAGGCAATCTGCTTCATTCCAGGATGGTTATCTTCTCTCCCCAAATTCTCCTTTCCTGGGCTTTATTTGAAAGGGGAAAGGTCTCTAAAATACTTCTAAGGGTATTCTCCATCACCTAAATGCATTTTGGAAATGCTGAACGAGGCAAGGATCGAGAGCCTGGCTCCAGTCCCAGCACCCATACGGCAAAGAAATGGCTCTGACAGAGCCAAGACATCCTCAGATGGCAGTGAACCAAGGCAGTGGGTGCTGACGCAGGAACCAGGCATCCCACTATCACCCTGGATGACACAGATGGTTTGGACGTAAGCTGGAGCCTTTGGTATGTTAGACTATTACCTGGTGAGCTGCCCAAACTTCTCCTGCCTCCTCGGGTTGCTGTGTAAAATATGGGATACCCAGTAAAATTTTTATTTCAGATGATCAATAAATACATTTGTCCTGTTGATTGCTTATTTGAAACTCTGATTTAACTAGGCATCCTGTGTTTTCATTAGCAAATGAAATCTGGCCAGTCACAGTGATGGAGGAGGAATAGGAAGGATCGCCCCACCACACCCCCTTGCCTACAAGACGGAGTCTTCTGGCATCCTCTATGCCCCAGGGCACCCATGGGTTCCACCTATTGGCTTAGCTTCCTCCCTAGTAGCACCTTGCTTTTCTCTACGTGGGTTTCACACGAGAGCTGGTCTCCCAGAAGCAGGAGCGTGCTTTTCAGTGCTGCTGTTTTGGAGAGGATGCTCAGGTAGGCATCAGGGAGCAGCTCCCAGCCTAGTTGTGCACGCAGGAGGACACAGAATACTGCCTTTTAGTCACCAGAGCCTGGCGTCTTAAGACGCATGACTTAACCTTCCTGCTTTGGTGTGTTTTTTTGGGGGAAAGAGGTTACTGGGACTTGAACTTGAGGGGCACTCGACCACTGAGCCACATCCCCAGTCCTTTTTGTATTTTATTTAGAGACAGGGTCTCCCTGAGTTGCTTAGGGCCTTGCTTTTGCTGAGGTTGGCTTTGAACTCACGATCCTCCTGCCTCAGGCTCTGGAGATGCTGGGATTATAGGCTTCATGCCTTGTTTTCTTTTTTTTTCTTTTTCTTTTCTTTTTTTTTTTTTTTAAAGAGAGAGTGAGAGAGGGGGGGAGAGAGAGAGAGAGAGAGAGAGAATTTTTTTTAATATTTATTTTTTAGTTCTCGGTGGGCGGACACAACATCTTTTGTTGGTATGTGGTGCTGAGGATCGAACCTGGGCCCCACACATGCCAGGCGAGCGCGCTACCACTTGAGCCACATCCCCAGCCCCTCATGCCTTGTTTTCTTCTGTCATGAAAGGTGGACATGACGGTGACAATGCAATCGATGGGACAGTATGAGCAAAAGCTGTCAAACTGGCAGTTCTCCCTGAGCAGAAACAGGGAGTGGCTGCAATTCCAGAGCTTTCAGCTTCTGATCATTTTCACTTCCTTTGTCTTATCTTAACAAAATCTGCTGACACATGGAACGTCATTTCCTTTGGATGGATGGACAGTGATGGGGCTGGAATTCCTCTTGGACCCCTCTCTTGCCTTTTCTTCAAGTTGAGAAAGCTCTTCCCCTTTAGCAAAAGCCACTTGACATCAGTTACTAAGGCTGGCAAAGCGGAAGGAAGTGTGGCTTTAGCTTCTTCTCAGCTGCCGTATCTTCTAGAAACATCAGTCCTCCAGATCTGCCCAATAACTTTGCCCTGAATGACAGAAATAGCCCCAAAGAGCCAACTGACTGCACCCAATGAAATTCAGGGCAGTTCTATAAAGATTGAGGCAGCTTTGTGTGCTTTGATTTGGAGTGATGTTAAACTGCATCATGGAGAAGGAAAAGCCAGCTGAGCATGGTGGCGTACACCTGTGGTTCTAGAGGCTCTGGAGACTGAGGCAGGAGGATCGAGAGTTCAAAGCCAGCCTCAGCAACTTAGGGAGGGCCTAAGCAACTCAGTGAGACCTTGTCTCTAAATAAAATACAAAATAGGGCTGGGGATGGGGCTCGGTGGCTACACACTCCTGAATTCAATCCCTGGTTTAAAAAATAGAAGAAGAGGAAGAAACCCCCATACCACCCATCGGAGAGGACACTTCAACTCAAACCAGTGGTTGCCTCTGGAGAGAAGATGCACTGGTTGGGGAAGGGGTAAGAAGGAGGCTTACTTTTTATTGCATTGATATCTTTGAGATGATACACCATAAGCCTACAGCGCCCATCCAAAAAATAAAGTGTAGTTGAAAAGCAAAGTCGACTAACAACACCTTTACCACTCCAAGGTATCTCTTATCCTCAACTTTGGATTAACCAGACAGTACTGAGAATAGTCAAGCAGGTGGGAAGGCAATTCCTTTTCAGGGTTCGGTGCAGAAGGAATGAAAACTAACCAAGGTTTTTTTGAATCCTGAAATACATGAGCTGTTCTGGGTTTTGCTTTTTTTATTCGGGGATGGGGCAGGAGGGGGGATGGGGGTATGGCATAGGCTGGCAAGATAGATGGGTTTGCCCGGTGGCTGGTTGAGGGAGATCCCCATTATTCACTGGTTCCTACGCACCAGACACTTTACACAATCAACCATTTTTCCCTTATAGCTTTGTGGGGTGAAGGCTAATGATCTCTCCGTGTGAGGAGGAGGCCAGGCAGGCGGTATAGGATGGGTTTGAAGCTCATTCTGGGAGCTTCCAAAATCCAAGCTCTGTTGAGAAAGAAAATGGCAGCATTCGGGGTCTGTGTGGATTTCTTCCACCTACTTCCCCATCTGGGAACCAGTCATGTCCCCTCTGAGGGGAGAAGGCAGGCAAGCTGGGGCCACAGAACTGGACAGCGTGGACAAGGGCAAGGACTGGAGTTTCCGGAAACAGCAGACAGTGGCATTTTGAGAACAGAATGAGAAGGAAGGTCCCTGCTCCCTCTGTGCATGGGTTTGGTTGTGAAAGGCCACCTTTGCCCATCCCCCACTCACCAGGCTGAATCATCACATTCCTGTATGAACTGACGCATTCAGGAAAATTTTGTTTTGTTTTTGAGTATCAGAGATTGAACTCAGGGGCACTCAACCACTGAGCCACATCCTCAGCCCTATTTCATATTTTATTTAGAGATAGGGTCTCACTGAGTTGCTTAGTACTTTGCAGTTGCTGAGGCTGGCTTTGAACCCGAGATTCTTCTGTCCCAGCCTCCTGAGCAACAGGGATTACAAGTGTGAGCCACCGCGCCCAGGACGGGGAACTGGAATGCAGTGGTGTATCATCATAGACAAAGCCTTGTCCTCATAGAACTTATGCTTGAGGATCCTTTCCCACCTCAGCCCCTCAATTGGTTGGAATTAGAAGCTGACATCATTTGGGCCTCAGATACTCAATGGGTAACTAAAAGCAGGGTAGTTTGGCATCTCTGCCTTCATTTTGTATCTGTCTTCAGACTGCCTGCTCAGCTTTGCACACAAGTATGCTAATCATTTAAAGAATGTACGTACGTCTAAAAACTGGTAATACAAGGTTTATTAGCCCTACACGACCTAACCCATCTTGACCTCCTTCAAGACTGTGAACACCAAGATAAAAATAATTAAGGTATTTTCAAGATTTGAAGGAACACTCCACTGCCAGGTTTTACAACGTCCTGTCCCAGATCCCTGGAGGGGTGCCTGAGAGTCTCCAGTTATTGCCCCACACCTTTTCAGGAACAATGAAGCCCAGCCCAGGATGAAACTTGTCAGGCAAAATCACTTGTCTAAGATGCCAGGCACAGGGGACTAAAAGGCAATATTTCATGTTCTCCCTCCTGTCCCTCTGCAGGAATAAATATCTCATCCAAACCAAATTGCCCCCTTCCATGATCACAGGCCTGCTAGATAAATGTCCTGAGCAGCAAATGGAAATTGCCCCCTCAAGTGATAAGAACTTCAGTGATAGGGCTGGGGATGTGGCTCAAGCGGTAGCGGCCCGGGTTCAATCCTCAGCACCACATACCAACAAAGATGTTGTGTCCGCCGAGAACTAAAAAATAAATATTAAAAAAAATTCTCTCTTTCACTCTCCTCTCTCACTCTAAAAAAAAAAAAAAAAAAAAGAACTTCAGTGATAAGCTACCTTGCAGAACCAGAACTGAGATAATGATAAACCAGACCCCAGCTTGACCATACTGATTGCACAAGTCTCAGCCCCTCCCCCAATTCTTCCTCTTTTAAAACCTAAAGCTCATGTCAGCACCCGAATTGAGACTCCTGAGCTTACTTAGCCTTCCCAATACAGCAATACTGATTAAGTTCCTTGCTTCCTTTTTACTGTTATTTTTCCCATTTATTGTTTGGGGCAAATGGCCAGACCAGACTTGTTGAGATCTCCAGAGTCTGAACCTCTGACCTTGGACTTTAGTTACCAATGCAGAGAGCACTGGCCAGAATCAGAAAGCCTGTTCCATCACTTATAACTGCGTGATCTTGGGCAAATACCTTAGCCTTTATGCCTCAGTTGTACCCGCATAAAATGGGCCTGATTATATAATAGCTACCACAGATTTGTATAAGTGTTTCCTATAAAAGCCTATGTAAAATCTTTTGTACAGTGCCTGACACAAAGTAGGCACTTGATAAATATTAACTGCCACTATTGTTATTATTAAATATGCATTATGTTTCATGAGAACAGGGGCCATATCTTCTTATTCTTCTGAGTTTCCAGCACCTACAATAGTGCCTAGCAAAAACAGACAGGGTCTCACTGAGTTGTTTAGCACCTCACTGTTGTTGAGGCTGGCTTTGAACTCCAGCACATAACTAGTTCAAACAAGTACTTAGTAAATAAATGCATAAGTGAAGCTGAAGCCAGATTAAAAGTTAGGTAGTCAGTGTAGTTAGATAAATCGGGTCTAATACCGAGTGAAATCTAAAATGGAGGCCATGCTGAGAATGATTCCAGGAAACTCAGGACAACTCATGGAACGTTAATGAAGTCCGGGAAAGGCCCTAGGCCAAAGTCCACCCGGAAGAAGTGTTAATGAAGTCCTTCCTGCTCAGACTACTTCTTTGGCCCTCCTGTGTCCCACCCCTGGGCCTTCCCACCTACATTCCATCACTGAAAGAACTATAAAAAGGGGAGACAACAGCCCATGCTTATTGGTGTTACTGGTGTTATTCTTCAACATCGGGGAAGCAAGGACTCGTCATCACCAGTCAACAGCGGTAACAAAAGGACTTACGTTTGGAAATAGGACAAGCTGGATTTTTCCGTGTCCACCCATACAGAACACCTACAGTGTGCTGGGAGACACAGGGACATTGAGAGTGGGTCCTTGGAGAGTGCTTGACACAGGTAGGGCTGGGGATGTAGCTCAGTGGTAGACCAGTTGCCTTGCATGCAGGAGGCCCTGGCTTTTATCATCAACACTGAAACAAAGAGCAGATTCTAGATAAATAAATTTATTGAAGAATGAATGCATGAAGCCGGGCGCGGTGGCACACACCTGTAATCCTGGCGACTCAGGAGGCTGAGACAGAAGGATCACAAGTTTGAGGACAGCCTCCGCAATTTAGCAAGACCGTTTCTCAAAACAAAACAAAAATAAAAAATAAAAAGGTTGGGGATGCTCCCCCCAAAAAAGAATGCATGAAAAATCAAATGGCTATTAAAACTTCACCCGCCAAAATAAACAGACATCCTATGCAGACAATTGCGCGCACTTTCCCCGGAGTGGGCACCAGAGGGCGCTGAGCTCCGCGGTCCTCAGCTCCTGCTCAGGATCCACACCGGGGTCCAAGGGAGACTCCGCGCGGTGACGTCATATCCGCTTGGCCACCTCTCATCCGGGGTCTGGGAGCAGCCAAACGAAAACATACCAAGAGTTTCCCGGACCCAGGTTCTGGCTCCTGCTTGGGATCGCCAAGCCTTGGCGAATCCTTGCAGCCAACCGGAGTCAGAGGAGGCGTCAAGCTAGCCCGACGGACAGCAGGTAAGCGGAAGCCCGCACGAGAGTGGTTATTTCCGGGAGCGGTGTTAGTCGGCCGCACTGCTGTCGCCCTCCAACTGCGCCGAGTGCGCATGTGCAAAGCTGGAGCGACCGGAGGATGGTGCCGAGAGCCCGAGGTACCGGTCCGCGGGGACAGAGATCCCCCATCGCCCTCTATACAACGCGGTGGGCGGTCACTACCGCACAGGGTGACCTCGATCAGTGAGTGGCACTGTGCAGGGCGCGCTGCCTGTGCCACGCGCAGAGGAGGGCCCTGAATCAATGGCGGTTGTTAGTTGGAAACAATCTAAGTGCTCAGCAGTATTGCAGTATTGAGGTTTTACAGAATTCCCAGAGTTATCCTTGGAACGTCTGCACGGTGCAACGCACTGCTTGTCTTTGGAAAACAGCAGCAAACAAGACAGACCCCAGACTCGTGGAGTGGACCTACTAGGGGAGTAAAGATAAAGAATAAGTGAATTATGCAATTATGTTAGAAGGTGGCAAATGCCCTGAGACAAAAGAGCAGGGTCAGGGCAAAGAGGGGGCGATGCAGTATTAGGATGGGCACTAGGCTACAGAGACAGATTGGGCAGAAAACCAGAAAGAAGGCAAAAGAGTGAACCATGTGGCTCCTTGAAGAAAGCTGAAGCTGAGGCCCAGAGGCGGGAGAAACAGGTGGAGGAGAAGGAACTGGGAGGTGGGTCCAGTAGACAGGGGGTCAAGAACAGCACAGATCAGCTAGGATTTTGCAGGCTCTCAAGGACTTTGGTCTTGCTCTTGATAAAATAGGAAGCATTGCAGGGTTTGAACAGGGAAGGGATGTGCTTAAATAGATTTAAATAGGTTCGCCGGGAGTGGGGAGGGGAGTAAGCATGGAACCTACTGCTAATAGATGTTTACCTGCATCTCTGTAATTATTAAAAAAGCCTAGGTAAAGGTCGTTGATGGCAATGACTACAGGAGCGCTTAAACTCAGAACAGCCTGCAGAGGGCAGTGCTGTCCCCTCCTCTGAGGACTCAGGCCTGTGGAGAAGTGACTGCTCAGTAAAACGTGTGCTCTGTGTAGTGCAGATGCAGCTCAGTGATAGAGTGCTTGTCTAGCTTGTGCAGAGCTTTGTGTTCAATTCTACACTACCAAAAAAAAAAAAAAACTTCTTATGTCTTAGTATAAAACATATAAAATATGAAACATATGACATATCATTTTAGCCACTTTTAAGTGTACATTTCAGTGTCATTAAATACATTTACATTGTTATGCAGTCTCTGCTAAGTCACTTTCCTTGGTTGGCCAAAGAAAAGTTTTATTTTGGCTTATAGTTCTGATCCAAGGTCAAGCACGAGTTTTGGGGGGACAGATCAGGTTCACACCATAACAATGGCTGTTTCAGGAATTATTCTTCTCAAGAGCCTTGCTGTCTAAAGTGAGAGTAATTGCTGAGTACAGTAGCACATGCCTGTAGTCCCAGTAAATGTTTGCTCTGTGTGTTGGGTGGCTAAGGCAGGAGGATCCCAAGTTCGAGGCCAGCCTGGGCAACTTTGTGAGACCCTGTGTCAAAATTGAAAAGGCTGGGGATGTAGGTTCATGGTAAAGCTCATCAGCACTGGGGGAAATAAAGGGGAATAATAGTGTTTACTTCATAGGATATTTTAAAAGACAAAGAAACCAATGCATGTGATGTATTTAGCACAGAGCTGGGTGCTTAGTACCAAAAAAAAAAAAAAAGCCAGCAGGATTTATGTTAGTAGAATGTAGAATAAATCATACTTCTTAAAATTAAGAGGACAGTGGTCTGGCATGTTGAAAACATAGGAACTTCCTTTCTATCTCTGTAGGTAACCTTTGACCAGAATTAGATGTTACTGTGTCAAGAGGTCTTTTTAAAATCAAATGGGTTGAGGGGCTGGGGATGTGGCTCAAGCGGTAGCGCGCTCGCCTGGCATGCGTGCGGCCCGGGTTCGATCCTCAGCACCACATACCAACAAAGATGTTGTGTCTGCCGAGAACTAAAAAAATAAATAAATATTTTTTTAAAAAAATTCTCTCAAAAATCAAATGGGTTGAATTCTCATTAAAAAGGTGAAAGCCTCAGGAGGCTGAGACAGGAGGATTGCTAGTTCAAGGCCAGTCTCAGAAACTTAGGCAGATCCTATCTCAAAATAGAAAGGGTTAAGGATGTAGCTCTTGGTGGAGAGCCCCTGAGTTCAGTTCCTAGTACCCCTCCACCAAAATAATGAAATATAGCTTGTGCCTTTGTAACTACTAGCCTTTTTGATTTACTATAGGTGTGATCAGCACTGAAAAAGATGCCAGCACTGGCTACCACATACGAAAGAATAGTTTACAAAAATCCCTCTGAGTACCACTACATGAAAGTGTGCCTGTAAGTTCAGTTTCCTAAGTTACATTGTAGATTACCTTTTTAAAAATGAATCTGAATAGCATATAATTTAATGTCCCTTTTTTTTCTTTGTAATGTGTTTTTTCAGGGAATTTCAAGATCATGGAGTTGGTCTGAATGCTGCACAGTTCAAACAGCTGCTTATTTCTGCCCTAAAGGACCTGTTTGGGGAGGTATGAAGTTATTTGGTAGATTAAGATCTTTGTAAGAAATTTAGAAAAGGGGTAGGGGATGGGGATATAGCTCAGAGGTAGAGTGCTTGCCAGGTATGTGCAAGACCCTGGATTTGACCCCTAGCACAGAAAAGGGAAAAAAAGAAAAGAATTCTGACAGCATTTTAAAACTGTAGATGATAAATTGCAGTAGGTTTGTCCTAACATGCCTTGTGTTTTTTTAAATATTTTTTTAGTTGTAGATGGAAATGGTACCTTTATATCATTTATCTTACTTTATGTGGTGCTAAGTTTGGAACCCAGTGCCTCATGTGTGCAAGGCAGGTGCTCCACCACTGAGCCACAACCTCAGGCCTATGCCTTGTATTTGACAAGATACTTGTTAGACAAATATTTGTTCATTGTTATTTAGACTGTGATCTAGGCTGGCAACCTGTAAAGTGTTATTTTGCTCATCTTGAAGAGATGGGGCTTCACACTAGAAACCAGCACACCACTTCATTTAGTGAAAAGGTCTCCTTATAAAACACTGTGAGGGCTAGGGGTGCAGCTCAGGGGTGGAACATTTGCAGCTTGAGAGGCTAAAGTAGGAGAATTGCAAGTTCAAAGTAACTTCAGCAACTTAGCGAGGTCTTAAGGAACTCCAGGAGACCCTGTCTCTAATTAAAATATAAAAAAGAGCTTGGGATAGGGCTCAGTAATTAAGGGCCTCTGGGTTCAATCCCTGGTACAAAAAAAAAAAAAAAAAAAACGTGCTCAGTGATTTTGTTGCTTTGCATTCTGGCGCAGCTCCTTGTCTTATCACAGACCAATACTTTGCATCTCTTTGTCCTGACATTGATTTGAGAACAAAGGAGAGCTTTGGAAGTTAAGAGGGAAAGCAAAGAAGGAGTCTCAGGATATTATTTCCTGATTCATACATTCTGTCAAGTCAAATCTGCCATATGAGGCTGGGGTTGTGGCTCAGTGGTCGAGCGCTTGCCTAACACATGTGAGGCCCTTGGTTCGATCCTCAGCACCACATAAGAGTAAATAAATAAAGATATTGTGTCCAACTGAAAAATAAATATATGTATATTTTTAAAAGTCTGCCATGTACCTTATCAAAATTAAAAACCTTTACTTGGGCTAAGCACAGTGGTGCATGCCTATTCTCTAGCGGCTCAGTAGACTAAGGCAGCAGGTTCCTGAGTTCAAAGCCAGCGTCAACAAAAGTGAGGCCCTAAGCAACTCAGTGAGACCCTGTCTCTACATAAAATACAGAGTAGGGCTGGGAGTGTGTCTCAGTGGTCAAGTGCTTCTGAGTTCAATCCCTAGAACCCCCCTGAAAAAACAACCTTTAATTGGCAAAGGACTGTTAAGAGATTGAAAAGGTCAGTTACACACTGGGGGATAATATTTGTAAACTAATCTGACAAAAGACTCAGATCTAAATATATAAAAAGAACCCTCTTTTTTTGTTTTATTTTTGCAGTACTGAGGACTGCACCCAGGCCCCTGCATTTGCTGTGCATATGTTCTACCATTGAGCTATTTCTCTAGCTCGTTTCATTTTGTTTTGAGACAGGGTATTGCTAGGTTGCCAAAGCAGGCCTCAAATTTGTGGTTCTCCTGCCTTGGCTTCCCAAGTAGCTGGGATAATGGGTGTGCTCCACCATGACTGTCTAAAATATATAAAGAATTCTCAATACCAAACAGTCCATCTAGAAAATGGACAAAAACATACACAGACATTTCACTAAAGAGGATGTGTAATTGGCAAAGAAACACATGAAAAGCAGTTCAATAGCATTGGATATTAGGGAAATGTACATGAATGATTCAGTCAGATACTACTATATATAGCACAGAGTGAATGAAACAAAAAAATAGTGATAACATCAAACACTGGCAAGGATGTGGAGAAGTTGGGTCACCATACGTTGCTTGTGGAGTATAAAATGGTGCAAGGACTCTGCAGCATAAACTGAACATGCACCTGCCATGTGACTCAGCAGCGGCACTCCTGGGCATGTGTCCCAGAGAAGAGAAGTCTTCTATTTACATAAAAACCTATACACAGACACAGGGCTGGCTGGGATTGTGGCTCAGTGGTAGAGTGCTTGCCTAGCATGCGTGAAGCACTAGGTTTGATCCTCAGCATCACATAAAAATAAAATAAAGATGTTGTATCCACTTATAACTAAAAAATAAATGTTTTTTAAAAAAACAACCTATACACAAATGTTCGTTATAGTTTCATTTGCAATAACCCCAAACTGGAAACACTCCAGGTGTACTGCAGTGGGTGAATAGTTAAGCTGTAGTACATTCATACCATGGAATTTACTCAACAATGAAAAAGAATGAAATGTTGATATTCACAATGAAAAAACCAGTCCCCAAGATTACTTACTGTGTGAGTCTGTGTCTGTAATACTTTTGAAATAACAATTATAATTGAATAATCTAGAGGAAGATTAGTGGTTGCCAGGGGTCAGGGGTGAGGAGGAGTGATATAAAGGGGTAGAGTCAGGGAGTCTTGATCTTTATCTTGGTTGTGGCAGTAGTTATGTGAAGCTACTTAATGTGGTAAAATTACATAGAACTACACATAAATACAGATACATGTCCAAATATGAGTATATGTATAACTGGCAAAATCTGAATAAGCTCCAAATTATACTGATATAGATTACCTAATTTTGATACTGTATTATACTAATGCAAGATATTGGCATTGAGGGAGCTATAGGGTACATGGAACCTCCTATATAGCTTGCTTTACAATCTCCTCCAAGTGTATAGTTTATTTAAATAAAAAGTCAAAAAAAAAAAAAAAAGATCTGTATACTTTCTATGTGTCAGGTATAAAACCCTGGTTTCTGGGAACATAGCTCTAAATAGACATGGCCTCTGTCTCATGGACTAATGTTCTTTTACATGGGACTATTTGTTAATTAGTGACAAGATGAGAATTGTGAGAGAGGAAGTTGGAAATTCCATATGGAAAGAGCAGAACAAGCAGATCAAGCCTGAGCTTGGGAATCGAGGAAGGAACAATTCAAACAAGGGGTGAGGAGGATCAGCCACATGAAGAGATGTGGGAGCAGTCCAGGCAAGGGAAGCATTAATCAGGCACCCGAGAGTACCAGCATCAGCAGAGGAGGAGAAACTCAAAAACAAGGCATTGACGGGAACTCATTAGACCTCACTAATGAGTTCAAGGGTAATGTTGATAAGAGTTTGCTAATACATTATTCCATATGTAGGTTGGTGCTGCCTTACCTGTGGATGTCCTGACCTATGAAGAGAAGACCTTGTCAGCCATCCTGAGAATATGTAGCAGGTACGATAAACAGGAACATTGTAGAACAACGGGGAAGAGAGACTGATGGAGAGACAACAAAAATGCTTGCTTTTAGAACAAGAAGAGTTTTGTGATTATGAACTCTGGCAACTTTTGGAAATGTAAGCTGAGATGAATCTGAACATCTATCAGGGGCTTATACACTAAAAAGAGCAAAACTCGTGGTTTGATTACAGCTAGAATTCCCTATTGATGGTCCTGGTTGGACAGCCAGTAATATATATTTTAGAAATATTCTTGGGTTCATTTTATTCTCTGCCTATGATATACTGTGCTTTTACTCCCAGGTTTTGTTATTGTTTGTTTTTTTTTGTTTGTTTGTTTTTGTTTTCACTTAAATTAAGGTTTTCTGATAAAAACCACCTACTTTTCTGGACTTAAAAAGTACTAATAAACAGAAGTACTATTCAAGGACAAATCTTCATTTGTTTTCTTGATCTTTTTGCAGTGGTCTAGTCAAATTGTGGAGTTCTTTGACCCTGTTAGGATCCTACAAAGGCAAAAAATGTGCTTTCAGAGTGATTCAGGTAAAGGTTGTTCCTTCACGTATTCCAAGTAAGATTGAATGTGGACCAACTGCTTTTTTACTCTGTGCTTGAATGAAGGTCATACAGTTAATAGCAGCTAGCAAGGAGGGTAAACTGTAGGACTTCATTGCTTCTGAAAATGTGAAACAAAGTATTTAGATTTTAGATTGGATGGGAGATGTTTGGGAATCAAAGTTGGAACACTTGTGATAAAGACTTTTAAAATATTGTTTACACCTAGTGTGTTATGTATTGATACACTCATCCAGAGATTTTGACTACTTGTTTAACTAAGGCCGTTCTTTAAAATGCTAGTGCAGCCAGACAATGACTCAGGAAGCTGAGGCAAAAGGATCACAAATTCAAGGCCAGCCTAGTCAACTTAGTGAGTCCCTGACTCAAAAAATAGTTGGGTGCGGGTGTCACATGCCTGTAATCCCAGCAGCTGGGAAGGCTGAGGTGAGAGGATTGTGAGTTCAAAGCCAGCCTCAGCAATTTAGCAAGGCCCTAAGCAACTCAGTAAGACCCTGTGTCTAAATAAAATACAAAATAGGCTGAGGATGTGGCTTAGTGATTGAGTGTCCCTGATTACCAAAAAATAAAAAAGGCTGGGGTATAGTTCAGTGGTCGAGCACTTGCCTAGCATGTGTGAGGCCCTGGGTTCCCTCCCCAGTGCTACAGGTGATAAATAAAATGCTAGTACCCCAGCTTTGTTCCTTCTATAAAACTGGGTGTGTTTCTGCCTTGCACTGTGGCAGTGTACTTTCTTCCTGGTACCACATTAACCTTTTTCATTCTCTTATAGGTCTCTCCATTTCTCCTCGCATTATCTGGTAACAGTAGGGAATTAATATTGGATTGAATAGTCTTCAATTTCAGAAACTTTCCTCTGCTCTCAAAAGTACTTTTTGGTGGCTGCATACTTTGAAAACAGAAGCAGGCTAGAAGCTCCCATGGATGAAATATGAGGATGCTGAAGATGTTCCCAGGAATATCCAGCTATTGCCTTCCATGGGGTGGACTTCAAAGGAGATTCTGCCTGAGTCAACCAGCATGGAGCAGACAGTTCCTGCAGCATGTGCACTTGAGGGTTGGGGACCGGGCTGAACTCAGCAGGGCCTTCACACAGAGGGAAGTGGCTGCCTTCTCAGAATTAACCGGAGATGTCAATCCTTTGCATTTAAATGAAGATTTTGCTAAACACACCAAGTTTGGAAGGACAATTGTACATGGAGTTTTGATCAATGGGCTCATCTCAGCTCTCTTGGGTACGAAAATGCCAGGACCAGGCTGTGTATTTCTCTCCCAGGAAATTAACTTTCCCGCTCCTTTATATATTGGAGAAGTGGTTTTAGCTTCTGCAGAAGTGAAAAAGCTGAAGCGGTTTGTTGCTTTTATTGCCGTGTCATGTTGTGTAATAGAAAGTAAAAAGACTGTTATGGAAGGCTGGGTCAAGGTTATGGTTCCAGAAGCTCCCAAATCCTAACTATAGGTGTTAAGTTATAAGTTCAAACACCAGTGTGATTGTTATTAAAGAGCATCTGGGGAAATGGGCCACTTGCTATTCATCACCAAGGAAAGGCCAAGAGACTCAGAAGCTGAGAGATTCAGAAGCTACGTTAGAGAAGGGGAGCAGGTAGAGGGGTGAGCGGATGTCCACTCTCCAATTTGAACTTCACCCAGAGCTAAGTAGATGCATGACTACATCATCAGTTAAGAATTTTTTGGTAGTTGTTTTTTGGTGTTTTTAACCATTGAGCCACATCTCTGTCCCTTTTAGTTTTTTTATTTTTTGAGACAGGATCTTGCTAAATTGCATAGGGCCTCACTAAGTTGCTGAGGCTGGCTTTGAACTTGAGATCCTCCTGCCTCAGTCTCCCGAGTTGCTAGGATTACAGGTTTGTGCCACTGCATCCAGCTGTTGAAGTTTTTTAAATTGAAAAAGAAAGTATCAGGAGGCTTACTTATCTGAAGGGTGTACTTTCAGAATTTAAACCTAGTTAGATTTGTGTTTGATAAACACCTACCTATATCTGAGTAGAATAGGTTTCTCACTGGATTTTTATAACTGTCAAGCATTTGCTTGCTGAAGGCAGCAGTGGAACTTGGCTCATCTTTGAACACTTACCCTTTACCAGTAAATATTCTTAGATACCTTTCTCTCTATTTCTGGGTCAGTTTATTGTAATTTGTTATTTACACCAAGATGGCATCTTGCTCACCTTTCTGTGAAACTTGCCTTTCAGGTCACTGTTACCAGAGAAGGGCTTGTGGGCAGACTTGGATTCAATTATGTAAACTGTGTCTCATCTAGAAAATAGCCATAACATGTACTGGGCAGGATTATTGTTGGGAACAGCAGATACACAGTTAAGCATAAGGCTCAGCTGTGAACAGTAGCTGCTATTGTCCATTTCCTCTGTGAGTGAGGTTAGGAGTTTTCTTACATTTAAAACAAGGTAGCCTACAATTAAGCAGGTATCAGACCATCTTTCAGGCTGTCAGTCAATCTGTATTAGTATTTTAATCTTGGAATTGAATCTTCAATGCAGAGTTCCTATTTTAACAATCCAGACAGATTCTTTTCTCCCTCCCTTGGAAATTTGGGTTCACATTGTATAGATACACAAATACATGCTTTATTGTAAAAATAGAAGAAATAAAAGGTATAAGAAGGCCAAGTTCTTCAAAGAGTTTTGGGGTATTGAAGGGGTAATGTGGACTAAATAAATGATCATCCCTAACACAGCCCACACTTTTTTTCCCCCAATACTGTGGATTGACTCCAGGGTTGCTTTACCACTGAGCCAGTCCTTTTTATTTTTTTATTTTGAGACAGAGTGTGGCTAAATTGCTAAGACTGGCTTTGAACTTGTGATCCTCCTATCTGTGCCTCCCAAATCACTGGGATTATAGCACCTGGTCATACAAGTGTTCCACCTGTGCTCTTGTAGTTTTAGATGGTAACTCTGACACAGTTAGATGCTTTGATTAAGAGGATAAGATCAGGGGTAACTGGTTGATTCCACCAGATTTCCAGGAAAAGTTTTTCTTGGGCTGGTGGGTAAGTAACCAGATTTTAATTTTTTTATTTTACTTCTTTATTATTTTTTTAAACAAAGGGTTGCAGTTGGACAGATAACTAGAAAAAAGTTATTCTAATCACTAGAGGGCAGTGTTATACATAAAGTGAGTGTTTCCTGTGGTTTGTGAAATTGGAAAGAAAATACCAAGGTCCACTTCAAAGGAAGCTGATTCACAGAATAGGCAGCGTGTGCAGACCGAGATCCACCTAAAGAAAAATCATTTATAGGTGAATTACTAGACTTACTGAAAGTTTCTGATAACATCAAAACAACAGAGAACTTGAGACCAAGTTGAACTCATTCCCTGGGACTTAAAGCAGTCTTATTAAGTGTGGGCCCATAAATGGACTGTGAGGTGTTCATTAATATTAGTAGCTGCCATTTTTGAAATTTGTAATGAGCTGATTTTCTACATTTACTCTAATCCTTGAAACAACTTTTTGAAGTTAGGCTTATGTCCTTTATGGGCAAGGGAACAGACTGAGGCTGTGTGACTTGTGCCATGTTGTATAGCTAATGTGCAGTAGAGCTGGGATTCAGGCTTGAGGCTGCCTGGCTCCAAAAACTTTCTTTCCTATGTCACCCTGTAGGTGTTACAGTATTACTGTTCTTAGAGCACTATCAGGTTTTTGTTTTTTGTGTTTTTTTTTTTTTTTTGCTGGTATTATGTGTGCCATTAAAGTAATGGAAATCATTCTATGGAATTCTTACATTTTAGAAAGTTCTAGAACTTATTCCTGACTACAGTTATTGTTTCCTTTTATTCTGGTTGGCTTACACAAATCCACCTTAAATCCAACTTTTCCTAAGTTGTTACTCAATGATTGTCTTCAGAGTAAGAATTGCTAAAAGGGTTAGCTTAAAAATAAAAAGTTATATGCAAGCCAAGTATGGGCCGACGGTCTGTGTGTGTGTGTGTGTGTGTGTGTGTGTGTGTGTGTGTGTGTGTGCGCGCGCAGATGTCAGATGTGACTGATAACTGTTTTAAATTGTTAACTTTTTCCCCTGCAATATGAGGGATTAAATCCGTGGACTCTTTAGCACTGAAATGCATTCCCAGTCCTTTTTATTAAAAAAAATTAAGACAGGACCTGTTAAGTTGCCCAGGCTGACCTCAGACACGTGATCCTTCCTCCTTAGCCTCCCTGGTAACTGGGATTATAGGTGTATACCACAGTTCTTAGCTACACTGTGTAATTTTCAAAACTAGCTTCTCAACAAGAACATTTCCACATTTTGAATGTTCCTTAGGAATACTGGTCTTTGATCTCTGTAAATCAGTTACAATGGGAACAGAGAAGTAGGCAAGAAGGTATTGATACTTCTCTGTAAGTGGTGTCATCATTTTCTCTCAGAGCCAAGATTCTGAAACCACTCATGCTTTGTTAAAGCCAGTTATGAAGAAAATTGGCTGGTTTTCTCATTTGGAGTCCCACGCAAACTGCTGAAAAATGACTATCTTAGAAAGAAAGCTTGGATGACACTCAAGTTAGGAAATGCGCCCCCAGATAATTGAGAGGTGGCTTTGACTATACCAAGTCATATGTGGAAGGAGAACAGAAATAATGAAGTAGGCCAAATGGTACTAGCACTTTCCACACAGGGGCATTATAAGACTGCAATTTATGTGATGCTTCATTACTACAGAAATACCCATCTTAAGCAATTTCAGCCTAATGTGCTGGAAAATTGCTTAACAGATTTTTATATTCTATTAGAAACATTTTCATATTGGTGAATGCCACTCATTTTTTTTTTTTTTCCAGCGGCAAATCTTATAGCAAGTCTGGGAGAGCTTCGCCACGGCCACCAATTGTCTTGTGGACCTGGCTTCTGTATGCATCTAGAAAAAAGAAATTGCTGAATGCATACCAGTACCTCTGAGATAACCACAGGCTTTTATTTTCTCCTGAACTATTAGGCATTTTTTTCTCATGTTCTTAGAGCACGTTTCAGAGGCCAATTTGCTCTCAAAAGAAAATTGCCATTAAATGACATCTATTAAGCTTTTTTGGGGGAGGGGGGTTAACTACTGGGGATTAAACTCAGGGGCACTGAGCCACATCCCTAGCCCTATTTTGTATTGAGACAGGGTTGCTTAACTCAGGATCCTCCTGCTCATGATCCTCCTGCCTCTGCCTCCTCCTTCCGAGCCCCTGGGATAACAGACATGCGCCACCGCCCCTGGCCTAAGTTTTCATTAAAACATATCCTACCAAGGGTTGACTCATTCTGAGTGACTGGCACTGTGACTCCCTAAGTTGACAATAATGTATTAAATTGCTCTTATCTGAGCCAAATTGTGCCACCCAGGAGTACTGTTTCCAGGGTTCCAGATGTTTTGCTACCTTTGTTCTTTGTCTTCATTTGAGTTGCAAACACAGAAGAGAGATGGATTCACAATATCTTCAGAGAGATTTGGAGTTGAAGCAAAGTCACCAGTCAGAAGAAACCATTTAAAGCTCAGAATTATAAGAAATGCAAAAAGTTATGTGTACGTAAACAGAGCAAGATTAACAGTAGACTCCAGAAACAGTTTATTTCTAAGGTGGCTCTTAACTATAAAGTGGCTTGAATGACCTTCTTATAACCCTGGGCAAGAGTCCTCTTAAGTTTGATGGAAAATATCAACATGTAAGGGACATAAGGAGTTGAATTTTAAGTGTGAGTTGAATTTTGTTGTTTAATATTCAAATTATGAATATTTAAAGAAATAAAATCATTTTAGTTGGGAGGCCATCCTGCTTAGAAAACAGTTTTACAGGTTTCTGTCACTTGATTTTGTAAAGCAGTTGCCCTGCCTGGAAGGATTTCACTAAAATTCATATTCAGTCAATCAGGCCAAATGTCAGGTTGCAAGGTAAATGACTTGTAGGCCATCTAAACATTTGGAAATAACTTTTTTTCTTTCTTTTAAAAATTTCTCTTGTTGGTCCTAAGTAGTTGTGTATGTGGCAAAAGTCAAGGTTCCCTTATTCCTCATTAGATTTACCCAGCCTGAGACTTGAAGCAAAGCACATCTAATTTAAATCAGCTCTGGCCTGGGGAGGGTTCCCCCACATTCATCAGGATCCACTTCAAAAGCCAAATACTGCCCAACATAGTGATGGACACATGCCTGTACTCCCCAGCTATTTGAGAGGCTGAGGCAGGAGGATAGCTTGAGTGAGCCCAGGAGTTCAGGGCCAGCCTGCCCAACATAATGAGACCCTGTCTCAAAAATAAATAAATAAATAAAAATAGGAAAAGGAAAACCAAATGGATGTTGAGGTTTTCCTGTGTTTGGGGCCTGGTCCCCAATGGATCTTAGAATCTAGGTAAGTCCAAGATTATTAGGGGGGTCGCTGATAGGCATTGATTAGGGTAGATAAAAAGGAATTAGTAATATGGATGGTTATTCTAAAGGGCTGTCTTTTAGAATTCACAGAGGAAGTTTCAGGCAGGATTTGTCCTTGGCTTTATTCCATCAAACACCAGATTTCTGACTCTTGCTTTCAGTTTCCTTTCCCTAGAAGGAAGGCTTAGGGGAGGTCGTTATTAGGATCTTCAATTCTAATTCCTTTCCAGTTCTGTTCCTTTCCAGAGAGAAAAGCTCTTCAGTCCAACAGCTTCCTTCCCCATTTGGTTCTGCTGATTTCCTTGCTAATGTAAGAGCTGCTGCCTGCTGGGCCTTCTCTCAGCAGGAGCCTCTCTTTCAGGCTATTACCTTCATTAATGCATTCAGTCCTCTCCTCTCAGTAATCCTGTGGGGCGGAGCCTGTCCTCATCTGCACTCCACAGGTGTGGAGAACTGAAGCAAAGTCATCAGGCTGCCAGTAAATTGTGGAGCAGTGTGACCCAAGGAGTAGCTTCAGAATTGGAATCTGTAATTTCCTCCTCAGGTTTAAGAAATTAGCTTTTTGCCTGGCTCTTATTTTGTTTTGGGTTTTGTTTGTGCAAAACTGGGGATTGAACCCAGTGGTGCTCTTCACTTTGAGACAGCATTTCCCTAAATCGTCAGGCTGACCTCAAATTTGTGATACCAGCCTCCTGAATAGCTGGGATTACAAACGTGCACTATGCCTGGCTTTTATCTAGTTATCCAATCTAACATTGTGACTTTTTTTCCTCTCATGGCAAAAACTCTTCCCACCTCTCTACCTCCTGTACTCCCATACCAGTCTCCTCTTCCCTCTTGCTTCCCTCTTTGAAGCAGCACTGCCCAAAAGAAGTGCATATTAGCGGCCCCTGAAATCTCAAAGTGGCTCCCCAAAGACTTAGGGATATCTGTTCTCTTGAGAATGTTCTTAACACTCTCAGGAAAAGGTATAATAGCTTAGAATTCCAGCATATGAAAGTCTCCTTTTTTTCTTTCCTTCTTCTGGCTATCTCCTGTGGAGCCTATTATGTATCCTACTCTCTGCTCCTCTAGTTCACTGGGCCCTGCTACTTTTGAGAGCTACTATAAACCCCTGGACTACCTCATCACTGCACATCCAATTTTGTTTTTTTAGTTCCTTATGTGGCTAAGCAGCTTGATAGCAGGTGACATCTGTCTCATTCTTTAACTCCCCTGTACCTAACACAGTGTCTGGCATGTAATGTATGTTCACCAAGGGGCTTGCTAAAAGAAGAAGTGATATGATCTTTCTCCTTAAAGACCTGGTTTTATGTTAGGTACAATGGCATGTGCCTGTAATCCCAGTGACTCTGGAGGCTGAGGCAAAAGGATCTTGAGTTCAAAGCCAGCCACAGCATCTTAGCAAGGCCCTAAGCAACTCAGTGACACCCTGTCTCTAAATAAATATAAAAAGGGCTGGAGATGTGTCTCAGTGGTTAAGTTCCCTTGGGTTTAATCCTTAGTACAAAAAAAAAAAAAAAAAAAAAAGACCCTGCTCACACTTCATCTCTTCCATGAACTGTCCCCCACTCTACTCTAGTTGTCATAACTCTGTGCTCCTTTATTCTCCCATGGTAACTGGCACCTCAATTCCAGTACTCAATATAGATTGCCCTGAAGTCATTGTTTGTGTAATAAACTTTCCATCCTCCTAAAAAAAGTATTAGAGGAAAATAATTTTGCTCATTTTGTCATCCATTTGCACTGAGCATCCAAAGTCTTGAAATAACACTTTGAATAAAGCACACTTGCCATCATTTGACAAGAATATCTGCCCAGAGTATCACATTTCAATCATTTAATCTTAAATTGGAAAACATCTAATTTGAAAATTGCAAAATGAGTTTCTTTGGGTATCTGAAATTATTTGTGTGTGATCAAGTTGGTTTTTTTTTACTACAGCATTGGATTGGGTGTTTGTACAGTGTATAGTGCAAATGGAGCTGAACTCCAGCTGACTGGATTCAGAGAAGTCTTACTCTCAGAAATTTGTTTTACAGAACCAGTGGATTGTGAGAGCACTGGACCCTAATCATAAAAATAAAATATTTTCATCGGAGATATTTTGAAAATATGGAAAAGTGTAAAGAGCTCATGATTCTGCTATCTAGAGGAAACATTTTTGTGTGTTTCCTTTCAGTGTTTTTCCTGTAAATATATTGGGGTCACACAGGTGCATATATTGCTTTATTTACTTAATATATGAAGAGTACTTTCTCTGATTATTCTTCTTCAATAATCTGATTTATAGGGTGGCGTGCTGGGGATTGAACCCAGGGCCTTGTGCATATATTCTATCACTGAGCTGCACCCCCCAGCCAGTAATCTGATTTTTAAAATTGCAAAAAGTTTAAGAGTATACCATCATTTGTCTCATCCTTTATTGGATATCAGATATTTGTCCTTAATTTTTTTTTAAATAATATGACCTTCCTACACACAGAATACTGAGTCACAGAGGGAGAACATTTTAAAGTCCTTGATATGTATTATTAAATCTCAACACCTACCACTGGGCCCATTAGATGGTAGATACTCAGAAAGTAATGGTTGAATGAATGAATACCTTTCAGGTTGGCCACTTTATATCCCCATCAGCAGTATGTAAGCAGAGACTTGTTTTGGTCAATCCTATCATGGTAAGCAAGATTTTGATTTCAGTGATTCTGGCAATAATCCATTTGCCTTGAAATAAAGAAATGGAAATAAAAAGTTGAGTCCTCCCTAAATGATATGTGGTTTTACTTTAATAAAGTGCTTTTTTTAAAAAAATATTTTTTTAGTTGTTAAAGAACCTTTATTTTATTTATAGGTGGTGCTGAGAATTGAACCCAGAGCCTCACTCATGCTAAAAGGCAAGTGCTCTACCACTGAGCCACAACCCCAGCCCAATAAACTGCTTTTAAAACACATTGGGACAGAATTGGGATGTAAAAATCGTTCTCATTTGGGGCTAAATCATGAAGCCTGATGATTTCTTTTCTCACATATTCCTCTACTGGGTCTTGGTGCCCAAAGCCATCAGTTATGGCCATTTGGTTACTTAGGGTTGCCCCACAATATATATATATATATTTTTAAGTTTGAGATCTAGTGAGGATACAATACGTATAATCAAGGTTCTCCTGTCTGAAGATCCAGGTTCAATGGTCTCTGTAAAACCTGAATCAGACAGTTTGTTTTATAGTTTCTGGATTTCCAGGGTTCAGACAGGGTTCACTTGAAGCCTCTAGGTCCTGTGTTTCTTGTGTATGGTAGTTTGGGAGAGGCCCAGTTGTAAGGGTCTCAAGTCTGATAGCCCCAGCTTTTGAGGGTCTCATCTGGAAAAGCCCAATTCTGCGAGGCTTGGTTTGGATGTCTCTGGGCCTGAAGTGTCCTGAATTCTAGGGCTCAGGATAGAGTGAGTATCTTTGCATCTGAGGATCCCTGGTGGTGTTAGCTTCGGATATTGTGTTCCCGGGTCTGTCGTGCAGCTACGAATAGCTGGGAGACCCAACCCCAGGGCAACGACAGAGGTCGTCAGGAGGTGGACAGCGGTTGTCAGGTGAAAGAGAGCCTAAGTCCTGCGCAGCACAGAGTGCAGGCCGGCGGCCAATGGAGGATCGGCGCTAGGACCCCGCGGCTGGCGGCGGCGCGTAGGGTGGCCGGGGATGACAGCGACGGCGCCGCGACGGGTCGGCGCTAGGACCCGCGGGCGCGGCGGGAGGCGGCGGCGCGTGGGGCGGCGCGTGTTGACAGCAGCGGCGCTGCAGCGGGCCGGGCGGCGGGAGTGGCGCCTCTGGTTCCAGCCCCGCGACCCGAGGCGGCGGCGGCGGCCCGGCGGCGCAGGATGGCTTTCATGGAGAAGCCGCCGGCCGGCAAGGTGCTGCTGGACGACACGGTGCCGCTGACAGCAGCCATCGAGGCGAGCCAGAGCCTGCAGTCCCACACGGTGCGCGGCCGCCGGGCGGGCGGGCGGCCCCGGGCCCGGGAGGGAGCCGGCGGGCGGCGGGCCGCCCTGGCCCGGAGGGCTCGGGCGTGGCGGCGGGTCTGCAGGGCCCCCGGGGCCCAGGCGGACGCGGAGGCCGGAGCGGCCGAGGGCGGGGACCGCGGCGCCCGGGCCGAGGGGTGGGAGGAGCCCGGCGGCGTCCGGGGAAGGACTCGGAGCCCGCGAGGTGGTGGGACCCTGGCCCCGGGACGCCTCCCGGGGCAATAGTGAAGGGACCGTTCGGCCCCTCTCAGCCCGCAGCCAGCCTTCTCGTCGGGGCCACTGGGTTCCCTCCTTCCAGCCGGGGGTCTGGGGGGTGGGGATGCGGGTGTGCCGGGCCCAATGGAAGTGTGACTTCAGGGGACCGAAGCCTACTTTGGGGACTGCAGAGAGAAAATGGCTGGGGTCCTCAGCCCCAGGTCCAGGTCAGCTGCTTGGCCTTAGCCAGGGAAACGGTGAGGGAAGCAGTCAGGGGTCCTGCGGAAGCAGGTGTAGGAAAGTGCTCCTTCCCTACTCGGACCTGCTGGGCAGTGGGCAATGGTGGAATTCATTTGCATTTAAGATGCTCTGGAGTTGCACGAAAGAGTAAGATCCTCGTAGTAAACCCAGGCACTGTTCATTTCTGTTACATATACTGTCTTTTATGGGGCTTTAAAGCCATGGTTGTTTTCATTTGCCTGTGCCTTTTTTTGTTTTTAAGTCATACTATGCATTATGATTTACAAGCAATAAACCCAGGTACCAGCAAAAAACCTTGGGAGTTGTTGCCTGCCAGCGGGACCTTGGGAAATAATGAATGAGGAGAGACAGATTCTATAAATTGTAATGTTTTGTCAGGCCACCAAATCAGATTCCAGCTCAGAGGCTTGTTGTTTACTATTGCAGTGTGTTTGGAGGTTCATCATCTGGAGGCTAAAGCCCCACAATAGCCTTCTGTTTCTCTTTTTGTTCAAAGCTCTTCTGGTGTTCAAAGAGACCTTTCATTTCTCTCGTATTAAAATGGGACTTTTTTGAACCTCAGTTTCCTCTTCCAACAGCCATGCTTTGTAGGCCTTAGATTGTTCAAAGAGTTCATTTCCAGTTTGGAAAAATGATTATGTTTCTAAAAAGTGCATTTTATTGGGGCTGGGGTTGTGGCTCAGCAGTAGAGCACTCACCTAGCATGTGCAAGGCCCTGGTTCCAACCCCAGCACCACATAAAAATAAATAAACAAAATAAAGGTATTGTTTCCAACTACAACTAACTAACTAAATAAATAAATATTTTAATTTTTTTTAAAGTGCATTTTATTTCATTGTGCTTATCTTTAATTCTATTCTCCAGCCATGTGGACAGGCACCATAGACAATTGGATTTGTGAAACTTGTAACTTGGTGTAAGGGAGTATTAAACGTTGAAATTTAGGGCAGGATCACAGTAATAATTCTGCTCTTCAATTACATTTCTGACTTGATATTGGCAAATAAATCTTATAGCCTCTCAGTAGAGTTGAGTCTTTGAAGTCTATTTTATACTAAAAATAAAGAGATGCTTGTAAATGCTCATTGACCACTTCCTTCAGGAAGCATTTCTCTCTCTTTTTTTTTTTTTTTTTTTTTGGTACCACGGATTGAACCCAGGGTCACTCAACCACTGAGCCACATCTCCAGCCTATTTTTATATTTTATTTAGAGACAGGGTCTCACTGAGTTGCTTAGTACCTCGTTGTTGCTTTGAACTCTATCCTGCTGCCTCAGCCTCCTGAGTCGCTGGATTTATGCGGGTGCCACTGCCCCAGCTATGAAAGCATTTCTTGATGGCACTGCCCTATGTGCTCACCATCACATCATCATTTTCTTCAGTGATTACTGCTTTTCTTTTCCACCAGGCTGTAAGAGGGACAATTCTTGTTCACTTTGGATTCCCAGCCCCTGGTATGTAGATAGGATTTCACATGTGAGTTTTTTCTTTTTAATGAATAAATAAATGAGTTGCAACCTTACTTGCCTATTCCTGTTTGTGTAAATTGTTAACATAGAAGTTAGTACTTTAGCCAGGCGTTGAAAGATTTTTTTCCCCCTATTTTTATTGCAGAGTTTTTCTTTAAAAGACAAAATAATTTAGGGTAGAAAATGGCAGTTCTTGTAATTATGACTGAACACAAAAGACAATGACTCACAGGAGACCCATAGAGGCAGATGTTGTAGAGTTAAAAAAAAAAAAAGTAGCATTGTCTTGCGTAATTTTTGACTATTCTGTGTTCTTGTCATTTTAGCTATAAAGTTTGAGACTAAGAAATGTTGCATCAGCTCTCAACTTTATTAAGAAAATCATATGCTGATGCAAACTTTTTGGACTATTAATGTCTTATGAGTAAGTCCCTTCAAAACAAGAACAGTTGGAAATTATTGGGAAAGAAGCAGTAGTTAAAAGTGGTATGTAAAAGAGAAAAGCAATGCTTTCTGGAAAGAATGAAAATGGCTTTCCACCTTGTTAGCTGAAGGGAGATATGTCTCAAAGGCCAGAGGTCTAACTTCTCTTTCAAATACTGAGTCTCTAGGAAGTTGCTCCTTGGCCATAGATAGAAATACAAGAGGGAGTATATAGTAGTGAACATCCTTTGGGTTGGGAGAGGCAAGACCTTAGTACAGGTCTGGGATGCTGGGATGATACTTGCTAGTCATGTGACATTGGTTGGGCAAATCACTGAAAAAAAAAATTTTTTTTTGTACCTGAGATTGAATTCCAGGGGTTCTTGACCACTGAGACACATCCCTAGTTATTTTTATTTTATATTTTGAAACAGAGTCTCCCTAAGTTGCTTAGGGCTTCACTAAGTTGCTGAGGCTGGCTTTGAACTTGTGATCCTCCTGTCTAGACCTTCAGAATGGCAGGGATGACAGGCGAGTGCCACCGCATCCGACTCACTGAAACATTTTTGGTGGTTAGTTTTGTCATGAGAGCAATACATAGCTGCCCTGACTATGGTGGGAAGATCAAATGAAATAATCTTCTTGAAGTATTTGTAGGATGCCTTCCTCCCTTTTTTCATCTCTTCATTCTCTGATAATGTATGTGCAAAGAGTTAAACACTTTAGAGTACATTATTCCAAGTAAGCTCCTTTCTGGCCATAGTTCCTTTCATCTCGCAATCTTGTTTTGCCTTAGGAAACAATTTCTAACTGAAAATTTTAGAGCACATCTGATGTAGGATTTATGAACTTGGGAGGGAAAAATTTACTCTGGGGAAAATACAGACACCAGAAGGATGAAGGGAACACAAGGTCACCACCAGAAAAAGCACATTGGGTTGAGCAACTGACCAAGTGCGTGTTGATAGGTGATTCAGTGCCTGAATGATTTTATTTTCTTTTTTATGGCGCACAATGAATTTAGCTATAAGAAATAGACTAGGCTTCTTCTGCAAGAAAATGAAGCTTCCATAAAACCAGAAAGGCCAGTGTTTGGATGCTTTCAGTCTGGAGTCAGAAGAAGGGAGAAGGTTTTCTAAAAAAAGGAATTCTGTTTAAAAGCTATACGGGTGAGTTAGGAGAAAGTTTGGGAGAAATAAGAGAAGACAAGGGAAATAAGAATTCTTAGCTACATGAAAGAGAAAACTTAAGTCAATAGCCTCAAAAAATGCTAACCTCACTGAAATAGAAACCAAAGGAAACTGACAGTTCTGGAGAGGACTGTTATCAAATGTGCAGATCGGCTTTTTGCTGGTTGGCACTCCACAGTGTGGATAGCTTTTCATCTCAGTTTTCTTCTCTTTAAATATTCTTCTGTGAGGTTCATCTGGATCAGGGCCCATTTACTCTGCATTGGGTGCATTTTGTTCTTGAGAAACAAAAGATAATTTTAGGGATATTTGAGGCATAACAGAACATTTTTTAAAATCCGTGGAAAAGATAATATTACACGTTAAAAATCTTTATGAAATGGATCTGTCCTTGAACTTTTGATTTTTGCGAAACTATTTCTGCATGGTTTATTTATGCAACAACATTCATTCAACAGAGAGAATCGGCCTGTGAAATAGACCTGCTCTCATGAAGTTTTTGTTCTATCAGATTTGGAGGTCTTTTTTTTTTTTCTTTTTTTGGTACCAGGGATTGAACTCAGGGCCACTCAACCACTGAGCCACATCCCCAGTCCTATTTTGTATTTTATTTAGAACAGGTCTCACTTTTTAGTGCCTTGCCTTTTGCTGAGGCTGGCTTTGAACTCAACAATCCTCCTGTCTCAGCCTCCCAAGCTGTTGGGATTATAGGCCTGTGCCACCGGCGAGATTTGGAGGTCTTTTGTTTTCCAAGGTGTATACAATTCAACCAGGATCTTTGCCTGTCATAACACAGGTGGACTTGGAGTTCTTTTTATGACTTGTTTTTTTGCAGTTTGGCTTCTTAATTGATGACCCTTCTTTGAAATTGTCTTTTAAGCTTTATTCATATAGCACCAAAATACCTATTCGAAAATGATGCCAAATTAAATGGAATCATTGTCTTCAGAGCCTGAAATATTAGGATAATACAAAACTCAGTATCAGAATCTATCTGGGCTTCCTTTTGGGATCCTGTTGGGCAGTACCTTTAGAATTCCTTATTATACTGAACAATTTAGATTTTTTTCTCTTTGAAGATGATTGCATAGACTATTGCAGACTATATGGCAGCTAACTTGGCAACACTTCTACACATTATTCTAAATAGCAGTTATTTTCTGGGACTCTAATCACTCATACTGGTTATGTATTTTGGCCTAGTTGTCCTAGAAACCTTAATGAATGCAGTCAGAAAGCCCTAGTTAAAAACTTTTAGAGACTGGTAATTAGTTCATTTAGAGATCATAAGTAATTGCTTTCTTTTGAAGAAGTCAGTGTTTTGCCGCCTGATTTAGGGGCTGGTGATACTCAGTCCTCATATATCATCTCTTTTGAAGATTATCCCATGAGAAAGTTTTCCTATAATAGAAATACAAATAAGAAACTTGCTGTAGTTACTAGAAGGAAATGTAGGATTCTGGGGCTGGAATTTATTTTAGGTGAAAAGATAGTTACATGTTTTGTCTACCTTCCAGCTGCAGAAATAGCCATGCCTTTCATATGGATTGTGATTGTTCAATATATAAATTATTGGTAAGGTTTAAATGGGTTCATTTGAAGCAAGTAAAACAAGTGCTCAGCTCAAGCTTTGAGAGATTTTTGAGTGGCCTCATATGAAATTAAGCTATTTATTTATTTATTTATTTGGTAAAAAGGATTGAACCCAGGGGCATTTAACCACTGAGCCAAATCCCCAGCCCTTTTAAAATATTTTATTTTGAAACAGGATCTTGTTGAGTTGCTTAGGGCCTGGATACGTTGCTGAGGTTGGTTTGAACTCCAGATCAGTTATAAGGCTGGTTTTGAACTCCAGTCTCAGCCTCCCAAGCTGCTGGGGTTACAGGCATGTGCCACCTTGCAGGCTGAAGCTCTTTATGTTTCCACTTTGGGCATCCTGGGAAAGGAGGAGCTGCACCTGAAGATTATTTTGGAAGTCCTAAATGCTGAAATGTTAGGGGGATATGGGGGAGGGAGTAATAAACTCCATGGTTTTTCTCCTAACCTGAAAGTCATTCTTAGTGACTTCTTTTGTGAGCACCAGGCACATAGTTGGAGAGACAATCTCTTCAAAGGAGAGGACAATGACCTTTCACTTGCCTTTTGAAACTTGACTGGGACTAGAGGACAAGTGCTTTATCTCAGGAAAATACCTAGACCTCAGGAGGGGAAGCATTTGTGGAGATTGACCATGTAGTCTCTGGCTGACCTTTCTGATGACCATTCTTGGGGGAAGTCTGCCCATTTCTAGCTGAAGATTAAGATATCAAGTATTTCCTCCTGCCTCCTGAAAGAGCATAGTTGAAAGCTAAAGGAAGTCCTAAATGCCTTGATGTCTTCAAATAACTAAGTAATTATTTCTTGGTGGCTAAGAGGGTGCTTTTCTAATTATTAGTATAGCTATCTGTTAAGTTGGGGAATGTATGCAGTAACAAGAGTCTTCTGGGAAAACTGTTTTGTTTTTGGTACTAGCTTTCTGATTCATGTACCATACAATCCACCCAAAGTATACAATTCAGTGACTTTTAGTATATTTAACAGAGCTATGGATCACCACAATCTCAGAACATTTTCATTATCCCCAAAGAAGCCCAGCACCCCTCAGCCATCACCCTGGAAAATTTTATAACCTTCCAAGATGTTAATTAAGCTCAAAATATAATCTCAACACAAGTTCTTCAACTCTTTGAGTCCACCTCCTTTAAAAAATCTCATCAGAGGGACAACTGCTCTCCATAAACACACGTCTGTCTGTATACCTTCTCAGAACCTCACCAACCTATGGATCTTAGGGTAAGCATCACAGTTAGAAATTTTTCAAAAACTGTGAACTTGGAGAATTAACTTATTTTAGTTGGTGAGGTGTGTGCATTAAAAAAAAAAAAGTATTCTGCTAACTACCACACGTACCCTACTTTAGGAAAATCCGTTGGGGCTGGGGATGTAGCTCAGTGGTAGAGTGCTTGGTGAGCTTGTGTGAGGCCCTGAATTCAGTCCCCAGCACTGAGGGAAAAAAAAAGAAAGAAAGAAAAGAAAACCAGCTGGGCACAGTGGCACATGCCTGTAATCCCAATTACTTGGGAGACTGGAGCAGGAGGATTTGTTTGAGGCCAGTTGCAGCAATTTAGCAGACCCTATCTCAAAATTAAAAAATAAGTAAATAAAATTAAAAAAAATAAAAGGATGGGGAGCCTAGGGAAGAGGATGTTACTCAACTCAGAAGTGGAGCGCCCCAGGTTCAATTTCCAAATTTCCAGTATCACCAAAAAAAAAAAAGGAAGAAAGTAAACCACAATATACTTAGAACAATAGATGGATTATGTCCTGTGGGCAAAAACCAAATTGCTTTAGTTTGCAGCTTGCTTGGTTCATTTCAGTGTGTGTGCTCTGATGACTTCTACAGTGGCCCTGGAGAGGGCAAAGGGCTCTGGACTGGAAACAGGGTGTGTGCCTTCGCCTTGTTCCACCTGCTTGCCCGCACCTCTGTTTATAATATTTAAACAAGTCTGCCCGCATTTCTTTGACGTGGCTCATCAGCAACAGGTCATCTCTACTTATTTTTTCATTTGAGGCTTTCTTCTGCTGGTAGGGGAGGGAATGAATGGAGTATTGGTTACAGGAGAATCCTGGATCTCGAAATGTCTAAGAAACACTCATAGAGCTGGGTACAGTGGTGCATGCCTGTAATCCCAGAGGCTTAGGAGGCTGTGGCAGGAGGATTGATTATCGCAAGTTCAAAGCCAGCCTTAGCAATTTAACAAGGCCCTAAGCAATTAACTCAGTGAGACCCTGTCTGTAAGTAAAAAATTAAAAGGGCTGGGGATGTGGCTCAATGGTTAAGCACAAAACAAAACACTTGTAGAGGTGAAAGGGGAAACAATCTTGTTCATGCAGTGCCTTTTTCCTCGTGAGTCTGCCCTCCCCCAGGGGACACATTGCACTTTAGCCCTACACACTTTTCCTCTTTGCCCAAGCCAAGGGAAATGAAACTGGAAGTGGGCCCGCTCACACCAACCTCTAGTGTCAGGCTCAGGGTCTGGCCAGGACGCAGCCCACTGGCCCACCAGAGTACCTGGAGTAGCTGGGACGCCCCTCACCAGGCCCTAAGCATTTCCTATGTGACCCTGTAGATCAAGTTCACTAGTTGTCCTCTTGGATTCTGCAGACACTTCTGAAGCTCATGCTCTCTGATGGCACTGGAGTTGGCTATAGGCTTGCAGTGGTGAACTGTCCCTCCTCTAGTGGCTCTGAGGTTACTGCTGAGGGTAGAGAGGTGCCTCTGGAGGTCTTCCCTCCCCCTTCCCATGGGAAGGGGCATGGGCAGTTCGTTCTGCCTCTATCTTTCTCTTTAAGGTTATTTTTTTTTACTCTAAGTCCAGCCTTTCTTGTTTACATATTGCTATTTTCATTTAATTTTAAACTAAAACAGTCCCTGGCACATGGATAATAAGCATCCAACACAAATATATGTTGAATAAATGAAGTCATTGAATGAATGCAGTTATTCAAGATACAACTCAGGACACCCTTCCTGGGTCTTGCTACTTTACCTCTTAACCTATCAAGTCACACATAATTTTCCTTCCTCAAATTTCCTCTCTATAGACACATGCATTTTATATACCTATTATTTCTTACTACCCTGTTTTCTATTTATGCCCCCCTCCACAGGTGCAAACTGTAAATAACATGAGGAGAGAGGCAGAATGACTTTGGACATATTGCTTAATCCCTCCAGCCTCAGTTTGTCCATCTGTAAGGCGGGATGGTAAGAGTATGTTGGGGTTGCTGATTAATAGGCTCATATAGCTGGAACATTCGAAGAGCGCCTAGCCCATGTCCACGGTTACCTCTGTACATGTCAGGGCACTGGCTCATTGTCTTGTGCATTTTTTGGCACTCAAGTATGTTGAGTGGAAAGGGGAAGTTAAATTTTTTAAAAGTTTGTCTTACTATCACCTGTGACTACTTTGCTAGTAAATGGCAAAAAATATCAGTGACATCTCAAAGAACAACTACCCACCCTACTCCTACCCCCACCCCCACCCACCTGCCTTTACCTGTTTACCCTGGAGGAACACGTTTTGACATACAGGCTCCTAGAGATGTAGCACAGTCTCCTTACTCTCCTGCCTGGAGGCAGAGTTGGCTGTCAATGTTCAGAGGCAGTGGAAGGGGCAAGTGAGTAGCTGTGAGGTGCCAGGGGCCTGGCCTGAAGCTAGGCAGCTCCTCGCCTGTTTCTGCTCTTCCCCTCCTGGCTTTTCCTCACCCCTGGAGGGGTTCCAACATGGGTGCATATACATTGGACCTCTGGAACATTTACAAAAACAAGAATCTTCTGGGTGCCAGGCACTGTGCTGTGTATCAAGATGAATGAGGCACGAGGCTGACATCCTGGTGGAGGTAGCAAACACATAACCAAAGGCCAAGTAAGACACTGAGAGGGCTGCTCTGCCTGGGAGAGTGAGGGGGGCATATGGGAGAGGGAGAAAGGGTGAGGTCCTCCCAAGGCTTAGGAAATGAGGAAAGGCTATTTCAGAGAAGACAGCAATCCTGAAACATCTAGCAAAGCCTCTACTGGTTTACACTATTCTAAACTTTAAAGTTTGGCTTTAGCCATTTTGAATGATACTAAAAAGGAGTGGTACTTGTCATCATTCACTAACTCACCAGAAGGATATCAATGTAAAAACACTGAGGAATAATGATTCTGATCTTTGCAGCCAAGGTTGTATTTGTAGACTTCAGGAGTTCCTTCAGCAGACACTGCTATGTGGGATCCAGTTTGACAGGACTACAGTCATCTTGGTTATAACTGCCATTTTGCCTGCCAGGTAACCCTGGCACTTGTCCCAAACCCTATAGGTCAAAGTTGTTGAGATAGTTAGCTATGCTGACTGACCACTGACTCACAGACTTTCTTAACTGTCCTTGGGCATCTTAGTAGGTTTGTTTGTTTCTTTCTTTCTTTCTTTTTTTTTTTTTTTTTTACAATGCAGGAGATCAAGCCCAAGGCCTTGTGCATGCTAAGGCAAGCTCTTTACCACTCAGCCACATTCCCAGCCCTATGTTAATAGTTGCTTTTCTTTTTTTAATAAGGTATCAGGGATTGAATCCAGGGGTGCTCCACCACTGAGCTACATCCCCAGTCCTTTTTCTTTTTTTAAATATTGAGACAAGATCTTGTTAAACTCCTAGGCTGGCCTTAAACTTGCAGACTTCCTGCCTCAGCCTCTTGTGTCACTGGGATTACAGCTTTTTTAAGAGTTTTTGATAAAGGCCAAGGATTTACCATTTGGCCACAGCCCACTTTCATCTAGCTACATATATAAACACCTCCTTCCTGCCTTGGGTATGGAATCCTCCTGTTTTGCTGCTGCCCAAGACATACTTCTGTCCATAAGTCCCTAATAAATTACACTTCATACGATCTTAGCTCTGTTGACCTCTTTCTTCAGTCTCTTATTTCCTTCCACGTTTGGCTTGTTCTTATGCAGCAGAACTGGGTTTTTCCAGAACATGCTGGGAGTATGCCTTGGGTTCTAGGCATTCAGTACTTGGGATGAAGGTCTAAACAGGATAGACTTGGTCCCTGCCTGTGTTTGTTCATTCATTTTAAAAGAGTTTATTTTACAAAATTCTAGTCTAGGGTAAAAGATGAAAAAAGGGCAACTATGGCCAATTGTGGGGCCTCTTGAATGCCAGGCTAAGGGGACCCAGACAGCAATGAGGGGTCTTGAGCAGATGTGTGGCATGTTTTAAACAGCTCTTTGTCGCTGGTGTGTAGGGTGTGGCTAGAAGGATGGAGGAAGGGAAGAGGAGAGTCCCTTCTGATAATGAAGCCCTGGAGTTAGAAAGACTACATCTCAGGGCCACAGCAAGAGAAAGAGAAGGAAGGGAGAGAAGAAAAGTTCCAGGTAGAGACCACGAGGGGCACAGAGGCACTAAGATGGTAACTGGTCTTGCAAGGAATATGATGAGTCCAAGTTTGGCTTTAGTCATTTTGAATAATACTGAAAAAAGAGTGTCACTTGTCCTAACAGCGAACATTGTTTAAACTCTTACTATTGTGCCAAGCCCTAGTTATAATAGTCTAATTTTCTCTCCCTCTATTTCTCTCTTTTGGGTCAGCCTCATTGAGTGTTCCCCAGAGTCTGACGTATTAAAGGCTTGGTCCCCAGTGCAGCAATGTTCAGAGGTGTGGCTTTTAGGAAGTGATCGGATCATGAGGGCTTTGACCTCGTTAATGGATTAGTCCATGGATGGATTAATACTTTTATAGCATTATTATTATTTTTTTTTTTTAAAGAGAGTGAGAGAGAGAGGGGGACAGAGAGAGAGAATTTTTAACATTTATTTATTTTTTCTTTGTTCTCGGCGGACACAACATCTTTGTTGGTATGTGGTGCTGCTGAGGATAGAACCCGGGCCGCACGCATGCTAGGCGAGCGCGCTACCACTTGAGCCACATCCCCAGCCCCTTATAGCATTATTATGAGGTGGCACAAACTGTAGGAGGTAAGGCCTAGTTGGAGGAAGTAGGTCTCAGGGGCTCCTTCTTCCTTCTCTCTCTCTCTGATTTTCTGGCTGTCATGAGGTGAGCAAATTTGTCCTGTCATACCCTTCTTCCATGATGTTCTACCTCACCTCAGATCCAAAATAATGGAGCTAGCCAAACATAGACTGAAACTTCTGAAACCATGAGCTAAAAGAATCTTTATTCCTTTAAGTTGTTTTTCCCAGGTATTTTGTCATAGCAATTCAAAGACGACTAATACAAAGTATAATTTACATGTAATAAAATTTATTAGTTTTAGTGTACAATTTGATAAATTTTGACAAGTATATACCTATTGTGTAACATTTTGCTCAACTGCACATATTTTCTGGGTATCATTTTGCAGTCAGTACCTTCCCTCTGGTCCTTGGCAACTATTACTCTGCTTTTTATTGCTATTGTTTCATCTTTGCTAAAATGTCATCAGTAAACGAAATCTTAAAGGATGTAATCATTGGTGTCTGGCTTATTTTAATTAGCGTAAAGCTATGAGATTCTCCCAAGATATTGTATGTTTTTGTGTTTGATTGATTGAGAGACAGGATCTTGCTATGTTGCCTAGTCTTGCCCTGAACTCTCAGACTCAAGCCATCTTCAGCCTCTGCCTCCCAAATAGCTGGACTATAAGCAAGCACCCCTACACCTAACTCCATGTTTCTTTCTTTCTTTCTTTTTTAATTTTTTTGTAGTTATAGATGGATAGAATGCCTTTATTTTATTTGTTTATTTTTATGTGGTGCTGAGGATCGAACCCGGTGCCTCATGCATGCTAGGCAAGCGCTCTGCCACTGAGCTATAGTCCCAGGCCAATCCATGTTTCTTTTTATTGCTAAGTAGTATTCCATTTTTGGGGGGATGGACCACAGTGGAATGGACATTTACCCATTGGTAGACATTTGGATTGTTTCCAGTTGGGGACAATTATGAATAGAGCTGCCATGAACATTTGGGTAAAGTCTTCATGTGGACATAAACTTTAATTTCTCCCAAGTAAATACCTGGGAATGGAGTTTCTGGGTGACATGCTAAGTACACGTTTAACTTGGTAAGAAACTGTCAGACTTTTAGATTTTCATTTGATCCTCATACCAATTCTGAGTTGGGTTTTGTTATTATCCCTATTTTTCAGTTGAAGAAAATAAAGTACAGAAAGAATAACTTGCTCAAGATCTTAGGGCTGGGAGTGGCAGATGAAGGTTCATATGATACTTCTGAACTTTGAATCAAAATACAAGTTGTGAGCCATCCAAAGTGATTTGTTATCAGGGTCTGCAGATTGATGGACCTGTTCAATGGCTCTATGATGCCAACTCCCAGGAGAAGACAAGGTGAAGGTGTTCCCTGACTCACAGAGTCAGACAATGGTTTGGGTGGCTGCCTTCTAAATTCTCCTAGCTTGACTGCATAGGAATGGAATTCATTCATCACACACAGTGGCGGCCTTAGAGAATCACTGTCCAGTGAAGAGGTATTGTGAACCATATATGTTATTTTGTATTTTCTAGTAGTCACATTTAAAAAGTAAAATGAAATTAATTTAATATATTCTGTTTAATTCAGTATATCCAAAATATTATTTCAACATGAAATTAATATAAAATTGATGCTATAGTCACATTCATTTTGTCAAAGTTTTTTAAAAATGTAATGTGTATTTTATAATTATAGTATATTTCAACCAGAAGTAATCACATTTCAGGTACTTGATAACCATATATTGCTTATGACTAGTATACTGGACAGCACAGATATAGACCTTAAAAATAACAATCTTCAAAAGCATTAATATGGAGAGAGAGCCATGTTATATTAAGTGGGGAAAAAGCAAGTCATAATACACTATTTAGTATGCATTCATTTTCATAAATATCTGTTAGTACCTGCAAATAGTCTATAACTACATTGCCTCATACTATAGCCACTAGGCTACTTTAAATTAAATAAAATTAAAAATTTACTTCCTTTCACTAGCTACATTTCAAGAGCTCAGAGGTCCCCTGGCCTTAGAGGCTACCATATTGAATGTCAAATTAGATGGCTGCTGTCTTGAAACAATTAAACTGGTGGAGGAAGCCTGAGAGGCTGAGGCCTGTGAGCTCTGTGACCAGCAAGTTGGTGAGCATTGAGTCCTAGAACTTCTGTGTGTGTGTGTGTTGTTTGCTTGTTTGTGGCACTGGGGATTAAACCCAGGGCCTTGCCATGCTAGGCAAGTACTCTACTATTGAGCTACATCCCCAGCCCTTTTTGCTTCAAGACAGGTTCTTGCTAAGTTGCCTGGTCTGGCCTTGAATTTTAAATCCAGCGTCTTGAGTAGCATGGTTTTTAACAATTAAGCACAGGAAGGAAGCCCCATGAGGGGTTGGTACCTTGGAGAGTTTAATAGGAACTTGGTGTGGAAACAACAGTCTCCTCAAGGACCCTGTTCCACTTTTGTACAGCGGAAATTAACTGCCATTCAAATTGTTGAATTCTTCATAAACCTGGTGTCCACTTATGGCATCTTCATATAAAAATGCTCCTTTCTGCTTCTGATTCTTGCATGGCAGGGCTTGCTTAACATTTGAAAGAAAATCACTTATCATTTGTACACAGCTTCTATGTGCTACCTGGTTTCCAGTCAACCCCAGAAGTTTGTGTTCATGAAGAAGGAGCTGGGCTGCAAAGTTTGGGGATATTAAAGTTAGGAGACTGTGGTCAGGTGGTGTTTAGAGAGCTGTGTTCCTATACTTAACTCTTGTGCTCTGTTCTGGCTGCATGTCCTTACTCTGCTCTTGTTCTCAGCTTCCTTCTGACTTGATAGACCAGTTCTGCCTGCCCAGATAACCTCCATTCATTAGAACAAGACTGTATATAACATGACAGCATTCTGCCCAAGGCCATAGAATGTAGGAACTGCTGTACCCCTGTGTGAGGTAGGCCTGTCGGCCTGCAGTCCAGTCTATTCTCACCACATACAAGCTTTGCAACCTTGAGGCATCTACCCTCTCTGAGCCTTGGTCTTTTGTTGGGAGATGAAAGAAGCTGAGGGACAGAAGGCAAAGTCTTCCATAAGCACGGCAGTTGTACCTTCTAAGAGATATATGACCCCATGGCCTGTGCAGTGTGCCATCACGTACATGGTTAGTTATGAAATTGGAATAGTGACTCAGGAGGACACTGGCATGTTGAGGCTTGGTAGAATTGACTTAGGTATAATCAACTCTGTAGTGACCAACCATTATTAAAACCAGTAGGGACTTCTGCAGCTTGACTTCCACCCAGAATTTCAAGCTTTGTTCCCACCAAATGTTTTACCAGTCTTGATACAAATAGAAGAGTTCACTGACTTGACTTTCATCTTTTGTTTTCCTAGTCTTCCCAGAACAGTAAAAGTGCTGATGGGCAGTAAAAGGACCAAAAGGTTCCTCACCAAGGAAAAGGAGTGATTGATTGCACATGTCATTGATAACATATCAGGCTCTTATTCAAGCTCAGATAATCTAAATTCTTATCTTATCACTCAGAATTCCTTCAAGTGGCATGTTTTAAATTACGTGTGCAGCAAACTGACAAAGATTTTTTTTTTTTTTGCAATGCTGGGAATTGAACCCAGGGCCTATGCATGCCAGGCAAGTGCTTGCCACTGAGTTATGCCTGCAGCCTGCAAACCAACACTAAAATTTGTCTTTTCTTATCATAATAGTAATATATGTTCATTGAGGATATCCAGAAAAATGTAGGGATGAAAAAAAGAAAAAAGCTTGAAATGGGCAAGAACCTGGGACAACAGAGTAAAAACTCTAGAATAATCAAAGACTGAGGACATTGTTTCCGTGTTTTAAGAAAATGACCTTTTGTTTTTTACTTAATAGAGCTTATTCACTTACTAGTGTTGCCACCGCCTCCTGCTTGCCAATTAAAACCACAATGCATTCACCTGCAGAAAGCTTGTGTTTGGCCTGTAATTCCAGGGCTCTGGAGGCTGAGGCAGGAGGATCACAAATTCAAAGCCAGTCTCAGCAACTTAGCAAGGCCCTAAGCAACTCAGTGATATCCTGTCTCAAAAGAAAATATAAAAAGGGCTGGAGATGTGGCTCAGTAGTTAGGTACTCCTGGGTTCAATCTCTGGTACAAAAACAAAAAATGCTTGTATTGTGTTTGCTGTTTTCTTAGCTAGGAAAAAAACTAACAGTTAACAAAGCTGGTCATTATGCTGGCTGCTCTAAATATGCTATCTTATCGAATATTTATCACAACCCTAATGGGAAGAGATGATTTTGCAGATGAATAAATTGAGGCCCAGAGAAATTAGTCCAGGAAACTAGTAAGTGGCAGTTGAGCTTTAAGTCCAGGTCTCTGAATAGAAAGCTTTTGTCCTCCTCCCCACCCTCCGGGCCTATGGCTGTGGTGTGGAAGGGGGGTGACACATTGTGGCTAATCATTACACAGTGACTGGCTTCTTCTTCCAGACCCTGAAGGTGTCCCTTGAGTACCAGCTAAGGTTGTAATGGAGTTGGTCACTGTAGGTGCCAGAGCCCACCTAAAAATCATCATTGGCAACAGAGATTGTATGTTTGATAGTCTTTTCTAGCTAAATATAGAGGGTAGTATTTAATCATTATTCATACTGCATCCACCTCTACAGTTTAAGAGCATATTGCACAAGTAAATGAAATCTTTATTTTGTTTTAATTGAGGCTTTTTGAATCCACTCCCGCCTTTCCTCTGATATAAGATAGAATTATTGGGTTCACATTTTAGCAAATTAGATAATTTGCTTTGGCATCATTTAAGGGTCATTGTTCTATAGAATGCTGCAGAATCTGGCTGCTTAAGATGCCATATCCATTCCATAGTCATGTCTGAGGTCAAGGGAGTCTGGAGCGCTTCTTTGCAGTATTTCTCTTAGCTGGATCATCAGCTTTCTTTGAAGTCAGCCTAGAGATCAGTTCTCCTGCTGGGAGACCATCCCACAGAGGAGAGCTTGGACTTCAAAAGGCCTGCAGAGAGGAGAAGCATGCATGACAGTGGTTGCTCATCTCACTGCAGGGATCAAAGTGTGTTTGTGATATGTTCTGTGTCAATTCTTCAAGCAGAGAAGAATCTGGGAGATTTGCTTTGCATAAGGTTAGAGCACACGTTTCTGTGATCCAGTTGGTTGAATTTTTAAAGGAAATTCATTTCACATGGTGGGAAAGGAGATGCACTTGGCTTCACTCACCTGCCAGAATTTATTTTTTAAGATTAGTGGTGATTCTTTGGATGCCTTTAAAAACCCAATGTTTTCATTTCTTTGAGGGCCATTTTTACACATTACTGGCTTGCATAGCAATGGCTATAGAACAAAGGTAGGTCCCAGCACTGAAAATCTGCAGATGAAACCGAGATAAATAATGACAATTTAGCAAAGCAAGAAGTAATCCTTAATTCGAAATGAAATTTTAAAGACGTAAGCCACAAGGCAGGTGGCCAGTGAGCTCAGCGGAAGTTTTATAAGCCGATTCTGTTATGAGAATTTCTTCAGAAACCTTGTTGTCCTTTGGAATGATGCAGACTTTTGCTTGTGAGGTGCAGCTGCTGTGCTGTGTGACACTGATTTTGAACATTAATTCTATTTTTATTTTTAAAAAATTTTTGCTGGGGATTGCCTCGTGCACACATGCTAGGCAAGCACTAGAACAGTGAGCCACATCCCTAGCCCTAAGCACTAATTCTTATAAAGGAGTGGTAAGTCTGAGGCCTGATGTAGGTGTATAAGCTTCCTCCTCCTGAGAATGCAAGGGGTCAGTCAGCTAATACCCATCAGCAGGTATCTGCTGTGCTTCTGCCATTGGCCTGACATTGTGTTCAAGTGTTATTTAGAACACAAAGAAATGTGTGATTGTAGCTCTTGAAAAACTTAATTCAGTTGGAAAGATCCCCCTCCCCAAATATAGACAGATATGAGACAAAAATAGCCATAACGTTTAAAAGGTAGAGCTTCCCAGGTTTTTAATAAGTAGAGCAGCAAAGCAAGGTGAGTAAGAATATTTATGTTCTAAAGAGTCTGACAGAGGAGGGTTGAATAGAAAAAAGGGTTAGGTCAGTTTTATCAGAAGGTAGAAAAATGTGGAAGCTAGGCTAAAGAGTTTGGGTTTGTCCTGTGGCCAGTGAGGGTCATGGAAGATTCTGGAGCCAAGAAGTGGCATGGTGCTGGATGTCCAGAAAGGTTTTTAGCATTTATATATATATATATATCAGGGATTGGCGTTGAACGTGGGATCCTCCTGCCTCAGTCTCTGAGCCACTGTGATTTCAGGTGTGTGCCACTATTCCTGACTTGCTTTTAGCATTCTTTGGTGGCTTTTCCTATGAAGGGAAGGTTCCAGAAAACAAGTAGGTTTGGGAGTAACCCCAGAGGAGTGGTGTGGCTGGTGGGTACTAAAGACTAAAAGGCCTGCCCTATCCAGATCCACCATTGCTAGTCCAGGCATCCATCCTTCAGAGACTCGGTTCCCCCAGCTGCCAAATGAGAGTAGCAGTTCTTCTTTGCTCACCTCAAACAACATCGTTCGATATTGTGGGTGATGCTGTGGGAGCCACCACTATGGGGTCAAATGTGAGGGATCCTGAGAAGCTCAGGTTAGGTGCATAGTCTACCCAAGAAGAGCAGAGTTGAGCCCTGGTGGGAGTCAGGGAGGGAAGGAAGTGAGTGGGGAGGAGTCCGGTGAGATGTGGCGAGTGCTTGGTTCATTGGTTTCCTTCCTTCTGTGCAAGGGTTTTTATTTTCATGGTGTGGAGCTGCTTCCGATTATGAAAGGTTTGAAAACAGTTGTTCTTACCCCAGCTGCACATCAGAATCACCTGGGGGAACTTCTAAACCTATTAATACCTGTGCCCTACCCCAGACAAATTAAACTTGCATCTTTGGGAGTCAGGGCCCAAGCGTAGGGATTTTTTTTTTTTTTTTGTATGTGTGTGTGTGTGTGTGTGTGTGTGGTCTGGGTTCCGTAGAATTCAGCTGGTTTTGAGATGTCCTGCTTAGGTAGAGGTGGGTGCAACAAGAATTATCTGTAAAACATCTCAGAACAGCCATACCATGTATTTCTGTATTTTGAGTCTTAGGCTAAATCTGATAGCTGTTCCAAAAGGGAAGAGAGAATTATGAGATTTAGGCTGATTTGTAGGTTTACATAAGTGTTGGAACTAGCTTCTCTAACACCTTTCTTTCCATGTGGTTGTGTGAGGGTCAATAGTAGAGCCTTGCCTAACATGTGTGAGGCCCTGGGTTTGATCCCTAGCAACACACACACACACACACACACACACACACACACACACACACAGGGATCTGTATTTGTAACTTCACTAAAGTTTTCCAAAAATCTCATCAAACCAAGGCATCTTTGAGCAACTAAACAGTGAAATCCTGAATTACCCATTTGGAAGCTCAGGAAACAAAATGCTCATGGGGATACTTACTTGGAAAATGGCGTATATTGGAAGCATTTATCATCAGCTGTGGAAATGACGCCCCCATCCCTGGACCCTCAGGTTGGTCAATAGGTTGGCATCATCAGAGGTGAACCAGCCAAATGCCATGCACTAGTGTGGACCCCTGTCTTTTAGGGCTGCAGAAAGAGACTGGCCTCACAGCTACCTAGGTCAGTGGGGGGTCACCAGCCATGTTTGGAAAATTGGAGGGACTTGGGAGTCAGCAGGACTTGAATTCCAGTTTCCAATCCGCTGCTTTTCAGTTGTGCAACATTGGGCAGCTCACTATATCTTGCTGAGTAGAGATCTGCCCACTTGGGTGGCTGCTGAGAAGGATTGACTAAGGAGCGGAAGGATTGAATAAGAAGCTTTTGGTTAGATGCTTAGCAAAGTTCTTAGCATGTGGTTAGTGCTCCTTTGACATTAATCCTCCCTTCTCTTTCTTCCTCTAAGTCAGAAATCACGTGGTACTAGTGCAGGTCCAATTTGAAAAACTTCAGCACCAAACCACAATGACTTGTCAAAATACCCACATGCTCAGGCCTCCCTGGCATGCCAAGATCAAGGATGTGGTGTCAGAGGAGCCAGAGGGAGAGGGCCCTTTGGGGAAGTGGCAGCATGGGGCAGAGTTGGTGGTGATGCCTAGATACCTCTGACTCAGGGCTGCCCTGTGGGGCTGACAGCTCCCCTTTTCTGTGTCTTGGTCCCTGGTGGTTTACATCCTCTTGTACACACATCTTAGGTTCTGTTCCACATCAAAGAGGACAGGAAGGATGGGCAGGTTCACTGGAGGATTCTGGGCTGCTGACTCCAGTTTGGGACATGGAGGCCTGACTTCAAAGGCTAGGTTTTACTGGTCTCCAGGTTTTCCTAAGAGTTGTCTCTGCTTGCAAGCAGTAGACAGCCATGCTGTTTTCTTTAGTTTAAATCAGCAGAAATTTGAGATGAAAGTATTTCCTTTTGGCCAGTATGGACAGTGGTATCAAGCAATCTTAAAAAATCAAATGTTTTTATTATTAGGGACCAACTTGCCCCTTTGAAGTGGAATAAAAATATATCTGAGTAGCCGGGCACAGTGGTACATGCCTGTAATCCCAGCAGCTTGGGAGACAGAGGCAGGAGGATCTCAGGTTCTAAGCCAGTTTTATCAATTTAGCCAGGCCCTAACCAACTCTGCAGGACCCTGTCTTTAAATAAAATATAAAATAGGGCTGCAGATATGGCTCAGTGGTCAAATGCCCCTTGTTCCAATCCCCAATACCAAAAAGAAAAAAAAAATACACCACCAGTAGCCAAATGCATTCCGCAGGTAGATGTGAATGTGCTACAGATGGTATTGCCTGTGGACTGTGGAACAAGGGCAGCTGATGACAGAAGTAACTCCTAACCTCAACCTGTGGCCTAGGCCTCTGTAGACTGAGGTGATCTAGTACTTTGGACCTTGGCACTTTGACATTTGGGGTCAGTTCTTTGTTATGGTGGCTGTCCTATTTGTATAATAGCATTCTTGGCCTCAGTTTATATTCCCTTCCCCCACCATGATAATCAAAAACTTCTCCAGACAACAGATGTGGTGGTGAGCACATCTGTAATCCCAGTGACTTGGGAGACTGAGGCAGGAGGATTACAAGTTGGAGACCAGCCTCAGCAATTTAGCAAGGCCCTAAGCAACTTTGTGAGACCCTGTCTCAAAATAAAAAATAAAAAAGCCTGGGGATATGACTCAGTGGTTAAGCACCCCTAGTTTCAACCCCCAATACCAAAAAAAAAAAAAAAAGTCTTTAAATGTCACTTAGAAGCAGAATCACCCTTTTTTACCACCCTTCCCCTACCCCTTTTTTTGAGAACACTGACTTAAACTTATTTTGAGTCTCTTGGCAGAAACAGTAACTAGAATGTCATTTTGGGACGTTATAGCCTGACATAAGGACCCAAGTACTGTTTGTAGCTACGGCTTCCCTTCTGCCAGATACTGCCCCAATCATTATTGGGGGCTATTTTGCAGCTAAGTTTATATTTTTAAAAAACCTCAACTACATGTGTGGAGAGGGAAGGAGTGGCCTGCAGTGCCTTTCTGGACAGACTACACATTTCTAGATGAGAGTTCTATCCCCAGCATGAACCAAGCTCAGACTGTGAACATGAGAGTGCTTGATTCATGTTCACAGGTGGTAACAACATCTTATAAAACATATCCAAACTTTGAACTGAAAAGTAAGGCAGGCAGGCCAGCAATGCCTAGCCAACACCTACCAACTGCCCAACACTGAGCTGGAATTTTAAAAATTCACATATTCCTCTGATAAATGAAGCAGTGGATGCTCAAACTAATTTTTGAGATTTAATATTTCTCCTTTTCCTTCCTTCCTCCCTCCTTCCCCCCTCCCCCCATCCTTCCTTTCTTTCTTTCCCTCCTTCTATCATTCCCTCCCTCCTCCTCTCTCTCCTTCCCTCCCTCTCCTTTTCTTTTTTCTTTCTTCCTTTCTTCCTTGAGATCAAACCCAGAGGCACTCAACCACTGAGCCACATCCTCAGCCCCTTTTATTTTTTATTAATTACTTTGAGACGGGGTCTTGCTAAGTTGCTTAGGGCCTCACTAAGTAGCTAGAAGCTAGCTTTGAACTTGTCATCCTCCTGCTTCAGCCTCATGAGCAGCTGGGATTATAGGCATGTGCCACCCCAACCATCTCCCCACCTTCTTTAGACATAAAAAGAAAAATCTATGTGTATTGTTAGGAATTACTCAATTAAATATGCTAATTTATATCTCTACTTATTAGAAATATAAAAGGTCAGAAAATTTGGCAGTGTAACAGCCCAGAGCAGAGAACAGTTCAAAGCAAAGGACTGATTTCCCAGTGTAAGACTGTCAGATATTTTTAGCATTTTGTTTTTATATATTCAGAATTAATTGCATTAGTGTGTTGCTTAAGAAATTTGCCATTGGGGGCTGGGGATGTGGCTCAAGCGGTAGCGCGCTCGCCTAGCATGCGTGCGGCCCGGGTTCGATCCTCAGCAGCACCACATACCAACAAAGATGTTGTGTCCGCCAAGAACTAAGAAAAAATAAATAAATGTTAAAAAAAAAAAAAAAAAAAAAAAAAAACAAGAAATTTGCCATACTACACAAATCAGTTTTGAAATAATTATTTTATAACCCCATATGAAACCCACTAAGTGTGGCACCAGGTACACAGTTGTTGTTTCACTCATAATAATTGAGTGAATCTTATTGAATATACTTTTTTCTTTTTTTTTTTTTTTTTTGGTACCAGGGATTGAACCTAGCAGCACTTAACTACTAGGCCACATCCCCAACCCTTCTTTTGTTTTATTTAGAGACAGGGTCTCGCTAAGTTGCTTAAGGCCTCATTAAGTTACTGAAGCTGACTTTTTGACTCGAAACTGACTTTTTGCTTCATCCTCCCAAGTCACTGGGATTGCCACTGTACCTGGCTATACTGTCCTTCACGTATAGGCAGGAATTTCTGCTTCTGTGGACTTTATCAGCCTTTGCTGATAGAATGGAAATGAATGGTAGTATAATAAAGTCAGTTTTAAAATCCAGTTGCCAGGTTAACAATGCTTCTTTGGCTTTATTTTCTAAATAATCTACTTAAGTCAGTGAGATTAATTCAGTAGAAAAGATTTGTGGAGTACTATATTGAACATTTGTTGAGTAGTGACTAAGTAATGCCTAATTCATTCCACCTAAAATTAGTATAACAATTCTGAGCATTTGAAGAAAAAAAATGTTAACATTCTTTATATGATTTAATCCATACCTTGTGAAATCCTTGTTTGTCTCTGTAGGAGGTTGTACTGAGTCTAGGTTTCTTGCTTATTTATTAATAAGAATTACCTGGGGAGGCTATTAAAACTTCTAATACCTAGGTTGTGTGTGTGTGTGTGTGTGTGTGTGTGTGTGTGTGTTTCCTAGAGATTCTGATCTAACAGATTTGATGCAGGCCTGGGAATATATTCAAATACACCACCTTGCCTGATGATTTTTATGATTGGGCAGGTTTGAGGGTCAGGAGATTTGTTTTCTTCAGGAAATGGCCTTGGTGCATATCTATTATATCTTTTTACTTGTTAATCATAGTGTTTCATAGCTGACTGGATATGAAATGCATACTTTGAACACTAAAAATCATAGTCTTCTGACTAATAGACATCTAATTTTGAATGTCTGCATTTTGCTTAGTTTTAAATTAAACTTTATACTTGAGATAATTATAGATTCATGTGCAGCTATAAGAAATAATACAGTGTGATCCATATACCCATATACTTCAATTTCTCCCAATGATAGCATCTTCCAAAAACTATAATATGATACACAATCATGATATTGATATCGATGCAAAATAGAGAACATTGCCATCCCTCATTTGGTCCTTCTACAGACACATCCACTTCCCTCTGTTCTTCATCTCTATAATTTTGTGATTTCAAGAAAATGATATAAATGGAATCATTCAGATATAACATTATGGGATTGGCTTTCTTCACTCAGCATAATTCTCTGGAGAGTCATCCAAGTTGTGTGTATCAATATTTCATTCATGTTTGTGTGTAGTATTCCATGGTATGGATATAGCAGAATTTACCCACCCATTGAGAAAGGTCTGTCTGTTTCTGCTTGGGCACTATCAGTAGTCAAACTGCTATGAATATAGATATATAATGGATATTCGTATACTTACTTTTTGGGGGAGGAGGGTACCAGGAATTGAACCCAGAGATACTTAGCCATTGAGCCCCAACCCCAGTAATTTTTATTTTTTATTTAAAGACAGGGTGTCACTGAATTGCTTAGAGTCTCACTAAATTTCTAAGATTGGCCTTGATCTCAAAATCCTCCTTCCTCATCCTCCCTAGCCACTGGGATTGCAGGCGTGCCACTACACCCAGCATATACTTACTTATTGATGCAAAGGACTTTTGTACCCTGAGGCCTTGTTAAAATTAATTATTAGTTCAAGGACGTTTTTTGTAGATTCCTTGAGATTTTCTACATAGATTTTCATGCCACCTGCAAATAGAACCTGTTTATTTCTTCCATTTGACCCATATACTTTTTGGAACTGTGTTAAATGAGAACAGTGAGCACAGACATCTTGCCTTGTTCCTATCTTAGGGGGAAATGTTGTCTTTCACCATCCAGTGTATTATCTCTAGGAGGTTTGTAGAAGCTTTGTATCAGATTGACAAAGTTATCCTCTATTCCTATTTTTCTGAAAGTTTTTATCATGAAAGGGTGCTAAATTTTGTCAAACAGTTTTTCTGTATCTTTCTTTTTCTTTTTTTGGTACCAGGGATTGAACCCAGGGGTGTTTAATCCTTGAACCACATCCCATCCCTTTTTTACTTTTCATTTCGAGACAGGGTCTCTCTGAATTGCTTAGGGCCTTGCTAAATTGCTGAGGCTGACCTCCAACTTGCAACCCTCCTGCTTCAGCCTCCAAAGTTGCTGGGATTATAGGCATGTGCCACCATGCCCAGCTTCTGCATCATCTTATTAGTTATAAAGATAGCAAATTTATCCTCTTCATATTTAGTGGTTTCGAGGAAGTGGTCTGTTTCATCTGAGTTGTGATTTTTTTCTTCAGCTCATTATGGCAGATTATATTGATTGATTTTTGAATAATGAATCAGCTTTACATCCCTGGAATAAGCTCGTATAATATATGTATATCTGTCTATATGTACACATATATTTTCTTTACATGCTAGGCAAGTGCGCTACCATTGAGCTACTTCCCCAGATCTCTTTTTACATATTGTTAAGTTCTAATATTTGCTAATATTTTGATAAGACCAGGCATGGTGGCACATATCTGTAATCCCAGAGGCTCAGGAGGCTGAGACAGGAGTATCATGAGTTCAATGCCAGTCTTAGCAAGGGCAAGGCTCTAAGCAATTCAGTGAGACTCTGTCTCTAAATAAAAAATACAAAATAGGGCTGGGGATGTGGCTCCGTGGTAAAGTGCTCCTGAGTTCAATCTTGGGTACCAAAAAAAAAAAAAATGGTAAGGATTTTTGAGCCCATGTTCATGAATGATATTGGTCTATAGTTCTTTTTTTGTAGCATCTTTAGTTTGAGGTAGGGTAATACTAGCTTCATCAAATAAATTGGGAACTAATTCTTCCACATCTGTTTTCCAGAAGCATTTGTGTAGAATTGGTGTGAATTTTTAAACATTTGCAGAATTCTCCCATGAAAGCTTCAAGCCGAGATAATTCTTTGGGGGGAGTTTTTACATTATGAGGTCAACTTTCCTATTAGTTATAAAGATAGCAAATTTTTCCACTTCATATTGGTGAGTTGTGGTCCTTAGTGGTTTCGAGGAAGTGGTCTGTTTCGTTGAAGTGGTCGAATTTCCGTGGGTAGATGTGTTCATGTCACCCTCTGATCCTTGCAGAGTCTGGAGTCTGAGTGACAGCCTGTTTCATTCCTGATGTCTGTCATTTGTGTCTTACCTCTTTCTTTCCTGTCAGCTTTATTAGAAGTTTGTCAAGTTTTTGGTTTTGTCAAAGAATTGGTTTTTAATTTCACTGGTTTTCTCTTTTCAAATTTCATTGATTTCTGCTTTTATCTGTATTTTATTTTCTTCCTTCTCCTTGCTTCAAGTTGATTATGATCCTTTGTTAGGCTCTTGGGGCAGAGCTTGGAGTATTGATGTGATACTTTTCTCTTTTCTTACAAAAGCATTTAGTGCTTAAATTTCCCTTTCAGCACTACTTGAGCTGTGTCTCCTAAATTTTGCTCTATTGTTGTAGCAGAGGAAAAGTTTCTTCAGCACTCCTAGAGTTCCTGACTATGTCTGAAGAAACTGACAAATCAAATTATTAGGAAAAACATAACAAATTTCTTTAATCATTTTTACATGACACTGGAGCCTTCGGAAAAATGAAGACCCAAAGTCTCAAGGAAAACTCTTCCCCTACCCTCAACACTAGGACAGGGGATAGAACCAGATGCTCTATCACTGAGCTACATCCCCACCCCTTTTTAAAATTTTTGAGATAGAGTCTCTTTAAGTCTTTGAGGCTGGCCTCAAACTTGCAATCTCTGGCCTTAGCCTCCTGTCACTAGGATTACGGGCATGGGCCATTGTGCCTATCAGAACTATTTTTATGATTAGGTTCAATGAAGAATGAATAGCCATTTATGCATGTGATTGGACATATATGTTCTATGGTAAAAGACTAAATGGGAAAGCCCTGCGAGGCTTAGTTCAGATCCTTCTTAGCCTTTCTCAGTGGCATTCCTCCCTCCCAGGTCAAGAGCTGAACCCTTCTGACATGAGGGTCTTGTGAGCTATTATAAGACAAGGTAGATCAAAGAATTTCTTTACAGCCACACAAACATTTAGGGGAAGAGTGGTGTAATATTTTTAGGTTTTATAACTGGCTTTTGGAGGAGAAGGTCTCTAGTTTCTGTGGCCTCCCCTGGGGGAGGAAAAGGGCAGGAGACATTTTGCTTCTGGTCATTTCCCTCAATTCAAAGTATTTAGGACAGCAAGGCACCATAACTTGGGGTGTCTTGTTCTGAGCCCAAACATTGTGTTATTTTTCTGTTCAGTAGGGGTTTTTTTGTTTGTTTGTTTTTCTCTTGAGATTTCTTTGACCCATGGATTATTTAGAAGTATGTGATTTAGTTTTAAACTGTTTGGAGATTTTTCCTTTTATCTTTGTTGTTGGTTAAGCTTGGTGAGGTGTTTTTTTTGTTCTTTTTTTTAAGGCTCAGGATGTGGTCTGTATTGGTTATGCTGCACGGTCACTTGAAAGAAAAGAATGTGTAATTTTCTGTTATTGGATGGAGTATTCTACAAATGCTAATTAAATCCAGTTGGTTGATCGTATTCTTAGGTTTTTCTATATCTTAACTGGTTTTCTGTTTAATTATTCCTGCCATATCCCTACCATTTTTTATATTTTATTTAGAGACATGGTCTCACTAAGTTGCTTAGGGACTCCTTAAGTCACTGAGGCTGGCTTTGAACTTGCAGTCCTCTTGCCTCAGCCTCCTGAGCTGCTGGGATTATAGGCGTGCCCTTCTGCACTTGGCTCACTCTCTTTTTCAGTGCTTGAAGTTGAACCTTGGGACTTGCCCATGCTAGGCCAGCTCTGTACCACTGAACTGTATCTCCTGTTCAATAAGCAGAAAGATTTTGAACATTATGGTGATGCTCAAAAAGTTTCAGATTTTGGATATTAGATTTGCAGGCAATAGGTCAACTTGTTGTTTTCTTTGCTCTGAAGTCACTTTATTTGATATTTTTACTTGTTTCTGATTCTATGGTTTTATAACTGAGGCTCTTCCTCTCTCCCCCATCTTTAGGAATATATCATTCGGGTGCAAAGAGGAATTTCTGCAGAAAACAGCTGGCAGGTAAGCACTTTTTATCAACTAGAAATAGATTTGAACTTGTCACCAAAACCCTGACTTAGGCCATCTAAAAACTGGAAAAATCAGAACATTCATAAATATAAATCATATTCTTTTAGCTATAAGCTATTAGCTTTCCTTCATTTAAAATTTTTTTCTTTATTGCTACATATTAATTATTCGAAATAGTGAGTTTCATGGTGGAATATTCAGATATGCATATAACATAAGTACTTCCCCTTATCCTCCCATCCTCTCTCCTAGGTCCCTTTCCTCTACCCTAATGGAAACCTTTGACTTTAAAACAAGTATCATAAAAAGTTTTTCTGTTCCCAGTTGTTTGGTTATATTATATACAGGGTTGCTAGAAAGAGTATCTAGGAATTTGTTTTCTGGCTCAAACCCCTACAGCCATGATTCAGGTGGGTGGGGTTAGAGGGAGTTCAGTTCACAGAAAGGGGAGTCAGTGTCCTGACTATTGTATGGTTAGGTCACTGCATTTCATGGATGCCCAAGTTCACTCCTGGGCCACTCCTAGTGCTAGCTCCCCCACTGTCCTAAGGGAGGGTCTTCTTGGAGCCCCCAGCTCTTCTGTCCCCAGTGGTGGCTTCAGAGAGAAAACACTTCCTAGACAGATCTAGAAGTCTTCCCCATTCCAGTTGACTTGTCGTTCTGAATTGGGCCATTTCTTTCCTGTTTGCTTCTGTCTTGGTTTTGCAATGTTGGGATTTGGACACACTAGGCAATTGCTCTACCTCTGAGCTATGTCCCCAGCCTCTGTTGTTTTAATAGTTACATGTACCATTCCACCTCTTTCCAAAAATGTAAACTTGTCCTTCAGAGCTCAGCTTGAACTTGATCTTCCACCATTTGCAGTTTCTTTCTTTCTTTTTTTTTTAAATACCTTTATTTTATTTTTATGTGGTGCTGAAGATTGAACCCAGCACCTTGCATGTGCTAAGCCTCTGCCATTAGCCACAACCCCAGGCCCCCTCATGCAGTTTCTTGTCTCTCCCCATGCAGTCTGACCACAGTGGCCACACTTAAATCTTTCCTTTGCCTAGAATTTTAAGTTGCTGTTTGTTTAAATAATTATTTCATTTAACATCTATTGAGCATATTAAGGGTTCAGCACTGCTTCAAGTGCAAATGCCTTAATATTCACTTAATCCTTTAAAACCAGTCCTGTGTAGTAGAATTACCCCTTTTTTACGTTTGAGAGCTTAAGCAACTTGTCCAAGTTCACACTTAGATGTTTGGCAGAATAAGTTTGAATTTTGCATAATCTCTGGGGGTAGCCACTGTACAATTTTTGCTTTTTTGCTCTTATCAGAGATGGCCTTAAATTTAACTTTTTCATGTGGATGTAGCAAGCAGTACCAACAGCAAGATCTTACCAGAAAAATCATGCGGGGGTGCAGTTTTCTAGATCCACAGTTTTCTAGATCCATTAGCAGCCTGGGAGTGCTGGGCGAAAATGGACTCTTAGGCCCACCCTACACCTACTGAATTAGATTATTCCTGAGAGAGGTTCTGGATATTCCCAGGCAATTCTTCTGCATACCAACATTTGACAACCCCAATAAAGGCTGAGAGTGGATCTATTCAAAAGTGAAATAATCCCTTACCAAGAACCTTGGAATGATTTTAATGGCATCAGTACAACTAAGAAAGAATGTAGACAATGAAAGGTGGACTGTCTGCCAAGAGGGAAAGCCTGAGAAATCAGGTGAGATGTGGCAGTCTTTCCTGCAGGTGTAATCCAGTCTCTAGAGTGATAGGCTATCTCCTTGGGAGTTTGATCCAGGGGAAGGATAATATGGCCTCAGAACTGTACCTTTCCTTTTGAGACTAAGCTTAGTAAAACTTCATTTATTTACTAATTTTGAAAATCATTAATTCATGTACTTGTTAATGTCTTGTAAGTTTGCCTGGCATTAACCAGTTTCCCATAGCCCAGCCAACTCAGGGCTTATTTTCTGAGCCTGTCAAATAAAGCAGAGGAAGCCCAAGAGGTCCTCCTCCTCTTAGCATAAAGGCCTCAGCACTGGAATGCCAGTAAATAGTTCATAAGGCAATGGAAAGGGATGTCTTTGCAGAATCAAAACACTGTTGTCTTGTTTCTTACAGATTGTTAGAAGATACAGTGACTTTGATTTACTGAACAACAGCTTGCAGGTAAGTGTTTTGAAACTCTAGTGACACACATTGCTTTGGGTATCTTAGAAACTGGTTGGAAATGGTGTGTTTGTCAGCTTCCCATCATTATAACAAAATACCTGAGATAATCAGTTATAAAGGGGAAAGGTTTATGGTAGCTCTCAGTTTGGGGGATTTCAGTCCATAATCAGTTGGCCCTATTGCTTTGGCCTGCCTTACTGCTGGGAGATAAGAGAAAACATGACAGGGGGGCAGGGTCTCATATTCCCCTTCAAGAGCCTATCCCTAGTGACCTCTCAACTAGGCCCCACCTCTTAAAGGTTTTACCACCTCTCAGCAGTGCCACCCTGGAGACAAGCCTTTAACACATAGACCTTTGGGGGACATTCTTTCCTGACAAAGGAAATCAATTCATATTTTAAACAGATGACAAGTGGCTCTAAAAATAAACTTTTGAGAAGGGACTTGTGATTTATAATTACTATTCCCCTTGCAAGTGAGTCTCTTTGTGCCAGACCATATCCTTAATACAGCTTAGGTGCTGATGTAGCATCCCCATTTCACAGATCAGGACTGGTTATTTGAGCTGGGACCCTCAAACTCTCCATTGGACTGGGCTGTATAGTTAGCCTCCCAGATCAACACCTAATAGTAACAGCAGAGACAGCCTTTTTCAGTTTAACTTTTTTCTCTTAAATATGTATTTCTAAATCTCTCTGACGTGGATATTCTAACCTGGTGGCCATAATGGAAAAAAGGATGAGCTGCAAAGTCTCGGTTTGCAAACAGCCAGTGCCTATAGTGGTTGCAGGCAGGGTCCTGGAGGAGCTTGAGCACCATTAGAAGCACTAGCTGTGTCATCTCAGGCAGGATAGTCTTCAAACACGGTGGGTTACTGGAGATCACGGGGCCTGTGTCATTCCTCAGATTGGAGTGGTAACACAAGCCATTCTAGTTTGAACTGGAGAGCGCGGTCTGGCCAGCTCAGCCAGGAGGCAAAGGGCTGCTGCGTTCATGGGCGAGCTGGCCATCAGCCTGTTTCCTGAGTGACCTCTGATGCCGTCCTCAAAGGTCAGGAGAATGGCTGGCTGGCTGGCTGGCTGGCAGGGAGCGTGGTGCTTCTTTCCTTCTAAAGGCCACCTTTTATTGATTAGACTTCAGAAAATAGCATTTTAAGAGCCCAAACTTTACCGTTATTTACAACACTTACTGTCGAAAGCACAAGTGCCTTATTTTCCTTCTGGTTGAATTGGCCCAGCTATCTGCAAACCTGTGAGCAACTGCCATATTTGTCATACATTTGACACATGTTATCCTTTTTTCTGGGGGTTGGGGGTGCTGGGGTTCAAACCAGCAGCTTGGGCATACTGGGCAAGCTTTCTACCGCAGAGCCATATCCCCAGTCCCTGTCTTTTTTAATTTTAATTGTAGTATGGCTAATTTAAATCTCTTGATAGCATATTGGCAGAGATTGAATTCTTCTCATTGATGGGCTTAATTGGTTTCATTTGTGGATTTTGATAGCGTATTCTTTGTGCTTAGATAAAAGCTAGGTCTGTGGTGACTTTGCAGATAAGCCACCAGGGTGCAGTTGATTCCAGGGGCAGATTTTCCCATCAAGTTCCCCCCCTGCAGCCATACAGTAATGTGAGCATCTTGGGAGTTAACCCTGGTCCTACCACGTGCTTCCATCTTTATTCACAAATGAATCTTTGCCCAGTATTGGATGATCTTTATACAGCGTCTTTTTGTCACAGCTGAGTAAAGATTATGGAGAAATATTTCCAAAAATTGAAACCGACTCCACCTAGCCTCTGAGAACAAGGGTAGGGGGGAGGATTTTTAGGTCTTATTTCTCTTACTTTGGGGATATAAGTTTGAATCTCTATGATATTCAATTGTGGCCTTTTTAATGGAGCAGAATTTTATTTTTGCTTCAGTGTAATTTTCTCTTTTAAAATGGGCACTTTCAATGTGCATCTTATTTCAAATGCAAATACCCACATGTATTGATGTTGGCTTGTGTGGCGTAGAACACAGCCAGACAGCCTTTCAGTGGGAGGTTTTTCTTGATCCAAGTAAACAAATAGAAGAAAGAACATACAGCTTCTTGGCAACACAATAATTTCAAAACAAACTCCATAAAACAGACCAAAAAGACACCAGAACCGCACGATGAAACTGTGACCAGGATTTTCGGTGTCCAATTACTCATTCAACAGACAAATGAGTTTCTGCTGAAGAAAGAGAAATATAATCTGGTGGAGTGGTGTCTGAATCCAACAGGAACATACCTCGGTGAAACTAACAAAGCAGAATTATACGTGCCACACAATATGGTTACATGAAAAGTTGAGAAAAGAAGATTGGAAGGAATATGCCAATGGTGACCCCCAAGTTGTGGAATTATGCGTTATGTTATTATCTGGTTATTTATACTTTTCCTTACAAATAAGCTCCTGTGAGCTGTAATAAGGAGAAAAATAGAAAAGAGTCTGCATTTTCCAAAAATTCTGTAAGTGAACATATTTTGTGGTAACAATGAAGATAAATCATTTATCTTAAATAAATGCAAATAAACATCAAATCAGCAACCATCTAAGGAAATAGCATAAAACAAAGACAGGTGGTTGAGATGATGGGAAGGAACACAAACTTTGTCCCTTAGACTTGGGGAGGAACTCAGACTGCCCCTTACTAACATTGAGACCTCTGTCTGTCATTTCTTCTCTTAGCTCCTTTTTTTTTTTTTTCTTATTTTGGTACTGGGAATTGAACTCAGGGGTGCTTAATCACTGAGCCACATCCCCAACCCTTTTTTTATATTTTATTTAGAGACAAGGTCTCACTGAGTTGCAAGTGCCTCACTAAGATGCTGAGGCTGGCTTTGAACTTGCTATCCTCCTGCCCCAGCCTCCTGAGTCACTGGAATTACAGGCATGGGCCACCATACCCGGCTCCTCTTAGCTTCATTTTCTCCATCTGAAAAGGGTTGAACCTGGTGATTTCCAAGGTCTCACATAACACCAGTGTTTTGTGATTTGAATATTCCTGCCCGTCATTGACCTTGGAGAGACTTACTGTGCACTGGGAGGAAATTGGGACAAATTAAGGGTCCACTGAGAGTTTAGAACTCCCTAGAATACTAACTAGATGATTGAAGTAGTCAGCAGGTCATTAAGAACTGATGATAGAAGTGAGAGAGATGAACGATTAATGTTGGATGTTTTGTTTTCATCCAGATTCAAGCTAGTTTTCTTGACACTGTGGTATAGTTTGTTGTGTCATTTAGAGGCCTCACTAGGCATCGGTCAGATTGTGGGCTCCGGGCCCCACCTCGGGCTGTCACTGTGAATGGAACTCGGTACTTATCTCTGGGCTTTGCTGTTCTCCTTTCCTTCTGAAAGGAACTCAAGGCAATCCAGAGGGCTAGTTAAAGGGGAAGGTAGTGAAAGAGAGATGCTGAGGCCCTGTGAGTTGTCTAGGAAATCTGGGCTCCGTAACTTTATCACTGTGTGCTAGTGTTATTTCCCCTCCCTTCTAGTCATTTTATATTCTGTGATTGGGAAGCATTCTAGAAAGTCTAAGACAAAGCTGAAAGAGAAAATAAATGTCTCTTGAATGTTAATCTTCTATAAAAGGCAATATTTTATCTTTTTTCTGGTACTAGAGATAGAACCCAGGGGCACTTCATCACTGCACTACCTCCCCAGCCCTTTTTGTTTTCATTTTCAACTTGTGATCCTCCTGCTTCTGCCAAATAGCAGGAATGACAGGCCTATGACACCCTACTGGGCAAAAGGCATTTAAAAATGACACATGTTGCATAGTTTTATACTTCTAGGAATATTAACCTGAGATCTTCACATAGGGCAGAAAAACTACCTCCAGCCTATCTGACATAGTAGGGACACAGTAATTGCAGCTGTTGGCAAAAGAACTCTGATGATTTGGAAAAAGTCATGGGAGGTTTAGGCAGATCAGTACATTTTCCTAGAGTAAAATGAAGCTTAGAAAAATAGACTGGTTGAAGCTTGGAAACCTAACGATTCAAGACAGCTATCAAATGCCTTCTTACATCCCCACCATAAGTGAAAAATGGTGAAAATATTGGTGTTTGAACCTGATGACATTAGATATATATCCATTCTGGGTGTGGTAGGATGCAGTTGGTGCCGGTGTTCGGTGGTGCAGGCCAGTAGGTTAATACTAGTTAATGGTAATTTAAAAAAAAAAATCCTTGCTTCCTATATAATCAGTTTGAGAAGCAAAAGGTATTTTCTTGTTATTTAATTGGGAGGAAAAAGTAGTGAATGAGCATTATAAGCATCATAGTAAAGAAACAAAAATTAAGACTGTCACAGGAAATCTGACCGGATGGGCAGCCACCCACCCCCCCAACTCCCCCCCCAACCAGGGATTGACCCATAGATGCATAACCACTGAGCCACATTCCTAGCCCTTTCAATATATATATATTTTTTTCTTTCTTTTTTTTTTTAGAAACAGGGTCTTGCCAAGTTGCCTAGAGTCTCGCTAAGTTGCTGAGGCTGACATGGAACTTGTGATCCTCCTGCCTTAGCCTCCTGAGCAGCTGGGATTACAGGCATGCACCACCACTTGTAGATGCAGCCACCTCTTTCTGCCCTTTTGCGCCTTCCTGGGTCTGACTGTGTGGTGGAGGAGGAAGCCAGGCCAAGGAGCAGCAGCATTGGGGAAAGAGGCACAGTTAACACTGAGGATGGGAAGCTCTCAGCCAGGAGGAGTCATTCACTGCTAAAGTGTATCACAGAGAAAAGTGATGAGATTGCTCATTTTAACCTAGAAAACAAGGCAAATAAGAAAAAGAAAGAGGATGGAGACAAAAGCTCAAGGAGAGAGCTTAAGCTGAAGGAGTGGACAGAGAGAGTGGCGCTCTCTTCACTGAGAAAGGCCACTCTCAGCAGGGACAGACCCCGGGAGCGTTTGTTGCCTTAAAGGGAATTTTGAAGAGATAAGTAGGGAGTTGGAAGAAAAAGAGGCTCAGCAGCTTTTTGGGCTGTATTCTCCAAGTCATTCACTGCAAAAGCTAGCTTAACAGAGATTGGGAAAGTCCATGAATACTCCCATGTCTTTCTCAAGCACATAAAGAAGGCCTGTGTGTTAGTGGTGTGTCCTGGGACTTCCATGTACTGCAGCTAATAACTGTATTAGCAAGCAAACAGGATATTCTTTTTCAAACAAAAATCATAGTTATTTTTCATTGTTTTGCATAATTTTCTTAGCTAAAAGATTATCTCTGAAAGATGAATAAAACTGTTGTTTATGTAGTTATCTGAAAAAAAAAAAAAGACTTGCTGGTAGCTATTGTTAAGCCACCCACCGTGTGAATCCTGCCAGACAATTTTTGTGCCTATATAAACTTATCTGTGGGCTTACACACATGCGCACACACACTCAAAATAAGATTATATTCTGCAATTTCATAGAATAGCTATATAAGAGGAAACATCTGTTACGTTTGGGTTATGTATTACCCTTGGTTAAAACTTCATGTCCCTGATGAAAATAAAATGAAGTGATGAGTCTTGGATGTGTGATAGCTGGATGAGGATGCATTTTTATTTAGCGAATAAAGAAGCTGTCATTCAATAAAGGCTAATTGTGTGAAAGAGGAAACCACCCTAAAACTGATAAGTTTATTCTCTGGCAATAAATTGTGCCACAATAGAAAATTCATTCTAATTGTGCTCTGATGTATTCTCATAATTACGTTGGAGAAATAGGCAATCAGCCAGCCTTTTCATCTCATCCAGTATCAACTTTAGGCTCTTCATCTGGCAGCATCATTATTTGAAAACTGTAGAGTGGCACAGTCGCAGTTAGGCTGGTCCACACAAGTGGTCCAGATGACTTACTTTTCTGAATTCAAGGTGCCCTCCAGACCCTCCATCAATAATGCACACCACATGGCTCTGATCTAAGCACTCACATTGAATGCGCCACTCTTTGAAAGTGACTTTGCTCCCCGAATTAAAATGCCAATTCGATACTTTGTTTTTAAGTTTGAAAAATAGACTCAACATTTTAAATGATCTGGAAAATGATAGTAGGTTGAGCACCTGCATTTACTTTTCTTTCCTCACCAAACCACTCTAGACAATAGTCAATTGGTTTTATAAACACACACACACACACCATCTCAAGGACAAATATAATAACAGAGATGAAAACCACAACAAAATATTTTAGGCCGAAAATCCAATAGCTGAGAGCTCACTCATGCAGCAGATGGGGAAGGCACAATTTTGAGATGGGAAGCAGATAATTTTAAAAGGTCTCAATTTACATCACAGAACCCCCAAAAGGTTTAGCAATTGTTATGAATATAACTATTATGAATATAATTTACCTAATGTAAATATGATAATGATACACTAAAATTATAATCACATATGTACAGATGGGGATTGGATGTGTGTGGAATAAGGTAAGAATTGTGAAAAAGAACTAAATCTTAATTTTTCCATAATGGGAAAGTTCAGAAATTTCCCAAAAATGAGAAGTCAAGACATAGAAGACCAAGCAATATGAGCATTCCCCACTGCCAAAAGATTCGCAGAAAGAATTGAATGTGGCTGTTTCAGGGTAGTGGAGAAGGGATTTCACCTGGTGGCAGAAAGAGTGGGAGACAAAGTACCACAGAACTGCCAGTAATAATTTTTAAAAAATTATTGGTTCTTTGCATTATGTTTATGTATAGCTTTGGTTAATTTTTTACTAGTTAATTTATTAACTTATTAATTACTTAATTGTGGTGTGCTAGAGATTGAACCTAGGGCCTCACACATGTTAGGCAAATACTCTACCATTGAGCTTCATCCCCAGCCCTTTTGAAATTTTAAAGTTACTATACTTCATACAGAATTTTATCAGTTCCAATATACATAGTTTTTTTCCCCATTTTTATAATACCACTAAAATTAGGATGCATCTTAAAATCTATGTTATCTGAAATTTAATGAACTATGATGGCTTAGGATTCTAATAGTGAATCTTACTAGTGGATGACATAAGTATAATACCTCTTTATTTTCCTTTTTAAGATTGCAGGACTAAGTCTACCTCTTCCTCCCAAAAAATTGATTGGCAACATGGATCGTGAATTCATAGCTGAGAGGCAGAAAGGTCTTCAGAACTATCTCAATGTTATCACCACAAATCATATTTTGTCTAATTGTGAACTGGTTAAGAAGTTTCTAGATCCAAACAACTATTCTGCAAACTACACTGGTAAGCCAAGGGATCTGTCCGCTGTGGTCACTCTGGGCACTGTTCTTAGAAAGAGGTAATGAACATGGGGGAAACTCTACTTCTAAACAAGGAAATGTGCACATTTGTAATAAGGTATTATTTATTTACAAAGACTTACTTGATTATAATTTAGATTTATAAGAACTTTATTTACTTGTAAAATGTTCATAATGTTTGCACAGAAAAATAGGGAAGAGAAATTGTCATGTCTAGTACTCATAATCTTTATTATCTTTTCTGACAGAACAGAGAGTATATAATCCACAGTGATGTACACAGTAATTTCAATTTCTTTTGGTATTTGGCTCTGTTTTTTTTTTTTTTTTTTCAGGTACTAGGGGTTGATCCCAGGGATGCTTAGTCACTGAGCCACATACCTAGTCCTATTTTGTATTTTATTTAGACATAGGGTCTCACTGAGTTTCTTTTGGCCTCGCCAAATTGCTGAGGTTTACTTTGAATTCTTGATCCTCCTGCCTCAGCCTCCTGAGCCACTGGGATCCCAAGTATATGCCACCACGTGCAGTTTGGCTCTGTTTTTATATATACAATACATTGTGTATCTGTATTTTCCAGGCATTTATTTTAAATACAGCAATGATTCAGAAGGGTCCTTTATTTTTTTCCATGCTCCTGAGCCCCTCCAGTGCAAAGCATAGAGGGTACCTGAATCAGGATGTTACCAGGGGTCTGAGTTGAAATGGCTTCTCTTCCAATACTGATTACACACAAAACAGCATCAATAGCCCAAGCCTGATGCCAATGGAAGGAGGAACAAGATATTAAGTACATTCTAGTGTGGACTTAAAGGACCAGTAAAAACCATTGCAGACCTGAGCCCATGAGCCAAATTCAACTGATTGATTAAAGCCGAGCCCTGCTTAGAAGCTTTCTGTGTGGAACTCTGGGTATTGTTAATTTCCTTGCTAAAAGGATAGATTTTTGTCAGATTATTGGGTCTTCAAAACATTGCTTTAAAATAATTAGAGGGAGGCACTTTTTATTCCTATTTCAGAGTGGGGGAATTGAGGCTTATTTCTTGGGCACCAAACTCTTCTGTGTAGTGGAATCACTTGGGGGCTTTAAAAAGTTCCAGTGCCCCAGGCCGCATGCTTGCCAATGAAATCGCAGTCCCTGCGGGTAGGGCTCGTGATTTATAGAGCTGTCTGAGTGATTCCAGGACCCAGCCTGGTTGGAAAACCACAGCCCTTGAGGCTGGCTCTTCAAAGTGTGGTTCTCTGGCCACCCTGACCGCATCAGCACCACGTGGGCTTGTCAAAAGTGCAGACTTCAGGCCCCATCCCAGACCTGCTGATTCAGAATCTGCCTTGAACAGGTCCCCGGGTATACTGCGCGCACATTAAAGTGGGAGACATCTTCTAGAAAAGGCTTGCCATCTTCCAGTTGAAGTGCTGTACACGGCTATTGCCTTTTCAAATAACCAAGAGAAGGAAAGTTTATTTCAAACTCACGTTTACTATAACTTGCAAAATCGTGCGTTGGGTTGTTATAGGGATTCCCTTCTTCTCCCTGCTATTTTTTGGCACACAGAGGAGAAAAGACATCACAAATAGGACTGGGGCTCTCAAGACAGCTCCAGTTCTGTCAGAGTAGCATCATTTGCAGCTTTCATTTCCCCACACTGCACCTCAATAGTTCCAGACATGGTCAGCCGCTCATCTAGATTGGCTCATCAAATCAGCCCCAACTCTGTCCTGTGTGTGTTTGTCTGCATCACTTCCTGAGTGTCTGTGGCTCTTGTCCTGCAGGCAGGCATCAAGGTGTAGTGCACATGAAAAGAAGCCATTCAGCCCATGCAGCCCACAGGTATCAGCCGAGTGTCAGGAGGCAGGTGTGAGGCAGGCGCACTCTCTGCTCTCAGGGGGCTCATTCCACAGGGACATTGAATCACGGGGGCTGTGCTAGCAGGAATCCCAGAGCTGTTGCACCAAGACTAATCTTTTTATTTATAGATGAGGAAACTAAGGTCACCAGAGAGGGACGGCCTGATCCAGTCTTGTACGTTTGTGTGACTAAGTCTGATCTGAATTTTTTCAAGTTAAAATTCTATTTAGCTTCTGGAAGGTTGTTTGATCTCGGTTTCTCCTTGTACTGAACCTCCCCCACATGCTGACACTGTTCTTCATCTTTCCCAACACCACAGCAGAGTAGATGGTCAGAGTTCAAAGCAGATGTGGGCAGGGGTGTAAAAGGCCACCAGGAACTCCTACCAGAATCCAAAAGCTCAAGAGTCCAGCTGTTTCATAGAGGGCAGAGTTCTATAATAGTCCTATAAGCAATAGGTGAGGGGTGCTGTTTTCAGAAAGATGGTGATTTATTTCCGCCTTTGAATGAAATGTCAGAACTTGTCTTGGCTCTAGGCTGACTCACCAACGGCACCAGGAAAAGGAAGCCCACGCCAGCTCCATGGAGCCATTCCTGAAATACACGGTCTGACGTAGTTCCCAGAGGGCACAGAGCACGCCACCCAACAGTGGCACTTCTCTATTCAGGGCCACTTCTCCCCCTGAGTGTGGATAATGGCACTGTCTCTCCTCAGTTTTCTAATGGTCCGTGGACCCCACCCAACTTCACTGCAGCAGGATTTGAGTTATGTGTTCAAGTGGTGGGTGGAAAGACCCACACGACCGCTCTTCCTGTTCAGTGCTCTGCCTGGGGTGAGAGTGCCTTGTTAGAAGGGACTGTGCTGCCCACCCAGCTCCCCAGGATGGCTCCTCAGGAGCTCTCAGGACACCAGCAGCTGCTTCATGTCCTCCTAGAGTCCCCAGCCTGGGATTGTGGGACTTTCTTTCTTTTCCGGCTTTTTCCAAATGACCACATCCACAGAAGGGAACTGTAGGCCCTTAATAATCCGTGGGAGGGTTGTCAGGTGCTTGGGCCAGCTGTTGTACAAGAGAGGTGTCTCCTAGACCTGAGGAGTTTGTGTTGAGAACACACACACACACACACACACACGCACACACACACACGCACACACACGCGTGCTCATATCTATCTTGTTGACAAGCCCCTTCTGTCATTTAGAAGCCTCTGAGCTGTAGCCATCTTCCCATCTCAAACCTACACATCTCCTCACAATAAGAGATGCTGCTGTTTTTTTTAATGATGCTGGTGATTGAGCTCATGGCCTTGTGCATGCTAGGCAAGTGCCATACCCCCGAGCTACATCCTCAGCCCCCAGAAAAGGTTTTAATGTCCACATGAGAGTCACTTGAACCAGAAATCAGGAGGCCTGGGCCCTGGGGCCACTTTTGTTGTGGGCAGCATTTCCCGTCTCTGTGCTTTGGATCCTGACCTGCAAAACTACAGGCCTGAGGAGGGCAGGCAGTCCAGTCCTAAGACCCCAGGAATCCCTTGAATAGGAGGGTACAAGAAGTGGGGGCTGGGGGCTGGGGCTGGGCTATGATGTTCAGGACAAAAGCAGGGCGTCTGGGAGAGGCCACAAGCTTTTTTGAGACATGACACTGCCGGCCTGGTAGACTGGAGATTTGAAGCTCAGTTGCAGGGCTAGAAGAGCTTGTGTTTGTTCCCTGCAGTCATCCCACAGGGCTGGATCTAGGAGTTCAAAGACTGCACACAGTGGGGGCACCTGGTACATCTGAGCTTCATGGGAAGCCTAGGATAGACTCAGAGGTCTGGCTCTGCATTTCCTATATTGGGCTTGTTCATCAGCACTCAGTGAGCATGTGGCTTCCCACATGTCAGTACTAAGGAAATAGAGGACAGATGCCTTCCTTTCCATGGGTTTCATGTCCTAATGGTTCACATCTATCAACCATATAATGAACCATTATTTGTATGTCATTAACTATAAACTGAGCACCTATTATATGCCAGGTGCTAAGCATTCAGCAAGGAGAAAGGAGTAGTCCCTCCACCTACACTCACCCACAAACCCAAGGCACTTACATAGGGAGATTGACACGTGAAGATCTTGGCAGGTGAACACTGGGCAGCACCTTGAGGGAAGGATGGGGTGAAGGTTGGGAGGGCAGACAGTCCAGACCTGGTGATGGAAGGGGGCTTTCCAGAGCAGCTGTTACCTGCAGTGAGACCTGAGGGCTAATGAAAGCTAGCCAGGCTGAGAGGCAGGGGCCGCTGCTACAGGCAGAGCCCCCCAAGGGGAAGAGAAGTAGTAAATGGCTCTGGATTTTACCCAGATTAAGAGGTCCCTTCCAGCCAGTTTACAGTCTGGTGGAAGAGAGTCACCCTAATATAGGACAGACTATGGATAATTCCATAAGAAAGGGACAGAGAGCGCACTGGGAGCGTGCAGACAAGTCCTGGCTAGGGACAGCAAATTTGAGCTGAGCCTTGAGGAATAGATGGGTCAGGTAAAAAATGGGGAGGCACCAGGGGAAGGCCAGCCTTTAGTGACCACAGGAGGCAGACCTCAGGGTGCAGAGTAGGAGACCCCGAACATAGTGGGGGAAAAGACCAGAAAGATGAGGTAAGCCAGAGGCAGGCTGAACACGATGTTTAGCAGCTTGGTCTGGATTTGGTAAGGAAGTGGGGGCCAGTAAAGGCTTCTAAACAGAGGAGTGCTATTTAGGATTGAAACATGTTGCCTGAGTCTGGGGAAAGAAGGTGTTAAGATTGGGAGCATGGTAGCCATGGGGTTTATTGGACAATACATCACAGTTCAGTGGGAGGAAAGTGTCCTTTCTGCTCCTAAGGTAAAGAGAGAATCTGTTCCCTAGTCCTCAATTTATGATTAACAAATCCAGCATGTTCTATTTGTTCCCGGCTATGTCTCCACTCCTTAAACAACGTATGGTATGCAGTAGCATAAATAAATATTGTTGACTAATGATATTATAGGGAGTTATGAGTCACTGTTAGCTTTGCACAACTGTCCTTTCCAGTCTTCGGGATGACATGGTACTGCGTTGGAAAATGATTTCTCATGATCCTTCTCAAAGTTGATATGAATAATTTTCACTTAATTTCCTTTTATTCTTGCTTATTTGCAAGTTATTTTGGAAATACTAAAAACGCTTTATAGCAACATTAATTATAGAAAAGGTGCAAGATTCCCAGAGTTGATAATAAAAATTTATATGCTTCTGCTTGTAAACAGTTCATTGTGCATTGGGGTAGTTACAACGAATGTAAATCGAGCCAATTTTGATTTGGGCACCCCGTGTTTTCTTCTGAGTGGATGTCATTGACACTTTACATATTGAGTTAATAAACAAATAGCTAGGAAATTGTTTTCTTCCCTGTCTCTCTTAACTCATAATGTACAGTAAAACATATCAGTAGAATGCTGTTTGTCAAGCTCTCTGCATAATTGGAGACCCGGTCATTTTGACATATGGAGAGTATTTCTGGCGAATCCCTCAGGCCTCACCAGTCTCCTTGGAAGGCAGTTAGTGCTCGGCAGAGGTGGAATTCCACGGTGTATTGAGATAATGGCTATTAGCTTTCAGGAATCTGAACTACTTTCATTTACTCCCTGCATTGAGAGGAAATGGCAACTTACAGATGTTGCTTTTTTGCAGGAAATGTAAAAAGCAGTTATTCTGATGGTTTCTTAATACAGTGGACTTTAAAGAACTTCCTGTTCTCATTGTCTTCTTCAAGGGGGGAAAACATTGTCATGATAAGTGAACACCAGAGGAGGGGAGAAAGGATGGATTTTTTTTTTTTTTAATTTTCCCGTAAACAGGCACTCAGTGACTTCCCACAATAGAACCATGTTGTTACTGAACATAGATGTTTTTCTAAAACACTGGCTTTTATTTCCATATTTATTTAAGGCTAATCACTTCTTTGTTGGTGAAAGCTGTAATTCCATGAGGAATGAAGATGGGATAAATATCACTTGGAACAACATTCAGTGCTGTTCCAGTCTGACCTTAGAATGTGTTTTGAGTCTTGTGCTTTGGTTGTGGTCTGGGGCATATATCAAATTCATGGTTTAGGTCACCTAGTTCACATGTTTTAGATTTTCCAGTTAAAAAATATATACACATTTATTTTTTTATATCATTAATAATTACATTTTTTTTCTGCTTGATAAACTTTTAACTTGGGAATGAGTTTAGATTTACAGAGATGTTGCAATGGTATTACAAAGAGTTTCCGTTTATACCTGTCCTTTAATGTTAATATCTGATGACACACTTGTCAAAATATATTAATATTATCATATTACTTTTTTTTTTATACTGAGGATTTAACTCGGGGGCACTTAACCACTGAGCCACATTCCCAGCCCTTTTTTACTTATTTTTTATTTGGAACAGAGTCTCACTGAGTTGCTCAGGGCCTCAATAAATTGCTGAGGCTGGCTTCAAACTTGTCATCCTCTTGCCTTAACCTCCCGAGCCGCTGGGATTACAGGCATACACCACTGAGTCCAGCTCTCTTATTGCTGTTAAACACATGTGTTACACAGATTTCACCGTATTTCCACTAATGTGCTTTGGCTGTTTCAGGGTCCAGTCTAAAATCCCACATTGCTTTTAGTTGTCCTCTTCTTCCTCCTCCTCCTCCCCTTCTTCTTTGTGTTCTTTTTGTAATTTTTTCATTTGTGAGAATAATATCTGGAGCATATGGCCCTTTTCCTAATGTGTTTGACTAATGAGTTTCCACATGTCTTTGCAGAGATTGCCTTACAACAGGTCTCCATGTTCTTCCGATCAGAGCCAAAGTGGGAGGTGGTGGAGCCACTGAAAGACATAGGTGAGAAATCGGCAGCTCCGTCCTTTAAGGAGACAGATTCCAGACCTGCATTCTTGGTCCTCTTTCTGTCAGATATCCCCAGATGTCCTAGGACTCTTCTTAGGTTCTGGGACTCCTTTTTCTTTCTGCATTCCTACTGCTTGAGGATGCGGTCCTTAACTTTTACTACTTAATGCATCTTAGGATTTGGATGGTAGTAACTTTTTGCACCCACCACTCTTTTTCTTTTTTTTAATTAAAAAAAAACTTTAGTTGTAGATAGATGCAATACCTTTATTTGATTTATTTATTTTTATGTGGTGCAGAGGATCAAACCCAGTGCCTCACATGCTCTAGGTAACCAGTCTCCTCATGAGCTACAACCTTAGTCCCCATTCAGGTTTTTTGTTTTGTTTTGTTTGGTGCTGGGGTTTGAACCCAGGGCCTTGTGCATTCGAGGCAATCACTGTACCGCCTGAGCTGTATCCCCAGCTACCATCCAGTTTTCATCTGTCTTTTTCACTTAATCCATTTTCTTACTACTTCCATGAATAATTTAATTTTTTTTCCTCCTCCTCCTCCTCCTCCTTCTTTTTTTTTTTTTTTTTTTTTTTGGTACTGGGGATTGAACTCAGGTGTGCTTAACCACTGAGCCACATCCCCTTTTTTATATTTTATTTATAAATGAGGTCTCCCTGGGTTGCTAAAGGTCTCCCTAAGTTGCTGAGGCTGGCTTTGAACTCCATCCTCCTGCTTCAGCCTCTCAGCCACCCTGTTATCTTCCTTTCTTTCTTCCTTCCTTCCCTCCCTTTTTCCTCCCCTCCACCTTGCTTGCTTGCTCTCTGGTATACCCTTTACCATGTGAACATAATCAAGTGGCTTTTTTACTGGTGCTTACTATGGGTAATTTTGCCAAGCTTAATTTTGATCAATTACTTTTAGTCAGTGAAACTTAGAGCAATTGTAAAAATGATGCAGCTGTAAACACATTTCTGCTTTAATGACAGGCTGGAGGATAAGGAAGAAATATTTTTTGATGAAGATTAAAAATCAACCAAAGGAACGGCTAGTCTTAAGCTGGGTAAGCTAATTTTTTTGCTTCAGATTTTTTTTTCCTTTTTAGTGTTTTTATTGCATCAATTTTATTTCAGGAAATTTAGATAGATTTCTGAAAGCAGATTTGACAAGAGAATTACAAAATTGTACTGCACTATTAATGTTGATGTCAGGGCTTCTGCAGTCCCAATATCAAAGGAGAGTCATTTTAAGTTCTCTTTGTGCTGTGTTTGGTTATATAGGTGTAATTATATTTAGTCACCTAGTAAACATTTGGAAAGAAATAGCTACACCTTAAAATAATTATCTAGGATCTCTTTAGGATTAACAGTTTTAGTACTTTATCTTTTTTTTTTTTTTTAATATGGGGCATTGAACCCAGAACCCAAGGCGCTTTACCAGTGAGCTACATTCCCAGTGCTTGCTTTTCTTTTTAAAAATTTTTTAAAATTTTTTGAGATGGTCTTGCTAAGTTGTTGAGGCTGTCCTTGAACTTGCTGTCCTCCTTCCTCAGCCTCCAGACACCTGGTTACTTACAGTCTTTCACTTTGGGCATTCAAGTGATACATTTGATCAGTAGAATTAGATGTGATCACAGTTAAATCCTGGGTTTTGTATGTTTATGCACTGCCTTAACAGAAAGACCTTGAGGCAACAAGAGTTAGCGTGGTTGTCATCTTTGATTTACCATTTATTTGGACAAATAAAATGAAAGGGAAAGATTTTTAAGGAATTTTTCTTTAGATGACCAAGACTGTACACTGATATTTCCTCCCATGTTTTCAGGCTGACCTTGGCCCAGACAAGTACTTGTCAGATAAAGATTTTCAGTGTCTAATCAAACTCCTGCCTTCCTGTTTGGTGAGTACATGTCCTTCTGTTATTCTCAGGGATGATCCCAGACTCATAGTGTTGAGTGTGAACATGAGAAGAAGAGCAGAAATGCTCGAGAATGGAGAGAGAGGTGGATTTCAGACCTGATGGAAACTGTGCAGGGTCCTCCCATGGATCACAGACCATTTGAAATGACACTCATGACATCTGCACAACCCATGAAATATGATAATTTAAATATAACTTTAAATTATATTAGTTTTTTGGGTTTTGTAGTGCTGGAATTAGACCTAGGCTCCACACATGTGAGGTGAGCATTTTATCACTGGGTTACATCCTGAATCCTTTTCACTTTATTTTGAGATATGGCCTTGCTAAGTTGCTGAGGCTGGCCTCACACTTGTAATCCTCCTGGCTCAGCCTCCCAAGTGGCTGAGGTTACAGGTGTGTGCCACCATGCTCAGTTTAGCCTTTGTATTTTAAACAGATACTAGATTAGGAAAGCAAGCACTCTTCTGAGTCTCTTTTTCTTGGTGAGGGTGTATGTATCAGTGGAATTGAAGATCTCTTTTTAGTCCAGAAGACAGAATTTCAATAAGCTGGGTGAAGAGAAGGCAGAATATCCATTTTGTTGTCTGTTACTACTCTCACAGGCTTACTAGTTGACCTTCATTAGCACTACTTATGCAATGCACAGGTTTAATATAAGGCCTTTGTTGGAAAGGATCACAATGATATATTTCAAGATAGCAGGAGAATATCTTCAGTAAAGACTAATCTGGCCAGAAAATTGAGTAAATGTTGATGTTCTTTATCTGTTGTCTGAATGAGGTTGTAGGAGTTCCTTAATGGCTGAGCAAAATTATGCTGACTTGTCCAGTTGAGTTAACACGTTCATTTTTGAAGACAGAGTGGCTTGTCATGCTATAAAAGGCCAGGCTTTTAACAAGGTATCATGTGTGACCAAGAAAAATGGTGTGGCCTTGAGTTTAGCAGGTTGTACAGTACACTGTCTGCATTCAGTTTTAAATTTATTTTAATGGGCTGTACTTTTTCTGTTTTTAAAGTAGCATATATAAGAGGTACATGTTAATTGTAGAGAAGCCATAAGACACAGATGAGCAAAAATAAGAAAATAAAATTCACCTGTAATCCCAACCAACCAGAAGGAGGAACCAAAATGTTGAGTTGTTACACTTTTAGAATTTTATTTGACTTTTTGAAAATTTTATACATACTGCTTTTTTTTGTTTTGTTTTGTTTTTGGTACTGGGGATTGAACCCAGGAGTGCTATACCACTGGGCAACATCCCCAGCCCTTTTTATTTTTTATTATGAATCAGGGTCTCATTAAGTTGCCCAGGATGGTCTTAAACTTGAGATCCTCCTGCCTCAGCCTCCTGAGTCACTAGAATTACAGGCATGCACCACTTTACCAGCTACATGTTGTTTGAAAACTTCCCTTAGTCATGTAAACATGATCATCTAAATAAATACAATGCAACATTATTATTAATGGTTGCATAGAATTTTCATTGGCTAGTTTACTCAACTAATCAGGCATTTAGGTATTTAATTTTTTTTTCTCTTATTAGATTAAGAAAAACAGAAAAGAAGTCACAATGAGCAATTTTAGCTAAACATTGTGCCCATCCTGAACTGTTTTCTTAAGATAAATACCTAGAATTAATAAATAATGTTGGGGCTGGGGATGTGGCTCAAGCGGTAGCGCGCTCGCCTGGCATGTGTGCAGCCCGGGTTCGATCCTCAGCACCACATACCAACAAAGATGTTGTGTCTGCCGAGAACTTAAAAATAAATATTAAAAATTCTCTCTCTCTCTCTCCTCTCTCACTCTCTCTTAAAAAACAAATAAATAAATAATGTTCTGGGAGATAGTTTGAGACTACATGAAATATCCTGTTCTTTATCAAATCTACTAGTTTTAGCTTTCAGTGTGATTTCTTTTTTTTTTTTTTTTTTTTTAGATTCAAACAGCAATTCTTTATTCCCGAACTCACACCGGCCCTGTACAAACGTTCTGGGGAAATCCAAGTTCTGCCACACAATTCACGTCCCAAATACTTTCTCAATTCCACGAGAACTCAATCAGTGTGATTTCTAATTCATCATTCCTTTTGTATTTATTAGATCATAAGAAAGAGCTTTCCTTTTTTTCTTTTTAATCTTTCTGTGCTGAGGATCAAACCCAGGGCCTCATGCATGCTAAGCAAGCATCCTACCACTGAGCTATATTCCAGCCCTTTTAGTCATATCAGTATGGACTCGAGGGTTTTTATTTTACTCATTGAATTTTTTTTTCTTTTTATTTGGTGGTGCTGGGGATTGAACCTAGAGCCTTGTACATGTGAGGCAAATACTCTTACCAGCTGAGCTATATCCCAGCCTTTTTCATTGATTTTTTTTTAATATTAGTAATAACTTTTATTTTTATTCAGAAAAAAGTTATTATATCTTCTATTTTTCTTTTTTTTGTACCAGGGATTGAGTTCAGGGGCCCTGGGCCATTGAGCCACTTCCCCAGCCCTATTTTGTGTTTTATTTAGAGACAGGGTCTCACTGAGTTACTTAGGGCCTCACCATTGCTGAGGCTGGCTTTGATCCTCTTGTCTCAGCCTCCTGAGCCGCTGGGATTACAGGCATACACCACTGCGCTGGCTAAATTCTTTTTAGATATACATGGCATAGAGTGTATTTTGACATATCATACATGCATGGAGTCTAACATTCTAATTAGGATCCCATTCTTGAGGTTGTACATGGTGTGAAATTGCACTGATCATGTATTACATATGAACATAAAAGAGTTATGTCTAATTCATTCTATATCTTTCCCATTCCCGTCCCCTCACTCTCCCCCCATTCCCCTTTGTCTATTTCATTGAATTTCTTTTTGGGGTGATGGGTATGTTCTATAATTAGATTGTGATATCTTACCACTGAATATATTGAAAACCATTGAATGGTTAGGGTGAATGTAATGACATGTGAATTATGTATCAATAAAGCTATTAAAAAGTCAGCAGCCATCATGCTGATGTGATGATCAGGAGAAACTTTCAAGATTGATTACTGTATTTTTCTGGGCATAACCTTTCACCCTCCCCCAGCCTCTCCACCCTCTAGCCCTGGGCAGCTCAGCTCCTGCTGTCTTAAATTTTCATGGAATTCCTGTGAGCTGTTGGGCATTGTCATGCCAATCTGGAGCCAGTTTGTTCATGTAACCAAAATTTGAGGTTATTTGAGGACTTTCCTCTCAGTCATTAAATAATTTGTCTTTTCCCCACCCTACTTGGTTGACGTCAATGTCCCAATCTGAGGAGGACACTGTGAATCATCATATTGCAAATGTCTATGGAACAGCAGGGTGACCCATGCCAGCAGCTTTGGAAAGGAACAAAGATGCCAAACGTTACTGCTTTTGCTTATTTCCTGGCTGCTGTGCTCCCTGGCTCGGCACCCCAACAGCAGCATGGAATACTAGGCCAACCTGCGAGCAAAGGCACATTGATCCTGGTCCCACTCGGTTGTGCTGAGATTTGGCTGTGTTCTTTGTCCATTTATAGAGGCAGAATATCAAAACCATATTCCCCAAACTCACATTTCCTGTCTTCCACCAGGCTTTTGCCTGAACTAAGAGAGTGCAGATACCTTCAAGGTGGAGTTCACCATGTTCATTATCCACTTTCCTCTTGTCAATAACATCTCTGTCCCTTCCCCCATTGGAAGGAAGAGGAACTAGTTGGTCATCTAAATAACTTGAAACTACCACCATTCAGGAATATCCTCACATTTATATGCAACCAAACTACCAAGGTGGCTCTTGACTCTGCATAAGCAGGCCCTGGACCCTGCTTCTCATGCCAATCAACATGAATTTCTTTTTTGTTTTGGCAGCACCCTTACATCTATCGGGTTATCTTTGCCACTGCTAATGAATCCTCTGCACTGCTAATCAGGACATTTAATGAAAAAGGAACTTTGAAGGATCTGATTTACAAGGTAAATGTATATGATCATGGTTACAAAGTTCTTTTGAGTTCCTTTAGATCTCATTATTAATACTCGATACCTAAGGTTCCAGAAGCTAGGCCTTGAGGATTTTATTTTAATTTTCCTTTTATTTGGAAAGACTACACAGTTTTGTTAAAAAGAGTATTTTTTTATTTTTATTTATTTATTTTTTTTAGTTGAATATGGACACAATACCTTTGTTTTACTAATTTATTTATTTTATGTGGTGCTGAGGATCGAACCCAGTGCCTCACATGTGTAGGGCAAGCGTTCTACTACAGAGCCTCAGCCCCAGCCCCAAGAGCATTTCTTTTCACACATGAGGAAAGATAGGACACTTAATGATTGTATCCATTTCATTGTTGGCTTGGGTCAATTTTAAAGTTTGTCTAGAATGTAACCAAGCAGTTCTGAAGAGTCCTGACAGTATGCAGGGTTCAGGGGACTACCAAGGCCTTGACTAGGCACATCATCCCTGGGAAAGAGAAGGGACAGAATCCAAGTCATTCTCTTTCTATCCACTACACAGACTCTTGTATTTTTAAACCCACATCCTGTGGGCTGGCCGTCTCTGGAACCTCCAGTGTCTGTAGGCTATTCCGTGTTCCGGAAGCTCAGGTGCAGATATAGGCTCCTCTGACACTTTCTAATGTGCTCTTTGTTCTTTTCAAAAGGCAAAACCAAAGGACCCATTCTTAAAAAAATACTGCAACCCTAAGAAGATTCAGGGCCTTGAACTCCAGCAAATAAAAACATATGGACGGCAGATTTTAGAGGTAAGAGGTATTCAATTTTTGTTTAAGTGGCACTGGAGTTTTGTCCACAATTATATTCTTCTTATGGAAACATTTTCAGGCAATATCCAAAACTGCTGACATTGTCTGAATATTTATAAACTGATGGCATTGCTATATTTTACCCCCAAAAGCAAATATTTGTGATGAAGGTGGCAGTAATTTACATTTATAAAATTCTAAAAGTGTTAGCTATTAATAACTTTGGTGTCTGACTTTTAAGAACTTTGGTATGAGGATGCCTGGTTTTGTGTTTGGTTGACCTTCATCTCTGTGCCAAGACTTTTGTTTTGTTATATGGGATATATACCCATGTGGTTCCCTTACAGATGTATAATCAGTATTGAAAGCCTTTCCCATTTGGGCTGGAGGTTTAGCATCACAAGACCTGAGTGAGGTTCAATCCCTAGCACCAAAAAGAAAAAAGAAATAAAAAAAAAGAAAGAAAGAAGAAAGGAAAGGAAAGCCCTTTCCCATATCATCCTCTAAATCATATTTTCTAGACTTCCTGACCTGTGCAGCCCTATCATAAAAAAGACTTGAGCATAAACCTCCGTTGTATATATTTAACTATATATATTACATACATGTACTACTCATAATATATTTTACATACTGTAAGTTAAATAAGGTGAAGAGTTTAAAAGTCAACAGTAGGGGGCTGGGGTTGTGGTTCAGTGGTAAGTGCTTGCCTGGCATGTATGAGGCACTGGGTTCAAACCTCAGCACCACATTAAACAAATAAATAAAGGTATTGTATCCATCTACAACTGAAAATAAATAAATAAATAAAGTCAACAGTGGGGAAGTTGTGGTATTTTCTTTCAGTCCTCAGTAACTGACCTTGGCACCCCCCTTTAACCGATGCCGCTGTGACTCGCCAGGTCTTTGCAGGGCTGTATTGAGGCATCTCTATTCCGGGGACAAGCCACTTTTTTTAAATGGCAGCTGAAAAGTTTGCTTCTTTTTTTTTTTTTTTTAATTTCTTTCTTTCTTTTTTTTTTTTTTAAGATAGAGTGAGAGAGAGAGAATTTTAATATTTATTTTTTAGTTCTCGGCGGACACAACATCTTTGTATGTGGTGCTGAGGATCCAACCCGGGCCGCACGCATGCCAGGCGAGCGCGTTACCGCTTGAGCCACATCCCCAGCCCAAATTTGCTTCTTTTTATGGGAGCCTGTTGTATGTTTCTGTTAATAAACAGTCACATGTGTCCTGAGAAGAGATTGGACTAAAGACGTTTGCAAGTCAGTCCCTTTTCTGGAGTACCTGTCAGAAGTGCTGAGAAAACAGCTTCATTCATTAATGCAGGAGGATCGGGACTGCCCTGGAGAGAGCTGGCCTGTTGGGATCAGAAACCACTTAAATCAAAGCCTTTTGGCTTCAAAGCTATTTACTCTAAACTCTTCTCTATTCTTTTTTGTTTATTTTTGGTACCGAGATTGAACCCAGGGGCATTTAACTGCTGAGCCACATCCCCAGCCTTTTTCACATTTTATTTTGAGACAGGGTCTCACTGAGTTGCTTAGGGTGTCACTAAGTTTCTGAGGCTGGCTTTGAACTCGAGATTCTCCTGCCTCCGCCTCCCAAGCTGCTAGGATTACAGTAGTGTGCCACCATGCCCAACCCTTCTCTATTCTTTGGAAAAGGGAACTTGGTGTTACATCTCAGACTCACAGCCTGAGAGCATTCAGCATGACTCCAAAGGAATGGACAGAGGTAACATTTTTCTTTAGGAATCGCCCCAGTGACCTGTTTGATATTGTTTCAAATCACATTGACTTTAAAAGAAAAACCAGGTTGTTTTTGATTTTTTGTTTGTTTTTTTCAGTGCTGGGGATTGAACCTAGGACCTTGTACATATTAAGCATGTGTTCTACCACTAAGCTATACCTCCAGCCAAAAAGAAAACACACACACACACACACACACACACACACACACACACACACACACATACACACATACACACACACACAGTTTAACCTCTCTTATATCCAAGTGAGTTGGGAGGAAAATGTAACCTATGCATATTTTTTAATAGGTATTAAAGTTTCTACATGACAAAGGATTCCCTTATGGGCACCTTCATGCCTCCAACGTGATGTTAGATGGGGATACTTGCCGGCTGCTAGACCTGGAGAATTCCTTACTGGGCCTTCCTTCCTTCTACCGGTCCTACTTCACACAATTCAGGAAAATCAATGTAAGTCACTAAAGCAATGAAGCAGTAGCAGGACCCCTGATCTTCTCATGTAGGAAATAGTGCTAAGAAGAGAAAGGCAGAGCTGAGGTGGGCCTTACCCATTGGCCCTGTTTTTCTCAGGGAGCGTTGCTGGATAGGGCAAGGAAGGGGGTGAAATCATTAATTGGAAAATGACAGAGGTAGGACCATGATGTTTGGTCAGAATGATACCTTGTGAGCTTTCACGAAAGGCTTTGGAATTGCATTTTTACTGCCAATTGGGAGTAGGGCTGCCCCTGGGCCTGGTTTCTCAGTGGAAGCTTTGGGCAGGAGCAGGGGGTCTAGGTGGAGGATGAACATGGCACTGCTCTCTTTCTTCCACAGACATTGGAAAGTGTGGACGTCCACTGCTTTGGCCACTTACTGTATGAAATGACCTATGGACGACCGCCAGACTCAGTGCCTGTGGATTCCTTTCCTCCTGCACCATCCATGGCTGTGGGTCAGTATAGGGTTTGGAGGGATCTCCCGGGCTCAGACAGAGCCACTCTGTTTCCAGAGTCCAGGAAGGACCTAGAGGACGTTACTATCCTCCACAACCAGAAATACACTTCAGCAAACATTCAGATGGCTTGACAATTGGTGGGGCCATCTGAAACCTTCAGGAAACTTCTTGTAAAATGCATTAGCATTTTTTAAAAAATATCTTTATTTATTTTTATGTGGTGCCTAGGATCGAACCCAGTGCCTCACACATGTGAGGCAAGTGTTCTACCTCTGAGCTACAGCCCCAGCCATGCATTAGCATTTTGAAAGTAGAGGGACATAAAGAGAAGTATAGCCAGCATGAGTCTTAATCAGAAGCAAAAGCCAGGGCCCAGCAACTTGAAGCCAGTCTTGGGGACACTGGCAGGTGTCAGGAGTCAGAACAAGGCTGGGCAGGACTGGAACACGAGAGCCATGGGTTAGAAGCCTGGCAGAGAAGAGCCCAGCAGGCCCAGCCATGGTGCAGGGTCACAAACATTCTGGATCCAGGAGCTCTTCCAGCATTACCTGAGGAGGCCCAGGAGAGCCAAAGGGTAGGTGGGAGTTACCTTCTACAGGAACTAAAGCCGACTCACCCAGGGGCCCTCCTGTTCTTCCACAGTCAGCTGAGAACTCAGCTGGAGCGGAGAGAGGAGAGCAGGGTGGCTCTTGGACCATCATCCAGGAATATACAAGTCAACACTCCAAAAATGTGGAGAGAACAGGCCCCCAAGACTATTTTGTGTTGAGTTTGAACAGCCAAAGCTGAACAGTGACCTTCAGATAGAAAGTCTCTGCTGTTTTTGATGCCATCCAAGGTGTTGGATAACGAGGTATCAACAGCTGGCATTTCATGTGCTGGTTTTGATTTAAATCAGGCAAGCAGCAAAATGACTTTCAAGTTCCAAATTGTGCTTCTGTGCAGGGTTTACTTCTTTTCTGAAAGAATAAATACTTTTTATGAATGAGTCCCAATTATCTTTGGAATACACTTGGCTTTCTGTCAGCGTGTGGCTCCTGAGGCATTTCTTTTGAGTCATTGGGAACACGAGTGTTGCCAGCATCCCCCCTCCCCCCATGTATGCCATCTGTCTGTGTGTGAAGAGTTTTGACACTGTCCTGATCAGCCTGCAGACAGTTATTACAAAGCGGTGTCAAACTTTTCATCACCAAGCGGATTTGCCAACGTGTTCTGTAGAACTAAAATGTGTATCTGTTCATTTCAAGTGGCCGTGTTGGAGTCTACGCTGTCTTGTGACGCCTGTAAAAATGGCATGCCTGCCGTCTCCCGGCTCTTACAGATGCCGTAAGTCAATTATATGCATTGCTTGTCACCTTGATAACTGTTGAACACCAGACTGCTGTGCCTGGTACTGTACTAAGGACTGAATTGTGGTCCCGGTGGAGTTGAAGTGACCTGCTTGCTGATGGTCACTTGCAGCATGATACCATGACCTCCCCACTCTCTCATATTGTCCTTGAACATTAATGTCCTTTTATGTGTGTCTCTCCTCTGTCAACGTTAGCATTGTATGTGTGTGTGTGTATGTATGTGTGTGTGTACATGTGAAGCCCCAAACTTAGGAATGCCAAAGGAGGGCCTTCTCAAGCCCCTCTCCTTGCTAACCTGTTTGAGCATGCCAGTTAGCACCCAGCTGTGGGTAGTTCACAAGCACAGGGCCTTGGAAGGTTTGCCTTTTAGGAGAAGGCAATGTATTTCTGGGCTTCTGAGCTTTGTTTGCTCATTTCCTCACTGGGTACTATTGAACTTCTAGCCTGTATCAGGCACTGTGCTAAGGGCTGTGCATTCAGAAGACATTCTCCCTTAAACAGAGTTAACAATACTTTTTTTTTTTTTTTTTTTTTGGTACCAGGGATTAAACCCAGGGGCACTTAACTACTGAGCCACATCCCCAGCCCTTTTTATATTTTATTTAGAGACAGGGCACTGAGTTGTTTAGGGCCTTGCTAAGTTGCTGAGTCTGCTTTGAACTCGTGATCCTCCTACCTCAACCTCCTGAGAGATTACTTCATCAAAGCAGTTGATAGTGCTTTGGGGCCTTTCTTTTAGGTACAGTTTCTATTCCTTTATGGAGAAGAAGCTGAGCTAAGGTTAAGGAGGATGTGGCTGGAGTCAGACAGACCTAAGGTGGATCCCAGGTTTGCCACTTCCACCTGGGAAACTGTGGGAGTGGAGTTTCCCAGGCCCATTGCTTTGTCTGTACCAGCTTGTTGTGTAACAGATGGACTCAGAAACAATAACAGAGGCAAAGAAGGCAAGGGACAATTTGAAGAGTGTGCAGCAAAGTTCAAAGAAGGTGTATAATTTCAGATTCCTTGCTCATTATTCTCATGAGTGTTTAGAAAGGACCTTCTGTACGCCAGGAGCTGTCCTGGTCCCTGGGGAGACAGATGAATGGTAGAAACAAACCTGCCCTGTGGATATGACATTGGAATATTCCACAGATCCAGGAGCATCTATGTCCAGACCCACTGCTATTATAAAAATATGCATGCATATGGAAAAGTGGATCCAGTTGAGAAAGCAAAGTAATTTCTACCTGGGCATGATGGTACATGCCTATAATCCTAGCAACTTGAGAGGCAGAGGCAGGAGGATCTCAAGTTTGAGGCTAGCCTCAGCAACTTACCAAGACCCTGTCTCAAAATAAAGAAAAAAAGGTTTGGATATATAGCTAAGTGATAAAGTACCCCAGGGTTCAATCCCCAGTATCAAGAGCAAAACAAACAAAAAACCCAAGTAATTTCCACCCAAAGTTTTATTTATTTATTTATTTATTTTTTTAAAGAGAGAGAGAGAGAGAGAGAGAGAGAATTTTAATATTTATTTTTTAGTTATAGGCAGACACAACATCTTTGTTGGTATGTGGTGCTGAGGATCGAACCCGGGCCGCACGCTACCGCTTGAGCCACATCCCCAGCCCCCACCCAAAGTTTTATAACAAAATGCATTTGTAGGGAGGAGGCAGCGTGTTCATTTACTTGATTTTGCATTTGTACTCTCTTCTCCAAAGCACTTCCATTTTCCTCCCAGGCTTCTTGTTCTAAAGTGAATCCAAATATATTTTTCTTCACCCAAGTCTCCATCCTGTGGGCTTCATCCTTGACAAGAGCCCAGGGTGAGGGGTGATTTATGTTCAAGTAAATGTGTTTTTTGGAAGTAAATAGAGGCCTGGCAGGGGAGGGTCAGGAGGTTGGGGAGTCCTCTGAGGAAAAGGCAGTCCTATGGTTTCTGCTTGGGATGAATTTCCTGTCTTTACAAAGTAGGGAATGGTCAAATGGGCACTATCCAAGCAGCCATTTTCATCAAAGCAGTTCAGAATTCCTCATGCTATTGTTTTTGTTTGTTTTTAATATTTATTTTTTAGTTATAGGTGGACATAATATTTTATTTTTATGTAGTGCCGAGGCTCGAACCTAGTGCCTCATGCATGCTACCTCTGAGCCACAACCCCAGCTCCCTCATGCTATCATTCTTTTTTTTTTTTTTTTTTTTTAAATTTTTAATATTTATTTTTTAGTTCTTGGCGGACACAACATCTTTGTTGGTATGTGGTGCTGAGGATCGAACCCGGGCCGCACGCATGCCAGGCGAGCGCGCTACCGCTTGAGCCACATCCCCAGCCCTTGCTATCATTCTTAATGACTGGCTTTGGAAGAGAGAATTGCTGTTCTCCAAAAGCTGCTGTTTTTTAAAATTATGCATGAGAAACATTAGAAAAAAATATTTTTCTCTTGGATTCCAATCAGGGCAATTCTTTTCCACTTCTTCTTTATTTTGCTGGGCTCTAGAATAAATTTTGTCCTTTTCTGAGGCATAAATAAATAAATAAAAAGAAGAATAACAGATATTTTGTTTAGAACTATCTCTACATGTATTATTTGTCATATTTTTGCAAAAATCCTTTTTTTTTTCCCCCAAATACTATATTGCCCCATGGTGGGGAAACCATCTCCCCCACACAGCTGGTCCAGTGCTCCCTAATACCCCTGAGCCACTGGGAAGGGAGTTCCTGAGATCACACTGGGTGGCCTGTAAACTGCTTCGCCTTTGTGGGTAAACTTGGAGTGGTGGCTTGGCTGGGGCTGAGTATGTGGTGGGAGAAGGGAGACCTCAGGTATTATAGGTGTCTTAATATGCCTTGATCCTACTCTGGGAATATACCTGGTTTAAAAAGGGTTTTTGTTTCTTTCTTTTTACAGATTATTCAGTGATGTTTTACTAACCACTTCTGAAAAGCCACAGTTTAAGGTAAAGCGAGTGATTATATCTTTTTTTTTGTTTGTTTGTTTGTAACACAAATAAGTTAGCCTTGAAAGTTACCTTTTTGTTCAGTCATATAAGAAACTGTAGACAATAGGGAAAAAATTGAAAGTAATCTAAATACTGTATTAGGAACTAGTTTTATCATCTCTAGTACATTTATTTGGAAAAAAAAAGAGTAAATCCAATAAAAATGAAATGTATTAAGGCATTGTAATAGTATGTAAAGCAATTATGATTTGGGCTAAGTTTTTTTTTTTTTTTTTTTTTTTTTAAGCTGAGTATGAAATATACTGTGTAAAACCACATATCTGTGTCTAGAGAAAAGTCTGGAAGGAAGTCGCGGGGGAAGCAGTGGTGTGGTGTCATGGGAAGAGCATGAAAAACCAGAGTAATGCTTTGCTTGTAGGATACCAGCCATTACCTACAGCGGGGCTTCTCAACTGTGGCATTTGATTTTGGGGCTGGATAATTCCTTAATGTGGGAGCTCCCGGCCCGTGCACTGCAGGGTGTGAAGCAGAGGCCCTTCCTTCATTGTGGCAACCAGAAATGTCTCCAGGCAAGAACTGGGAATGTAGCTCAGTGGTAGAGCACTTGCCTGGCATGTGTAAGGCCCTGGGTTTGATCCCTAGCACCACACACACACACACACACACCCCCAAAAAAAAAAAAAAAAAGAAGAAGAAGAAGAAAAAGAAAAAGAACTAGAAAGAAAGTCAAAACAAAAACAAAAATACCATGACAGTGTCTCCAGACATTCCAGATAAGGGTCTATAAAACTGCACCCAGTTGAGAGCCACTGACAAGTGGCCACTGGCAAGTACCTAACCTTCTAGTTGCTGTCTACTTGCATGTCCCACTGGGGAGTAATACCAGCCTGTCATTGGTCAACTGAGACTACTTTCGCACACTCCTCATTCAGGTCCCATCTCTCACCTGCGTGCAGATTTGGGCAGGAGGCTGACATGTAATTTTGTGTCTTCTCTCTGTTTTGCAAAAAAACATGTCATGCTATTATGATGAAAACGAACAAAGCAAAGAAAGAAAGAAAAGAAAACCAAGGTGAAGCTAGATTGTATAAGTGAGAAATGTTTCCCTCTGCTCTGTTTGCTAGTGTCGAGATGGACAAAAGGTGCAACTTATGCAGTCGAGGGGGAGAAATAAAGAATGTCCACACTCTTTTGTTCTTTTCAATGCTTTATTCACTCAAATCGCTCAATACAATTTCACTCTATAGGTTCTTACTCAAGAAAATGACAATCCTTAATGCTAGGTACTGCAATAGACATGATCAATTCACAGCAAACAATTCTAGATTAATTCTAAGCACTGCAAACACAATCATGACAGGCTCACAACAGACAGATATTCCCTCTGCATTCTAAGCTCAAGTGTCAGAACAAAAGCCTCCAGCCTTAGGCTTTAAGTCAGCAGATGCACATTCACTCAGACCGTGGTGATCAGGTGAGGAACCAAGGCAGGCTTCTCCTGGGGTGGAGCTGACGGCCAGTTGAGGAGAGGGTCGTAGAGACAAGTCACCCCTCTCACCCCATCAAGATGTGACTGTAGAGTTTGAAAGCAGTGAGGAAGATGCAGAGGACCAGGCAAACTATGAGAAGAGCGGGGCTGTCAGTCCAGGCCGTCCTCAGGCTCTCAGCGTGAGGGCATCAGTGTCGGCTGGCTGAATGTCTCTTCCTTTGCTCCATCACTTATACTAAGTTGGGGACCTTCTGACCACCCTTCCAATCCCTGTCAGCGGCCCTCAGATCTCTCAGTGACATCATTTGCCCTGGGGTTAAAGCATCAGGTCTGGTGATCCCCACCCTGATTTTCTTGCCTCTTCCCCTTATGGGGTGAGGACAACATGGCAGAGACTTCACTTTGAGCTTGTCAGGGTGGGGAGAAGTGACTTGTTTATGTCAGGACTATTCCTGATGATCATATTGGAGGGCTCCGTAGGTGTGCCAGGAGAGACTGCAGGTTCCAAACTGGAGTTTTAAAATGGAGTCGCTTAGGCTCAGGCCTAAGGCCATCCTTACAGCTAGTCAGAGAAGTTCCCACAGAGTAAATGGTTTCTTTGGATTCTGAGGTAGGAAGAAATAAAAATAAATTCATCTCCTTCACTGAAATCTCTTAGGAAATGTATTAATTCAGGCTTTCAATAAATATACTCTCTCCCAGCCAGACTTTCTAGTCCCTAGGATTTAGGGATTAGTGTTAGATTTCACTCCTTCTCTAAGCCAGCAACCCTTTCCATAAAAACAATGATTTTAAAAAGCAGAACTAAGTTCCTGTAGATGATTTCCTGTGGAGGTTACACAGGAAACTGGTGACACTCGCTGACCCCAAGGAGGGCAGTGAGGTAGGAGACTTTTCACTGTGTATGTACCTTTTTACACCTTTTGGATTTTGAACTAACTATATGACCTACTAAAATAAATTAAATTAAATTTTAATTTTTAAAACAATAACAAAAGACAAAAAGTTCAACATGCTCTGGGTGTCTCTTTTCCAGGTCTGGACTCCTCCTGGTTTGAAAAGCTAATAAATTAAGAAATAACAGGGCTGGGCATGGTAGCACACACCTATAATCCCAGTGGCTTGGGAGGCTGAGGCAGGAGGATTGCAAGTTCCAAGTCACCTCAGCAATTTAATGAGGCTCTGAGCAACTTATCAAGACCCTGTCTCTAGAAAAAAATATTAAAAAGGGCTGGGGATTTGGCATAGTGGAAAAATGTCCCTGGGTTCAATCCCCAGAACTGGGTGGGGGGGTATCATTGCCAAATCTAATGTCATGAAGCTTTTATCCAGTGTTTTCTTTTAGTTTTATGGTTTTAGAACTTACATTTAGGTCTTGAATCCATTTTAAATTAGTTTTATGAATGGCGTAGGGTTCAGCTTCACTCCTTAGAATGCAGATTTCCAATTTTCCCAGCACCATTTATTGAAGACATTCTTTGCTCATTGGATGTTCTTAGCACCCTTGTCAAAGATCATTTGACTGCATATGAGAGTTTTTTTCTTAGGTTCTCTGTACTGTTCCATTATTCTAGGTGTCTGTTTTTACATCAGTATCACACTAGGGTTTTTTTGTTTTTTATTTTGTTCTAGGGATTGAACCCAGGGTGCTTAGCCACTGAGCCAGTGTCCCTAGCCCTTTTTTTTTTTTTAAGAGAGAGAGAGAGAGAGAAAATTTCAATATTTATTTTTCAGTTTTCGGCAGACACAACATCTTTGTTTGTATGTGGTGCTGAGGATCGAACCCGGGCCACACACATGCCAGGCAAGCTCGTTACCGCTTGAGCCACATCCCCAGCTCTCTAGCCTTTTTTTATTTAGAGACAGGGTCTCTGAGTTGTTTGGGGCCTCGATAAGTTGCTTAGATTGGCTTTGAACTCACGATCCTCCTGCCTTAGCCTCCTGAGTTGCTGGGATTATAGGCATGTGCCACCTCACCTGACATCACACTATTTTGATTACGTAGCTATGTCATTATTTTCAGACTCAAGAGCTCAAGTTTGTTTTTCTTCTTCAAGATTATTTTGGCAGTGTGAGATCCACTTGAATTACTTGAAGTGTAGATTATGCCTCTGTTTTAGTTTTATGTGTTCATTGCTAAAAAATGCCCAAGAGGTGAGTGTGTTAGGGACACTAAATGTGGCTAAGATAGCATTCAAGTGGACAGCTCGAACTGGTTTTATTCCAGAGAGCCTCCTCTGGGTAATCAGCTACTCCTCATGGACTCCAGGATTCAAGAGACTCTCCAGCCCCTTCATTCAATAGATGATGTACTTTTTCTTCTTTCAGATTCCCACAAAGTTAAAAGAGGCATTGAGAATTGCCAAAGAATGTATAGAAAAGAGACTAATTGAAGAACAGAAACAGGTAAGTTGATCACAATTCTTCATCGCCTTTTGGTCTTTAGTGTCCGCATCCTCTGCCATGGTATTCGCCAGGGGGTTGAGTTTTTATTTTTTATTTATTTACTTATTTATTTATTGGGTTCTGGGGATTGAACTCAGGGGCACTGGACCACTGAGCCACATCCCCAGCCTGGCTTGTATCTTTGTATTTTATTTAGAGAAGGGTCTCACTGAGTTGCTTAAGGCCTCACTGTTACTGAGGATGGCTTAGAACTCGGGATTCTCCTGCCTTAGCCTTCCTGCACCACCACACCTGGCCAGGGGTTGAGTTTTGACTGATTTTTCATGCCCTAAACATTTTGTGCTTGGTTGCTCTCAACCACATTCCAAGCTGGCTACTGGGACAAAGGGCCAAATATTCACAATCCTACCCACAAGCAGCTCAGTCTATGGGGAGAAAACACATGGCACAAAGGGTGGTCATTCTTTATGATCAGGGCATGCTAGGTGGTTAGGGGTATGTGTAGTTTGAGGCTGGCCTCAGCAACTTAGTAAAGCCCTGTCTCAAAATAAAATGAAAAGGATTGTGGCTGTGGCGCAGTTGAAAGAGTGTTTGCCTAGCTGCATGAAACCCTGGATTCAGTCTCCAGTACCAATAAACAAATTAATAAAACTAAGATGCAGGGAGGAACCTGGGGAGTGAGAAGTTGTGCATCACCTGACATACTTACTCCTCCCAGACATTCAGACCCAAGCCAGGAGACAGGGAGGCTGAGTAAAAAAAAAAAAAAAAAAAAAAAACAAGATTGTTGATTGTTTTACCCAAATAATTTGATTTGGCAAAGCATATTGGAGAAGATTTTCTTTAGGAAAATGCCTTATGTAGGATGTGCTTACATTGTGGTGGATTGTGATCTCTTAAAGATTCACCAGCATCGAAGACTGACAAGAGCTCAGTCACATCATGGATCTGAAGAAGAAAGAAAAAAGAGAAAGATCTTAGCTCGGAAGGTAAGCCTGGCATCTCTGAGTTCCTGGTAAATGCTCGACTAGTGTGAGGAAAGTTCTAGGTGAACATTTAATGACTTTGTGCTGTATCTCCTTGAAAGCTGAAAGTACTTCCAGATGACTGGTTTGGAGCTTTTTAAAAGCCACATAATATCAGCAGTGTAATGGACCATATAGTTTTCTGGCTTACTGAGGTTGTTATGGCAAAATGTAATTGGTGGAAATGATCGGCCTGAGATAGTAAAGTCAGCATTCTGGGTTTTATTTCCCTCTTTAGTTTTGGCTTGTGGCTTCTTCACTGTGCTAAGTTATGAGGCCCAATATGACCATGTTTGTAGCTAGTTTAACTGTATGTCTGGAAAATTTTTTATTCTAACTCTCAGCTTCAGCATGTTTATTCTTTGCTCCCTTCTTTCTTTTAAAGAAGTCAAAACGATCTGCTATTGAAAATAGTGAAGAGTATTCAGCAAAGTACAGCAACTCTAATAATTCAGGTAACTGGCTATAGATTTTAGTGGGGCCCAAGAGTCAGAGGTCAAGGTCAGGTGCTTGTGATTGGTCCAGAGGTTTTGGATTCTTGTGGGCGTAGACTGGGCACCCATACAGAAAACAGAAGAACTCTGATCCTGACGAAGGATTGTGACAGCATTCATGGCCTCAGAACTCAAGTGCTAGAGGATCTCAGAGGTTATTAGATAGCTCTGCTTCTTCATTGTCATTGGCTAATCAGCCACCTACACAGGAGCATTCGCCATGGAAGTAAAACAGACCCTACTTAAAATGCAAGGAATCCTGTCTTTCTGTAGAGGCTTCATTAACTGAAAGAACCCTTAATCCTGCCCTCTGCTCTGCACCCCACATGGTGGGAGGATGGGCTTCTCTGCATAGATTAAGGAAAGGACTCAGTGGTGTGTGGGGATGGCAAGAGCATCATTCCAGAAAGCCCAAGATGAGTCAAAGGGGTAGGCCTTGCCAGGTGCGGTGGTACACACCTGTAATGCCAGCTGCTCGGGAGGCTGAGGCTGAGTTCAAAGCCAGCCTCAGCAACTTAGCAAGGACCTAAGCAACTCAGTGAGACTCTGTCTCTAAATAAAATACAAAAGCAGCTGGAAAAAAAACTTACTAAAACAACACTTATCTTTCATTAATTCCCCCATGTATTTCTGAGTTACTTTCTCTTGGTGTGCCACCTCTACAAGTCGAAATTCCTTTCCTTTGTCTAGTCATTTCTCCACAATTTATTGCCCTTGGTTAAAATGGTATATAAATCCCTAAGTCTAAGGGCTTTATTGGGCTTATCATTTATTTTCTATGGAAACTCCATGCCACTTAAAAGTATTAACATCAAATAAAATTAATATGCTTTTTCCTGGGAGCGGGGGGAAGAGGGCTGGGGATGTGGTCCAGTGGTTGAGTGCCCTGGATTCAGTCCCCAGCACCAAAAAAAAGAAAATGGTGGAGGAAAGTGAGGATCTTTACAGGTCATGCCTCATTCTCCTGGGTGAAGTCAGCCAAGAGGATATCTGCCTGGGCTGGAGAAAAAACTGAGAGAAAAGTGAAGTAAGGGTTGTTGAGGGAAATGTACAGATTACCGGGAGACACTACTGGGACTCAAGTTCGGTCTTCTCTCGGTTAAAATCTGTCATCACTACAAACAGTCTGAAAGTAGCACACGTTGAATTTTACCTTCTGTGCAAGGCAAGCACTCTACCAACTGAACTCTATCCCCAGCCCAGAGTTTTACCTCCTATTTCAGTAGAAAGCTCATATTTTATAGGGAGCTAAAGGAATATTGCGAATAAGGGAAGCTAGAGGAAGGCATGGCTTAATTAGGATGTCTCTTAGTGTCCATGAGGGAGGGGATTGAGTTGAGAGTGTGGTCATGGCTGTGAGCTTAACCACAACAGCAAAAGGTGACGGCCCTCCTTTTTGAGGTGTATGCCCATCAGCCCTGGAGGCTCTTGGTTAGGAACTCCATGTGCAAGGAGGGTGGGGCTTCTTGTCTTTATAGAAGAGGCTTATGTAGGAACTGCCATCTGCTTCTAGGGCTGCGTCCCTGTCCATCCAGTGCGATTATTTTCTAGGGATGTCTAAGCTACAGGGAGATGCTGAGAACTTGGGAGTGTTTGAAATATAACAAGGCTACTAGACCCAGGAAAAGCATGCAATGTGTGGAATTTTGCACATTGTTTTACTGTAAATACTGTTTTACTGTATTTACTGAGTGTCATGTAAGAAAAAACATGGAAAATCCACAGGCTGCAGGCTGGACCCTGTCTAATTGATCGTACCTGCTCAGAACTGTACCTTTCTGTAGAAAGCAATGCTGGGTGGATTCTGTGAGGAGCTCATGTTTTCCTTGGAGAAGCTCCCATCAGGCTCTGTTCCCTGTATTGCTCTGACCACTGTCATTTGTCATTACCCAGAGATGAGGTTGGGTCCGGAAGAGAAGTTATTGCCAACATCCAAAGCTGTTTTGATTAAACAAAGTTGGTTTTAAACTAGTCAAGCGGCTGGGGGCAGTGGGACTCAACAGGCCTTTGGGGACCTGGGGAAGAAAGCAGACCTTGGACTGGGATGAAAGTCTGTTGCTCTTGAGTCCAGTTTGTGAATTTTCTGTCCTTTATCACATTGTTCTACAAGGCCCACAAGGCAGTGATGGGTTTCTGCTTGTTCCAAATTCCAAATGTCTGTTTTTGGTCCCCCATGAGGGTTTTCCTGTGTTTTATCTTAGCAGGATCTGGGGCCAGCTCACCTCTCACATCCCCATCATCGCCGACTCCACCCTCTACAGCAGGTCAGTAATGGGGTAAGGTCATGTGACTCCCTCCTGTCCACCCGTGGGAGAAGCGGGCTCTTTCTCTGGTGCCTTGGCCCAGGCATTTCAGTGTTAGGTAGCACTGCCTTCTCCTGGGAAGACCAGTGGGAATGCAGATTAGCTGTGTCTTCCAGGAGAGCTCAGGTTTCCATTTCCAAGCTTGAGTTCATAGGGAATGGACTGGTTTCGGGGCCACTTACCACTCTGGCTCAAGCTTGCTCTCTTGGCTATAAAGCCTCACAAAAGGATCCTTGGGTCAGAGTTTGTCTTGGGACAAAACAAATGCATTACTGCCCAGGGCCCTGTCCTACTGGAGCTTTCTCCTTAGGGAGCCCATTCATGATCTGAGTTTTGTGTCAGAGCAGAAATGGTGAGCTGTCTAGGTGAGGTGCGAAATCCCACCACTGTCTTCTGGTTTCCAGATAACTACTTGCACTCTATTCTACTCTGTAATGCATTTAATTATTCTGATGTTTCTTTATCATTAGTCTTTGTTTCACCTATGTGAATTAAATCAGATACTGTGAATTTTATTTGAAAATTTTAAAAAGAATTTAGCTTGGGGGCTGGGGTTGTGGCTCAGTGGTAGAACGCTTGCCTAGCATGTGTGAGGCACTGGGTTTGATCCTCAGCACCACATAAAGATAAATAAATAAAATAAAGGTCCATCTACAACTAAAAAAAAAAAAAAAAAAAGAGAGAGAGAGAGAGAGTTTTAGCTTGGGAGCTTACTTATAGAACTCTGATTCTGCAGAATGGTCTCATAATACTTTCTTGGCTTTCTTCCCTTTGAACAAAGATCTTTCTAAGCATTTTGCCAGCCCAGTGGAAACACTCTGGAGCAGCATATATCCTTTCACTTCTTAAATGAACCAGCTGTTCTAGATGTCTGAGGAGCTGCCTCTTCACTCAGAGCTCATCAACAATTCTTGGAAAGGTTCCTACAACTTTCTGAAAGAAGGTTGATACAGGAGTTGACAATACCACATTCATTACTGTTTAGGGTAGTATCCGGGAGCTACCAAGAGCATTTTCCGGTTGTTCTCAAATACTTCTTCCTGACCCTCCTGAGGAAATGACAACAAGCAAATGCAAGGGAGCTAATTTGAATCCCCTGCTTCAGGCTGGTGTGCCTTCCTGATGGCTAAGAGTAGTTACCAGAGGCTTATGTAGAATGTTCTGGGCCAGGACTTTTCTTGAGGAATGAAGAACCTGGCTCATGGCAGGATATTCTTGTCTTTGTCTTTGTCAGCAGATTTTTTTTAAAGAAACTCCCAAATACTGATCCAGGTTGATATGTCTTTTATGAGGTGATCTGTTTAGGTTGATCACAGACTTCTGGAGATTCGCTGTCCAGACCACATTGTTGAGCCAATTTCTAAAAGTTAGAGTATTAATTTTATACCACTTGGACATATTAAGAACATTAACTTGGAGATTCTATGAGCTCTCCTTTAACAAGCGAGGTGTCTCTTTACTGCACAGAGCACCTCACCATGTGTGTTAGATGTGTCTGGACAGTTCATCGCTAATTCTCATCTTTAAATGACGTAGAAAATGTGCAATTTGTTTGGATTGCGGGGAAGAAGTCTCTAATTTACCTCTGCTTTACATGGGAGCTATTTAACACAGTAGTATGTTTGCATGAGATGAGGTAACTTAGAATGTGAGAAGAAAAAGGGGAATCTTTTGTAATTAGAGTTAGTACTGGGAAAACTTCCTCTTAGGTGAGTAGAAATTGGCAGGAGGCAATACTGTGAATTTGACAGTACCTACTCTGAAGGGGAATCTTGAGGATTTAGAGGGAATTTTGAGGTCTAAGCACAATAACTGACAGAGATGGGAAGTCCCCAACAAGTAGGGACTCCTATCCTTTAGGGTTGATCAAATTATTGATGTCACCCCAAATACAATACTCTGACCTCTGCTGGGCATTTCTTGTAATACATCTCATAAAAAATAATATTTAGCATTTGCCTAGCAACCTAGCATTGCAGGCCCCAAATGGGGTTCCTACAGGGAGCTTCTTCATTCAAGATGCATTGTAGGGAGCGTGTGATTTCCAGGGGCTGTGTGTGGCCCTGTGTGACCCAGACAGGCAGACAAGGTCCCAGCCTTCATGGAGTCACCTTTTCAGCATCTCAGAAGCTCTAGTTCAGGCAGATGCGTTCCTCCATTCACTGTTAGTTAGTTACCAAGGCTGGAACCAGTCAGTTTCCACTGCTGGGTTTTAGTTACCTCCTCAGTAAATAGCAGAAAAGCAAAAGTTAGAAGAGACCATGTCACAGTTCCTTCTAATCTGCATACTCTAAACCCAGTGTGGACTCTGCCCTCTGGCACTTCACTCAGCAAGAGACCAACAGCAATAGGTCAGCTTAGGTGAGCTGAGCTGACAGCAGTGCTTCTCTTCTGGAAAGCCTCAGTTTTACGGGTACATTTAAGGTAGCTAAGTGTGACCTAATTTTTGGTTACTCTCTGATGGGGCAGATGTTTCTAAATGGAGGGGGCTATTCCCTTTTCTCTCTAGCTCCTGCCTTGGGATCTATTGAGTTCCTTAACAAATTGGTGGAGGAATATAATTTCCCTAAGGCTGGCAGTTCCATTGGGCAGGGTGACATTCTCTAATACTTTTACTATGATCCTATTTTTTTCAGTAAGAACATTCCTAACACTATTTTGTTCTTCTAAAGATTTTTTTTTCCCCTAGGAAGGTCAGTCTTTCAAGAACTTAAAAATTCTTTATCTTGACTGTGTCATGGTGAATGCCACCAACTAGTGTTTATTCTCTGTTTTCATAGAGCTGAGCGGGTTAAAAGTTCTCACTTTCACCCCACTTAGGGAGCAGAAAGTTCTGTTACTTTGATATAATTTTTTAAAATTTTATTTTAAGTAGATTAGTAAACGAGTGTTTTAGAAAACCTAAATAAGCAGGAGACCCTAAGCTGTTGTTTTTAATAATCTCACCTAACATATTTGGGGCACTTATTTTGTGTCAGGTACTATTCTAAATGATTAGTAACCATTGTTTCATTTATTCTCCATGAATATTTTCCAATGAGAGTTGACGCCAGTTGAGTTCCATTTTACAGAAAAAGAAACTGAGGCTATAGTAGGGCTGAGGCTGTAGTAGAGCTGAGAGAACTTGGCTAAGGTCAGACAGTAGGGAGTGTTAGGGTCAGGATTGGAGCTTGGTTCTACCTTTGTTCATTGCCCCACTGATTTATTGAGTGCCTGCTTTTTTCAGGGTGCACTGCTGGGCCTAGGCTGTTAAACACTTCTCAGCTTGTGTAGAAGGAACCCCAAGCCAGGCACAGTGGTACACACCTATAATCCAGCCACTCAGGAGGATAAGGCAGGAGGAGCCCAAGTTTGAGGCTAGTCTGGGCAACTTAGCAAGACCCTATATCAAAATAAAAAATAAAAAGGACTCAGTGGTAAAGCACTCCTGTGTGATTGATAAACAAATAAGAAAGAATCCTAAATATAGAATCAGGAAACCTGAAGTGAGTCCTGAGTCCTAGCTCTATCACTTGCCTGCTGTGATCTTGGGCAAAAAATTTCCACTCTTTGAAGCTATTTTTTTTTTTTTTAATACCAGGAATTGAACCAGGGGCACTTTACCACTAAGCCACATCACCAGCCCTTTTTAAAAAATATTTTATTTACAGACAGGGTCTCACTGAGTTGCTTAAGGCCTTGCTAAGTTGCTGAGGCTGGCTTTGAACTTGCGATCCTCCTGCCTCAACCTCCTGAACTATGGGATTATAGGTGTGTGCCACTGTGCCCGGTTGAAGCTGTCTTTTAAAAGAACTCCTGCACCTTACTAGGTAGATGCTGTACACAGCAAAGCTATAAGCAATGAAGTGCCATAAGCTAAGTGTCTGTCATCAGAGAATTTTAGCCCTTGTTGCTTACAGTTTAATTTTAAGCAATCATTTTGAGGAAGAAGATCTGACAGTTTGTAGAAAACCCAGTCTATAAGAATGAGTGGGGAAAAAGAGAAGTTTTGACTCCAGAGAGCTGGAGGTAGCAAAGCAGAGCCTCGTGGGCATGAAGAGTGATTAGGGGCTTAAAGAATGGGACAGAAAGTGAAGGACTAATAAGGAGGAAAAGAAGACTTAAGGCACAAAGAAAGAGATGAGTTTATTTAGAATGTTGAAGTTTCTAAAATTTACTTAATCAAATCAAAGCCTAAAACCTCATTGTAGACTCAAAATTGCTGTGTCTGGCCATAAGAATGGTCTGTCTGTCTCTCAGAAACCACACATACACAAAGGCGCACTCTCTGGGATGAGCAGGGCTGCCCTGCAACCAAACTCTGAAGCACGTGTTGACTCTGTTCTTCTGCCCACTGCTGCCACCTGCTGTGGCCATTCTCAGCTCTCTTCCTCCTCTTGCAAGTCCAGTTCCTAGTATATGACCTCCTCCTTAGAGTACTCTCCTAGAATGGAGAGGAGAGGTGGGCAGGTGTTCCCAGCATCCTTTGTGTCTTCCAGACCATCCTGGTGTGAGTGGTCAGTCTGCATCACCCAGGGGGTACTAGTTCCTGGTCCACCTCCAGGGAGGGGATTTTTCCTCCAGGCAGTGTATGGAATTTGTTCCTTAGGAACTCTGGGATTCCCTCTCTGGGAAACCATTATCCCTCACATTAAACTGGAAACTTATAAGTTGAAAAGAAGACAAGAAAAATATTTGCCTTTCTTCTTCCTTTCCTCCCTTCCCTCTTTCCTTCCTTTCTTGCCTTACTCATGCTTTACCAGGGGAAGGTGACCCTTATCTCTGCCTGGGAGGCCTCCCGCCCAGGCGATCCACCTTGAACCTGCCCTATGCTTTTTCTCTTCCCAACTTCAGAAAGTCTATATTTTAGACATTTCAAGTCTTGCTTGCAAAAAAATAAAATAAAAAAGTGGCGAGTTTTCCTTTCTTCTCCTCGATCCTTGTTTGGAAATAGAATGAAGTCCACTGCTAATGCTCTTCAGGACCGGGAATCTCCCTGGCTCTTTTGAAGTGAGCACTGTGCTTATAAAGAAATAAAAATAGCACCTAACTGGCTCAGGAGAGAAAGACTCTGAAGAGGAAAGTGACTCATTGATTGCTCTATTACTAGATTTCCCATGTCCTAAAAGGGTCACAATCAGGTTTAAAAACCAGGGCATTTTGTGGTTAATTTGAGTATCTCCTAGTTTTGCAGTGAGATTAATTAGCATGTGATTCAGACTGTCTGATTTTACTGTCTGTTACTGTTTGATTAAATGACACTAAAACCTGAATAATGACTTGTGTCCTCTCTCTCTTTCTTTCTCTTTGCTGTTTTCAGTAGAGCATGCGCCATTTTGAACGTGAATTTTCGGTAAAGTAAGCTATGCTAATTTCTCTAACTTTAAAGATGCTCTGTTTCTGTATGTGACTAGAACCCAAAGTGTCTAGATCACTAAGGTGATGAGCACATGGGAGAGCAGATTTGAGACTGTGTCCTTATGGAACATTTCAATGAAATACAGCATCTTTAAAAAGCACCCAAATGACTTCATCTATATTCATTTCATTTCCATCACGACCTTCAAAAATCTTCATTTTCACTCTGATTTTTGTTATAAAATACAGCTCTAAAACCTGCTAATTGACTGCATGGCATTTTGATGTATTTTAATTTTGGAAACCATGACTCCCAAAGTCCTGTTGTTACAGAAATATTGGTCCCTTCTCATTCTGATCTAGAGGAAAAGGTGTTAGGAAAAGGCTGTAGGGTTTTGGGGTTCCAGGGAGACAGCTTACTGGCTTGCGTAACTGATGATGGTCGGGAACAGTTCTTTTTAAAGCATCCTTAAAAATTCTCTAGTCGGGACCTGGGAATAGCCTCCTTCTTTGCCTGAGGTCAAAGTGAAGATAGTTCCCAAGACCTGGGGACCAGGGGTTGGGGCTCTCCACTCTCTCCTGAGAGTGGTAGGTAGTCTGGTAAGGCTCTAGTGTGGTCTGGTGGCCACTTGGCCTCCCACCTATGTGTGTGGACCAGAAAGGAACTCAGCCACAGAGACCTGTAAATTACCCTCTGCTAAAATTGGCCTGAGGACAGAGGATTTAGGTGTCCTTTTCATGAGGCTGTCTAGGGTATTTCTGGAATGGCATTCCTCCCTACGTCTCACCTACTTTCTTGGGGCAGCAGCCTGTACTTTCCTCTACTGGACGGCCAGGTTCCCATTGAGTTTGGTGGAGAGGATTTCAGGAAGGGTAGAGTAGCTGGTCTTGGAGATTTTTTCTAAGAGAAAGGGAGCTGGGAGAGATCAGGACTGACTGTCTCCCTTCCTAGATGCATAACGTGAGGCCAGCCTACTCTGTCGCCTGGGGAAAGGACTATCTGGGACCTTTTGCAGGAGGAGCTTTTGCATTTGAGACATGGAGCACACATCAGGCAGTTGTTCCTAGGTTTGTCACAGGCCTCATAGCTCCTGAACTCCATCCACACCTCATCCCTGCCATTGTTACCAGTGTATTGTAGCTTAAGTCCCAACAGACCTTTAAAGGAAGCTTGTGACCTTAAAAAAGCAAGAAGAAAAGTTCCAGGGACAATAGATGAAACTTGTCAAGACTCAATCCCTGGAATGCGATTTGCCTCCTTCTGTTTTGACCTTTGACTCCTAGGCCTCCCCTCCCCTTGCAGAGGGGGTTCTGAGCTGGTAATGTGGGCTCTGGCCTTCCATGAATGTGAGTGTATACATCAAGACCTGCCATAGTTCCTGCAGGCCTAGTGAGGAAGAGTGGCCCTTTGGTGCCGGTCTGACCCTCTGTGAGCAGACATCAGGGTGGGTGGGCAGCTCTCCTTTCACACAGCCCTTAGCATCCTTGCTACAGGCACAGATCACCCCATAGCACTTTCGACAGTCTGTTTATTTCCAATATCTACCTTTTCAAAGTGATCAAAATTGCAAGTTTCAGCCTTTCCTGGGAAAGTGAAGATATATTTACTGAACTCCCCCCACAACTCCCAAACTCTGGTGGTAATTTACACTCTTAATGTCAATGCTGGACAAAGAGGCCAAAGTCAAGGGTTGGCTTCCTGTGAGGTCAGGCATTTCTGTTCTGTGCCAAGATGGCCAGCCATACCTGTAAGCCCATTCCCCAAGTCCTGTCTCTAGCCCCCCAGAATCCTGGGCTTCAGGAATAACCAGTCTCTGGGTGGCCAGTTCTGGGCTGCCAGACTCTGTCTTCTCATTCTTAACCCTGCAGTGATTCTTCTGCCAGGGGTCAGAGCACAAAGCTGAAAGGAAGAAACCCTGGAGTCCTCTCTTCTGGCCACTGGGTGAGAGTGTCTGGTAGGGGGCATTGGCACCTAAGCGGGCAGGGTTCCCTTCTCCTGGCATTTCACTGGTCACGTCCAGGAGTCCACTTCAGAGGAACACTTCCATCACATGCTCATTCCACCTGGGTTTTCTCACCTCAACATTCACTTCAGGTTTAAAGCCCTTTTTATAACCCTGTGACATAAAGTCAGGAACATCTTCCCACAATCAACGCCAGCACAGAACATAATTGCCCTTCATGCATTAGTTGTTATCCAATAGATCAATGAAAGTACATTTTGTTCATCTGTCTGTATTTAATCTTTATTTGTATTGATCATTGAGAATCCCAAGGCTGCAGAGCATGGGTGTATGTATTTGTGTCATTCTTCAATTTTAACTGTCTTAGGTTGGGGTAAAAGATATAAAGGAAGGTAAGTGGTTTTCTATGAATTACAAGATTTCAGCTGTTGCCTGTCACAGTTGGTGGGAAGGATATACTTACTTGAATATTTTCTGGGTCACCCCAAGCCATTCATCCATACAGGTGTCTTTCCTGTTCTCACTATAGATCACCACAGTGTGGGGAGCCACCCCGCAGAATGTCTCCCTGCTGTATCCCTAGCAGGGGTAGAGGACAGGGCAGCAATAAATAGTAGAGTTCCAGGGAGACACAGGTTCACAAGACATAAACCCACTAACCCTGTGCATAGGAAAGTTCTGTAAGGTAGTGCTATTTCTGTATTTAGTATTTATTTTGTCCCGAGAGAACAATTCACTCATTGATTCAAAAATATGAAATTCAAGTTGCAAATATCCATGTGCCTTAGAGGTGGGCATGTTTTAGATACCTGTCTAGCTTCCCCTCCTTGCCAAGTAGAGCTCAGCATTCCAGCCCCTCCTGATACGCCAGCAGAGATGCATGTCTGGTACAGTTCCATTCAGTTCCTTAGTTGGACTACCGTGGAAAGAACAGCACTTGACAAGAGACTTCTCCCTGAGAATGTCATTGCCAAGGAGAGACCCCTTTAAGTGCTTGCTTTACACTGCTCACAATCATTAGCGTTTTATATTTCTTTAACCCAACCCAGTAAATGACTCTTCAAGACAGACTCCTTTGGGGAATGCATAACCCAGCAGGTGCTGGTTCCTTGCTGAGAATC